>NC_092708.1:370471197-370790045 GCF_047496885.1 Scyliorhinus torazame | reverse complement strand
TCTTATGGCTCTCACAGACAATGTTGTGAGCAATCAGCACACACCTCACTTCACACACCCTGCTTTACATGCATATCCCTTCAGTCATACTGGAATGAAAAAAATGTGGCGGCACGGTGGCACAGCGGTTAGCACTGCTGCCTCACAGCGCCTGAGACCCCGGTTTAAATCCGGCCTTGGGTCACTGACTGTGTGGAGGTTTGTACGCTCTTCTTGTGGCTGCGAGGGTTTCCTCCGGGTTCTCCGGTGTCCTCCCACAGTCCAAAGATGTACGGGGCAGGTGGATTGACCATGCTAAATTGCCTCCTAGTGTCCAGGGATGTGCAGTTTAGGATATTGGGTTGCAGGGATAGGGCGGGGTGTGACGGGTGGGCATGGGTGGAATGCTAATTATAAATCGATGCAGACTCGGTGGGCTGAATGGCGTCCTTCTGCACTGTAGGGATTGAATGATGAAATCAGCAGAATGTAGCAAAACTGCACATGGACAACGGTCAACAAAATTACTCGTGGGCCACACTCAGAACCCAGATGGGCCGCATGTAGCCCCCGGGCTGCAGATTGCCCACCACTGCTTCTTTATAATATGACCTCATATGCCTGCAGTACTGTCAGTGTGTTCTAAACAAGTTTCAACACAGATTTAGCTTTACTTGCCTACTAATTGTATTCCTCCAGCAACAAAGCCCAGCATTTGGTTTATTTTTCATAGCCTCGCTAATCTACGGTACAATTTTCCGTCCTTCAAGTATTTGTACTCCAAGATCTTTTTGCTTCTCTGCCCCCCCTGGACTCACACCTTCAGAATAATATTCCTGCAAAATGTACTACCTCATATTTATCTGTGTTGAATTTTGTTTGCCAACTATTTGCTCATTCTGGGAGTCTTCTCATGTCCTCCTGTAATTTATTGCAGTTATACCTCGCATTGACTATCATTCCCCCTCCCAACTCTTCCTCAATTGGTCAGTGTTGTGTCCCTTTTACACATGGTAAAATCGACACAAAATGCATTGTTTAAAATTACCACACTATATTCAAGCCAAAGTTCGCTTTTTTCTCTTCCATTTTTTTTCCATTCAGTTTTACGGGATGTGGGCTTTGCTGGCTGGGCAAAAAAATGTTGTCCATCCCTAATTGCCCTTGACATGGTGGTGGTGAGCTGCCTTCTTGAACCGCTGCAGACCATGTGGTGTAGGTACACCCACAGTGCTGTTAGTAAGGGCATCCAGGACTTTGACCCAGTGACAGGTAAAGGAACAGCTCCAAGTCAGGATGGTGAGTGACTTGGAGAGGAACCTCCAGGTGGTGGTATTCCCATGTATCTGCTGTCCTTCTAGATGGTAGTGGCCATGTGTTTGGAAGATGTTGCCTCAGGTGAGTTCCTGCAGTGCATCTTGTAGATGGTACACACTGCTGCTACTGTGCGCCAGTGGTGGAGGGAATGCATGTTTGTGGAAGGGTCGTCAATCAAGCAGGCTGTTTTGTCCTGGATGGTGTTGAGCTTCTTGAGCGTTATTGGAGCTGCACTCAACCAGGTAAGTGAGCTTTGTGCCTTGTAGGTAGTGGACAGGCTTTGGGGAGTCAGGAGGTGAGTTATCACTGCAGTATTCGAAGCCTCTGACCTGTTGTTGTAGCCACAGTATTTATATAGCTAGTCCAGCTCAGTTTCTGGTCAATGGTAAGCCCAAGATGTTGATTGCGGGGAATTCGGCGATAGTAATGTCATTGAATGTCAAGGGTAATGATTTGATTCTCTCTTATTGGAGATGGTGATTGCCTGGCACTTGTGTGCTATTTTTGCGGGTCCTCCTTACTATCCACTTGCCAGCACAAGCCTGGAGATTGTCCAGGTCTTGTTGCATTTGCATGTGGACTGCGTCAGTGTCTGAAGAGTCGCAAATGGTGCTGAGCATTGCACAATCATCAGAGAACACCCCCACACCTGACCTTATGTTGGAAGAAAGGTCATTGATGAAGCAGCTGAAGATGGTTGCGCCTAGGACACTACTCTGAGGAGCTCCGGAACATGAGTGGACTGACCCCCAATCACCACAACCATTTCCCTTTGTGTTAGGAATGACGTCAACCAATGAAGAGATTTCCCCTTAATTTCCAATGACTTCTGTTTTGCTAGAGCTCCCTGATACCACTCTCTGTTAAATGATGCCTTGATGTCAAGGGCAGTCACTCTCCCCTCACCTCTGGAGTTCAGCTCTTTAATCCATGTTTGAACCCAGGCTGTAATGAGGTCACGAGCTGAGTGACCCTGGCAGATCCCAAACTGACCGTCCACGAGCAGGTTATTGTAGAGCAAGTGCTATCTGATAGCACAGTTGATGACTCCTTCCATCATTTTACTGATGATTGAGAGTCGACTGATAGGGTGATAATCGATCAGGTTGGATTTGTCCTGCGTTTTGAGTACAGGACATACCTGGGCAATTTTCCACATTGCCGGGTAGATGTCAGTATTGGAGCTGTCCTGGAACAGCTTGGCTCGGGGTGCGGCAAGTTCTGGAGCACAAGTCTTCAGTATTATTGCCAGAATATTGTCAGGGCAAATAGCCTTGCAGTATCCAGTGCCTTCAGCTATTTCTTGATATCAATGGGGGAGAATTAAATTGGCTGAAGACTGGCATCTGTGAGGATGGGGACCTCTGGAGGAGACCGAGATGGATCATTCACTCAGCACTTCTGGCCGAAGATTATTGTGATTACTTCAGCCTTGTCTTTAGCACAGAAGTGCTGGGCTCCTCTATCATTGAGGATGGAGATATTTGTAGAGCCTCCTCCTCCAGTGAGTTGTTCAATTGTCCACCACCATTCATAGCTGGATGCGGCAGGGCGGCAGAGCTTAGATCTGATCATGGGCTGATTGTGGGATTTATTAGTTCTCTCTGTCACTTACTACTTATGTTGTTTGGCCTGCAAGTAGTCCTGTGTTGTAGTTGACAAGTAGCCACCTCATTTAGCACCCAATTACACTATTCAAATAAAGGCGAGGGATCGGCCTAAGCAATGTTCCTCTCTCCGCCAGTATCACCACAAACAGTTTAATTTTGGGTTTGTTATTGGTGAGACCTTGCTGTGCACCAAATGACTACCGCGCATTTTAATGGTCACAGCCACCTCAGCAATTTGCTCTTTCTGAGGTAGTTCAAGAAATACATCATTGGGAGCATGGAGTACAAGAGCAGAGAAGTATTTCTGAAGATTACAAAACTTTGGTTGGGCCACAGCTGGAATGCTGTGTCCACTTCAGGACGGATATGAAGGTCCTTGAGAGGATGCTGAGGGAATATAGCAAAATGGTGTGTATACTGAGGAAATTTAGTCACAAGGTTAGGTTGGAGAAGCGGTGGTTGTTCTCCAGGAGCTAAGGAAATTGGTGGGGAGATTTGATTGACTACACAAGATTGTGACAGGTTTAGATAAGGTGGGCAAAGGAAAGCCGTTCACATTAGCCGATGGCACAGGAATTAGAGGACACCGGTTGAATGTTTTGAGCCAGGGAGGACATTTTTATGCAGCAATTGGTATTAACCTGGGACTCACCGTCTACCAGCATGGTGGGAGTGGAGGTGATCAATGATTTTGGAAGGAAATTGGACGGGCACTTGAGGGCAAGTAAACTTGCAGGGCTACAGGGACAGGGCAGGGTAATGGGGCTGACTGGATTGCTCCAAGGGGAACCAGCATGGATTTGATGGGCGGTGTGGCCTCATTCTATTCCTTAATGACACCATGGCTCTATGTGATCAGGGATACGTGAAAGTAATTTTTATACTTTTATTCTCCTGTAGAATTATAGGATTCAGAATTATTAAAAGAAATTTACCAATTTAAATTGAAAAGCTGGTCCTCTCACATGAGCTTTGCTTGCAATGCTGGCTCATTTTCTAACAATTCCTATTTGCGATGAAAAACCAGGGCAGCTCTTTAAAAAGGTTAAGTTGTGCATATGCACAGTCGTCTTCCACGGTGTTTCATGTCATAAAGTTTCTTCATCGCCTGAGGCGCACATTGTTCTCAGCCCAATTTTAGATACTTTATTTCTGATTGATGGCCAGGTAAAGGACAATGAACCTGAGCAGCAGATTACACAACCTCAGCATCACCTTGGAAGTGCTCTGAAGGGCGGTAATGAGCTGGTAACTTTCTTGAGCTGCTGCAGAACATTGCTCTGAACCATTTATCCAGGTAGACTGCTACACTGTGCTGCACGTCCGGGCTTTCAGTAGGGCCGTGTGTGTGTGTGTGTGGGGTGGGGGGGGGGGGGGGAGAGTTGGTTGGTGTGTGTGAGAGTTGGGGAAGGTTCACCTTACTGCTGGTACATTCTGTAATAAATCCTGACCCTCATCACAATGTACCATCGGTCGAGTACATGGAGGACTTGGTGCTTTCGGTATTAGCTATTAGAAAAGTTTGATGCAGTAGTGATTGACAGTCTTGAAGGGCACTCCAGAGATCATCGTTATATAAATAAATGTCGTCAAAAACAACATTTATTGACGTAACACCTTCAAAAGACAAGGCACCGAGGTATAAGGAAAGAAAATGGATGCTGAGGAGATTTTGGGGTGGTTTCGGGGAAACCAATCGTGCCGACACATTGGTAGGTTTGAAGGAGTTTCATAGAGGAAGTGAGGAATATGATGAAGCACAGGGGTTTATAGAGGGAATTCCAGAATTTGGTGCCCAAATGTCTGAAAGGCCAACTACTAATAGTGCGGCAAAGAAAGGAATGATGTGTACAAGGATAAGGTCAGAAGAACGGAGAGTTTGGAGCAAGCTGAACAGATTTCAGAGATAACAGGGAGTGCGGCCTTGAAGGGATTTTAATGCGTGTTAGGATCCCTGCAGATGTTAACTTTAAAAAAAAGATATGAATTTCCCAGTGACCAACAAATAGAATTGTGTGTCAAGATTTCACATTTTATGACTCTTACTGTAGCAAATAAACTAAAATCAATGTGGACTAAACATTACTTAATAAGAACTTAACATGCTTAACCATAGGAAAGCATTCCCCATTAACATCTGAACATCACCGAACAGCCCGCATCACACTGTACTCTCTTACACTGCTGCCTTCAGAAGGTGCTCACCTACTTTGCCCCTTCTGACTCTACATGCTTATGCTAGCCTAGACCCAGGCCTTTCACAGAAACACCAGATGCCGAGGTTTCAGTTCATACCTTCATTGCACTCTTAGTAGAAATACAATCTTGTGTTCAAAGTTCCAAGCTCCTACTGGCTTTAACAGGATCTCTTTTCCCTGCCTCACCAAGGTGCCGGCACGATTGGTTTCCCCGAAACCACCCAAAATCTCCTCAGCATCCATTTTCTTTCCTTATGCCTCGGTGCCTTGTCTTTTGAGGGTGTTACGTCAATAAATGTTGTTTTTGACAACATTTATTTATATAACGATGATCTCTGGAGTGAATCTTCCAGTCACCTTTTAAAATAAAACCCCTTCATCAAACCTTCAGAACATAATCAAATAGACTTCCCGCAGCAAAGCACCCTCTCGCAACTCTTTGTCTTTAACTCGTCACAAGCTTTGTTTCTTCGAGCAAAGGGCCTGTCCACACCAGCAGTTTAACCTGAAAAAAGCTTTATTCTTCTGCCTGGAATAGCGGTACCTGACTTTGGCTTCTTCCACTTCCCTCTGTCTGACTGACCGAGTCTGAATGTAACAAGAACAGCTGCCTCTTCTTCTGTGTCCAGTTGTTAAAACTTGCACCTTACTTCCAATAAGTTTTGGCCTGGGCCCCTGTCCCCTTGGCAACCAGATCACATGGGCTTCTCTTCAAGCATATTTCATAGGAGGCCCCCCTCTCCAAATTACTCCATTTTATAAAGGAGACACTTCAAAATTTATAAAGTCCAGCAAGGTGGCACAGTGGTTAGCACTGTTGCCTCACTGCACCAGGGACCCCGTTTAGATTCCGACCTTGGATGACAGTCAGTGAGGAGTTTGCACTTTCGCCCCCTGTTTGCGTGGGTTTCCTCCGGGTGCTCTGGTTTCCTCCCACAGTCCAAAGATATGCAGGTTAGGTGGATTGGCCATGCTAAATTGCCCCTTAGTGTCCAAAAGTTAGGTGGGGTTACGTGGATGGGGAAGTTGGCCTGGGTAGGGTGCTTTTTCAGAGCAGACTCGATGGGCGGAATGGCCTCCTTTTGCACTGGAGGGATGCTATGATATGTGACAGACAATTTTGAGTTGAGCAGTTGGGGAACTGTGGGTGAAATAAGTGGATTTTGGAAGTTCAAGCATACTGGTATTCAAACAGACACGTCTGGAGGTAAGGCTAGCATGAATGATGGCCAAGGTAAAGATGGAGGCAGGCAATGTTGTGCAGGTGGATGTCGATGGTCTTTGTGAGGAAGAGGCTAGATTTTACATTACTGCCATTAGACAGTTCTGTCCCGCACTGTCCTTCAAACTGTGAGCTCCGACACTGCCCCTTCAGACTGGATCCATTTACACCGCCGCTTGATTCTGGCGCAAAATTTTACATCGGACGTTTACACCAGAATTTTACACAAGTGGAATTTCTTAATTACTTAATTACCTGCAAAGACTCGCATTCAAAGTATCATTTTGCATCATTGATTTTGTCTGTATATGTGTTTGTGGAACCCACATCTTCATTCGCATGAGGAAGGAGCTGCTCTCCGAAAGCTAGTGATTCGATACAAACCTGCTGGACTTTAGCCTGGTGTTGTAAGTCTTCTTACTGTGCCCACCCCAGTCCAAAGCCGGCATCTCCACATCATGCCTTCAAACTGGGTCCTCCTTCACTGCTCCTTCAAACTGGGTCCTCCTTCATGCCCCTTCAAATTGAGTCCTCCTTCATTTACCCTTCAAACCGGTTCCTCTGAGATTCCCCCTTCAAACTGGGTCCTCCTTCACTGCCCCTTCAAATTGGGTCCTCCTTTACTGCCCCTTCAAACTGGGTCCTCCTTGACTGCCCCTTCAAACTGGGTCCTCCTTGACTGCCCCTTCAAACTGGGTCCTCCTTCACTTACCCTTCAAACTGGTTCCTCTGAGATTCCCCCTTCAATCTGGGTCCTCTTACAGTCCTCTTACACTGTCACTTGACACTATACCCTCTTACACTGCAGCCATCAGAATGTGCCCCTCCTACTCCTTCACTGTCTCTCTTCTGCCCTTTCAGACTCTGCTTTCATATGCTACCTGAACCCCAGGCTCTTGGGTTTCAGTTTCAGACCAGCCATTTAAATTCCCCTCACCTGCCAGGGAGATGTTCAGCTGGTATAACCTATGATACTCATCAGCAAGGATCAGGGATGGAAACGATTTCCATTCCTTGATGTTGATTGCAATCCATCCAAGACAAGAGACTTAAATTCTTGGCCAAGTACACAGCACTAAGCATCAAATTGGGAAGAGAAAACTTTGAAAGTTTTGAATAACTTCAGTAGTAAGTATTTACAATGTGCCCAAATAACTCTATAGGCAATACCTTATAGTCACTGTTGTAATGTAGAAAACTTTAATAATAATCTTTTATTGTCACAAGTAGGCTTACATTAACACTGCAATGAAGTTACTGTGAAAAGCCCCTAGTCGCCACATTCCGGTGCCTGTTCAGGTACACGGAGGGAGAATTCAGAATGTCCAAATTACCTAACAGCACGTCTTTCAGGACTTCTGGGAGGAAACCGGAGCAGCTGGAGGAACCCCACGCAGACACGGGGCGAACGTGTAGACTCCACACAGACAGTGACCCTTGCCGGGAATCGAGCCTGGGACCGTGGAGCTGTAAAGCATCAGTGCTACCCACTTTGCTACCATGCTGCCCGATATTTATTAAAATTAATAACAAATATAACAGGTTCTGTTCAGCATTCAGCTAAGTCCTCAAACTTTTATCCTCTTCAACACAATTGCCACCTACTTACATCTCCGTAACATCCCCAAGCTTTGTCTCTATTACTATCTTCAGCTATAAATAGGCAACCTGTGGCCTCCTATCACTTGTTTCCCAAAGTTTACCAGTGATATTTCATTATAAGAGATCTGTGCATCAATTCCCACATTTTTTTTTCATTGAGAGATTGACTGATCTGAGATGAGAAAAATTGTCTTCCATTGGATCTTAAGTCAAATGTAGAACAAATAAGCAAACTTTTGAAAATGAGATTTCCTCCTCCTGTTCAATAGCAAGGTGAAAAGTGACTCCTCAACATCTCCATTCACCCGCTGAGGAATTATTCAGGCTTTCCTGAGAAATGCACCCAGTTCTAACAAAGAGCTTTGAATAGAATGAAGTCGGGTTTCGTCCGCAATTTCGCCTTGTGTGTTCTTCTATTTATTGTTAATATTAATGCCAACCAACAAGAAACAATTTTGCCTCAGGGTGATATGGGTAGAGTAAGCAATGCATATCTGGGTTCAAGCCTTGCATTATTGTAGCAAAACAGAACACCATTAGACTGTCATAAAAGTATTTTCTCCTTTTCTCTTCCTCCATGGGCTTACATCTATTCCCATTTTCCCTGGAACATGTCATTAGCTGATTGCCAGAGGCTGTAGCTTGAGGGCCACCACTCTCCATCAAACATGGCTGACCAGGAGATTCTCCCAACCTTGTTGTGTTGGAGGTATTTGCAGGTTGCTGTTTGGCAGTGTTTTGAATGCACCTCCCTTGGCCATCAAGTCAAGACTGCTGCCTTTTCCCTTTTATCTTTTTGCTATGACCCCCTATCAGCATCTTTCATGTTCTAGCTTTGAGTAGATCAACTTTTCTGCAGCCACTGTCAATGTCATCTCTTGATTGGGTGGCATAGTGGCACAGAGGTTATCCTGCTGCCTCACAGCACCAGGGACCCGGGTTTGATTCAAGTCTTGGGGGACTGAATGTGTGCAGTTCGCAAGTTCTGCGTGGTTTCCTCTGGGTTCTCCGGTTTCCTCCCACAGTCCAAAGATGCGCAGATTAAGTGGATTGGCCATGCTAAGTTGCTTTATAGAATTTTTTGTAGGATTTACAGTGCAGAAGGAGGCCATTCGGCCCATCGAGTCTGTACCGGCTCTTTGAAAGAGCACCCTACCCGAGCCCACATCTCCACCCTATCCCCGTAACCCAGTAACCCCACCCAACATTAAGGGCAATTTTGAACACTAAGGGCAATTTAGCGTGGCCAATCCACCTAACCTGCAGATCTTTGGACTGTGGGAGGAAACCGGAGCACCCGGAGGAAACCCACGCACACACGGGGAGAACGTGCAGACTCCGCACAGACAGTGAACCAAGCCGGGAATGGAACCTGGGACCCTGGAGCTGTGAAGCAATTGTGCTGACCACCGTGCTACCGTGCTGCCCTAAGATGTGCAGGTTAGGTGAATTTACGGAGATAGGGCGGGGCAGTGGGTCTAGGCAGGGTGTTCTTTTGGAGGGTCGGTGCAGACTCGATGGGGCGAATGGCCTCCTTCTGCACTGTAGGAATTCTATGGATTGACCAGTTGAAGGGTCATTTGTTGGGAATACCTGAATAGAAGGAGTGTCAAAAATATCCTTGCTGAGAGTTTGAACATTTTTCCCAGTGTAACTCAACAGAATTACTGAATATGGAGCTGATTGCTGAGTTGGGAGTGCAATGCTGTAGCACAGGATTCACCCAAGTGCACAATGCATTCCTTAGCATATTTTTCACTGTTGAACGGCGAAGAATGTAGAATCCTGTTGGTTCTCAGAACATGTTCAGTATGAGTCAGATAGATGAGAACATGTGAATTGGGAGCAGAAGTAGGCCATTCAGCCCCTTTAACCTGCTCCTCCATTGAATAAGATTGTGGCTGACCTCCTTGTGTTTCGAATTCTACACTCCCCTCTACCCCGATAATCTTTGATTCCTTAGCCTAACAGGGGAATCTATCTACCTCTGCCGTAAAAAATTCAATGACCCCACTTCACTGCCTTCTGATCACGGCAGAGAGTTCCAACGTAGATATTTTCTGGGGTATCCTTACCAGCGCTGTAGACTCTCACCATATTGACACTGTACCGAAGCAGCTTTTCTCATCTTTCACCCCAGGCTCTCACTGCTCCCTGCCACCTGAACAAGGCATATGAAGCTCATGTTCAGCAAGGCCGTATATCAGACAGAACTGTAACTCAAACCTCAACAGCAGAGACGACCATACTGAGGTGAATTATACATTATGTCCAGCTAATGGTCCGTCTCGTTCTATTAAGAGTAAATAACTGGAGTCTACTTTTGTGTACTTTTATGTCTATCTATGAATTATTTTCCTCGACTTTGAGAAATATTGTGTGGCACAGTATAACTTTATTTTTTTCCCATTTGCCGCAGCAATAAGTATTTGTGAGTTGCAGGAAAAATATTAGAGAAACCTCCGTCCTTTGAAAGGCGCAAGGCTCAGACGCCACTATACACTCATTTCTTAAAAGTATACGGCCAATATTTCTGGACTGCAAGAACATGAAACAGAAGAGCATAGTACAATAACGTACTTCATTTTATTTAATACTGTAACCCGTTGCATTTCCATTTCCTTTCAGAACTGCTTTGATTCATTTTGGCATATTTCCCACTCATTTCTGTGGCACATCAATCTTGGGCTTGCACCATTGCCCTGTCAGGAACAGGAAAAGGTTCCTTGGTAGAGGCATCCATTTTCTGACCCACTGTTCAAATTCATCTTCCAGATGTTCTTCAGCCTTTCCCAATTAACCCTCTCAGTGCCAGCCATGACTTGTGCATCCCTGATTTCCTTCACTCCGCTGTTGGTGGTCATGCCTTCAGCTGGTTAGGCCGGAGGCATGCGAGCCAAGGGTCGGGCCCCACCTTTTGGAATTCCTCCCCCCTCCCCCCCCCCAAACCTCTCCACTCATCTACCACTTTTTCTTGCTTTAAGAAGCTTCTTAAAACCTAACTTTGAGCATGTTTTGGATCACCAGTCCTGATATCTCTTTCTTTTTCTCAGTGTCAGTCGTTTTGACTGATTACACTTCCTGTTGTGAAGGACCTGGAGATATGTCATTACGGTAGCGCATGGGTTATCACTGTTGCTTCACAGCGCCAGGTCCCAGGTTCGATTCCCGGCTTGGGTCACTGTCTGTGCGGAATCTGCACGTTCTCCCTGTGTCTGCATGTGTTTCCTCCGGGTGCTCCGGTTTCCCCCCACAAGTCCCGAAAGAAGTTACGTGAATTGGACATTCTGAATTCTCCTTCCGTGAATCCGAACCGGTGCCAGAATGTGGCAACTAGGGGATTTTCACAGTAACTTCATTGTAGTGTTAATGTAAGCTTACTTGTGACAATAAGGATGATTATTATTATAATATGCGAACGGTGCTATATGGATATTAGCTGTTGCTTTTTTAAAAAAACTTCTCTTTGTCCATTAGTAATGTAATATTCCACACGGGACTTACAGGGTGGGAATTATTATCTTCTCCATGATCCTTGCAGACTACGAGCTCCCCCACATGGGGTGGGGGATCGCCATTACCCATTGTAAAATCTTTGTTCTTTGCTTTATTCGGTGTGGACTCCCCATGTCCTTATTAAAAGTACATTCCTCAGTTAAATGCTCGGCAAAGATTTTTTTTAAAGTCAGGATCTCCTCCACTCAGCTTGATGGGTAGCAACTTTAACAAATTGAATTCTGAGAGATATTTTTTAAACTGGATGCTGAAAAACTGAAAGAAAATCCTGGAATCGCACAGAAGGGTCAGCATCTGATAGCTAAGTTAGAATTTTTGTCGGGACACAATCTTTAAAAATAACGGGGGACTGCAGCTTGTTCATGCACTTGACCTGCCATTGTGGAATGCAGCCTTTGTAAAGCGTCTCGTTTTGGCATGACCCCTACCCCCATTACCCGACTCCAGCTGCAATGCTACCACAATGTACGTCGACAGACAAAATAGGCCGATTATAATTTGCTCACAGACACGATATTAGACAAGCCAGAGGGAATGGCTATTTTGGGTTAGTCACAACTGGCGAGGGGCTCGAAGTCAAGTTGGCGGAGCAGGGAGATTCCATTGTTTATCTGTTGATTACACTGGCGAGGAATCAGCAACCTTTCCTGCAAAGTCTGAGGACGTCTCCAAGGAGCTGGCAGCAAGTTAAATAGGTGAAATTTAGGAGATAACCTTGACTGATATCGTGACTGTTATGCCATTTTCCTGGAGACATTTCTTTACCTAGTCGATTTGAATGGGAGCCCTCTAAATTCTTGGTAGTTTTCCACAATCTAAAACTTTCAGAACTATTTCATGACTCTGTTAAGGACAGGAAGGGGTTTAATTTAAATTAAATTCTCACCACTTGTCCGTAAACAGAAAGATGTTTTTGATTTCCCTCTTTATAAGTGGTACGTATTTTCCCCAACTTGTTTTTGATTGATCCAATCCTCCATTAACAACCCCACCGCAAAATTGCGATCGGGTAAAATCAAAGGCTTAGTTTATTTTATTTTATACACACACGCAAAACATGGGAAGAGGGTTCATAATGTGACCCCCCTCTCCCGCTACTGCCTCCCTTTTTGCATGCGTACAACAAAAAGGGATAAGGGAATGGAAGAGGTAGAGGGCCAGGACCACAGCCAAAGTAAGTAGCACTGTTTCACATTCATCCAGAGTCACAGGTGCGATGGGGCATTCATTTCGAGAGGTTAGCATGCTGAAGCTAATATAGAGTTATCTACTTTTCCAGTAACAATGTCTTCCACAATGGGAGAAGCAAGTAGAGATTAATTAGTTGTAGTGGGCACTGGTACAGTAGATCAGGTGTTCCAGTAGAAACAGTGGAGATGATGGTCAGGCAATTTAAACTTGGGCGGAGCTCTACGTCTGCTGTTTTTGGTGATGGAAGATGGCAGACTAACTCTTTCAGCTTCACGAGGCAACATATTGCAGGTTCTACAAGCTAGAAAATGAAATGAAAATTGCTTATTGTCACAAGTAGGCTTCAAATGAAGTTACTGTGAAAAGCCCCTAGTCGCCACATTCCGGCGCCTGTTCGGGGAGGCTGGTACGGGAACTGAACCGTGCTGCTGGCCTGCCTTGGTCTCCTTTAAAAGCCAGCTCTTTAGCCCTGTGCTAAACCAGCCCCTAATAATCGCTTATTGTCACAAGTAGGCTTCAATGAAGTTACTGTGAAAAGCCCCTCGTCGCCACATTCCGGCGCCTGTTCGGGAAGGCCGGTACGGGAATTGAACCCGTGCTGCTGGCTGTGTTCTGCATTACAATCCAGCTCTTTCGCCCACTGTACTAAGGGGTGGGTCATGAGACATAACTCCCTCTTCCTTCCCTTGGTTTGGACAAAAGATAAACATTCCTGGTCTGGAATCTTGACAGGGTTGCTGTTTCATCCATTAATAAGTTCATGAAAGGTTTTCGGATTCTTTTTTCCTTGAAAATGCATGGTCACCATTGGCCAGGGCTTTGCCTCAGAAACATAATGGGGACTTTGTGAATTTCCTTGGAATTTAATTCTGCAGTCACAGGGAATATTAGCATCTCTTTAGGGATAACAAGGTTGCTTTGGTTTTCTGAAGGCTAGAAATTCCTTTTTGCATGTCTTCCCAGAATGGCAACTCATAACATACTTCTTTTCTTCTCTTCGGCACATTTTGGTTCAAGGCAATTTTTGGCGTGTGTTATGATATGTATGACATTTGTTTGGTCACAATGTTTTGCTGTGTAACAATATTTTACTGATTTTGTTTTTAAAAGAATGTTTTGCGAGCCATCGGTCTCACTGGTAAGGCTGGCATTTCTTGGCCCATTCCTGTTGCCACATCAGAAAAATCGGTCTATTCAATTGCCACCGTGAATATATTCAACAATAAAATATCCACACACCTCTGGGGTGGAGAATTGCAAAGATTCATAACCCTTTTAGAGAAGAAATTTCTCCTCATCTTAGCACTAAACAATTGGCCCCTTATCCAAAAAATATGGCCCCATTCCCAGGGAAACAATGGGATGTAGCTTCTGAGCTCCCAGGGTCGGATTGGTGATTGGAGGAGGGGGAGGGGGGTGGCGGTTACCACAATGATGCATTGTGGAATTCCTATTGGAATTTCATAGGTAAGAATTTTGCACGACAATGCCCAGAATTGTAAATTTCCTCCGGCAATTTCTTTGCGTTGGGAACCAACCAATTTTGCGAATTAAATCACAAACTTCGGATGGTTTTGGCTGTGTTATACAAATCATTACCCAGAAAAGGTTTGGAGGATTAAAACCTCTCCTAACTGCTGGGTACCTAGTGTAAAGCCTTAGACCAACCCCCATACATGACTATCTCCACATCTTCGAACGCCCAGGGGACTTCCCCCCCCACTGACATCGGACCACTCACCTGCACGCCTTGGATGTGACCCGGCATGCCCCTGTCCCCCACAAGCCCGATCCAACCTGACCTGACAAGACTCCCTCACTCCCATAGGTCCAAAACTAGCCAACCCAAACCCATCCCCCTCAGGCCTGACATCACCTCGACCCAACCGCCCACACCCTGCCAGCAGGCTTGACTGAACCAACCCAAGCTGCCTGCTCCGCAGACCTGACACCTCAGACCTGACTTAACACCCTTGCACCTGACCCAACTCCTTACGAACTGACTCGGCTCCACCCTTAGCATACCAACCCACCTTGCTCTGACCCCCACCCCATGACTGACGCCCCTCTTCCTGCCAATGTCTGACCGTCAACGAACCCCTGACCTCGGTTCCTTCCTCAATATCTCCCCTTTACAGGCAGGGGCAGCACGGTAGCACAGTGGGTAGCACTGTTGCTTCACAGCTCCAGGGTCCCAGGTTCGATTCCCGGCTTGGGTCACTGTCTGTGTGGAGTCTGCATGTTCTCCCCGTGTCTGCGTGGGTTTCCTCCGGGTGCTCCAGTTTCCTCCCACAAGTCCCGAAAGACGTGCTTGTGAGGTGAATTGGACATTCTGAATTCTCCCTCAGTATACCCGAACAGGCGCCGGAATGTGGAGACTAGGGGATTTTCACCGTAACTTCATTGCACTATTAACGTAAGCCTACTTGTGACAATAAAAATTATTAATTAATTAAAACTTCTTGAATATTTTAATGAGGTGACCGCTCTTCTCCAAAGAAAATAGTCCAACATCCCAGGGACCAATCCAGTGTACCTTACCTTCACTTCTTCCAATCTTAAATATGGAGACCTAATGTGCACAAGTGTGGTCCCATGAAAGTCCCACACAATTGGAAGAAGTCCCCTGGCTATAACTCAAAAACATACCATGCTTCGGTTGGCTTTATCTGCATGCTAACGTTTTGTGTTTCCTGTATGAATGGACCCAACTCTCTATGGCCATCAACATTTACAAGTTTCACGCCTTTCGTTGAAGTTTTGTGTTTCCTTTGGGATCCTGCTCTTTTATCTTTGATAGGTCCTTCCGGCCCCATCTAAATGTGGAAAGCATCGCTCTGAGCATTACGTTAACAAAACCTTTGCAAATACCTCTAAGACGTCTTCGTGAGGGGAGATTATTCTTCCTCTTGTGCAGCCCAAAGGGTCAACTGCTCTAGAAAGGCCGGCTCTAGCCACCAATGTTGCCCTGAGCTACTTGGGAAGTGACATGTATTGAAGATTTGATGGAACCACTTCCATGTAATATTACCACTCCCTCCCCCACATCTTCCCATCCAAACCAGGGGGAAGGATTTCAACGTTGCACCCTGCTTCCTCATAGCAACACAACGAATGCCAGGAACTCCAGCATACTGAAAATATTTATAAATTCCTCACATAATTTAAAAGCAGCAGGTTTTGCTTTGTAGGCCAGTATAATCGTGTCTTGTATTTGTATGTTTAACAACACATTTACATTGAAGCAAATATTAAAAAGAAAATAATGTGCCAGCATCAGTGTAGCAGAGTGGGAGGTAACAAGTCTCACTTCAAATTCTGATTTAAATAGGCTGTGTTTACTGCCCCCAAGGAATGAGACGATTCTTGTCTTGCTCATGCAAATGCAATCCACCCCTAATAATTGACTTTAATTGGTATTTTTGTCAACTGGCACTATTTAAGTAGTGTTTAGTAATAAACGGACATTATGGGATATTGGGAGACAGGGATGATAATCCTCTGCAGCAGGAGGTAATGTACCTTAATTAGCTGTGACGTCTTTAGACACAGAATGACCCACCCTGCACTGTGCTATGCGAAGCATTGGTGACCACTAATGGTACTGTAGCGTTTCATTGCGTGAATTGGGCCTAACTCGGAATGTGTGGGTAGGAGCTCAGGGAGCCTGGAGCAACACATCTTCTGTTTGTCAAAAGGGCTGTATTAATAAAGTCACAAGAACTGTAGGAAGCTCAGTTTGGGTTTGAAATGCCCTTATCAGAGGGCTCTTTTGACATAACATGCATCCCGAAAACTCTAACAGTCCAAACATCCACAGTTGTCACCTTATTACTTAAGCACCAGACACTCTTGACTGACACCCCCGGAAGTCATGGTAAGGCTGTCAGGGGTACTATCTTTCAGAGGAGACTTGAAACCGAGTCCACACCTGCACTCCAGGTGAGCCTACCCCCAGAGGACTTGCAGCAATAAGAGGCAGGCCACCACTTTCTTCCCAAGGGCAATTGGAATGGGCAACAAAGGCTGTCTTTGCCAGCGACACCGACATCCCATGACAGAACACAAAATGAAATCCCATGGTGCTATCTGAATGGAAGAACAGGAAATCTCTCCTGGTGCCCAGCCAATATTTATCCCTTAACCAATATTACAAAAACTGATTACCTGGCCATTATCTCATTGCTGTCTGTGGCAGCTTTGTGTGTGTGTGGCTGTGGCGTTTCCTACATTACAGCAGTGATTGTGCTCCAAACGTGCTCCACTGGGATTCCTGATGCTGTGAGAAGTACTGTGTAAATGTAGGTTCTTATTTTTTGCTTTTGTTAAACATGAGGATGTCCCGTCCACTGCATAATATCAACAGCCGAACAGGCAACAGATAGACTAATCATACGATTAGTAGTAATAGGCCTGCCAACCTGATTATCAGTAAATTCCTTTTCTATCGTTCAAACTTCATTCTTCTATTCAGGTTTGAAATAATAACTTTAAGTTACCGGTAGGATAACTGTATGATACCAATCAGCAAAGTTAACACCTTGTTCTTTTGCCAATTTCACACAGAAAGCAATGAGCATGTAAAACAGACAATCTAGGGAGTTATCAACCGTGCCACCTATTGGAGCCCCCTCCCCATTTGCGGTGAGCAGAGAATATCCAAAAGAGGGCTGCTCAGTCACAAATGGTGCTGGCCAAAAACAGCTCTGTCTCAACAAATGTGTCCAATGACTTTTTTTATTCTTTAACGGAATGTGGCCATTGCAGGCTAATTGTTCTTAGACTGATGAGCTTCCTCCTTGAACTGTTACAATCCATAGGTACACCCAGTGTTGTTGGGGAGGCAATTCTGGGATTTGGGCCCAGCAACAGTGAAGGAACATCCAAACCAGGATGGTGAGTGGCTTGGAGGGCAACTTGTGAAGATATTCCCGTGCATCTGCTGCCCTGTCCTTCTACGCAGTAGAGACTGCAGGTTTAGAAAGGTGCTGTCAAAGAGCCTTGGTGAGCTGCTGAAAGGCATCTTGTATATGGTAAACCCTGCTGCTGGAGGGAGTGAATGTTTAAAAACAGTGGATGGGATGCAAATCAAGCACATTGCTTTATCTTGGATGACGTTAAGTTTCATGAGGGTTATTGGAGCTGCACTCATCCAGACAAGTGGAGGGAATTCCATCACACTCCTGACTTGTGCCCTGCATATTGTGATCAGGCTTTGGGAAGTCAAGAAGTGAGTTACTCTCTCCAGAACTCCCAGTCTCTGACCTGCTCTTCTAGCCACTGGTCAATGGTAACCCCTAGGATATTCATGCATCTGGAGCCTTGACCAGGTTCTCATGCCTATACCCAGTATCCTTCAACACTACAGGGCTTGGCTGATGGACCGTGGTAGAAAACTGCACATGCTTTCATTTAACATGGATACCTTGGGATCATAGAATCATAGAATTTACAGCGCCGAAGGAGGCCATTCGCCCCATCAAGTCTGCACCGGCCCTTACAAAGAGCACCCTACCCAAGCCTACACCTCCACCCTATTCCTGTAACCCAGTAACCCCACCCAACCTTTTTGGACACTAAGGGCAATTTAGCATGGCCTATCCACCTAACCTGCACATCTTTGGACTGTGGGAGGAAACCGGAGCACCCGGAGGAATCCCACACAGATATGGGGGGAACATGCAGACTCCGCACAGACAGTGACCCAAGCCGAGAATCGAACCTGGAACCCTGGAGATGTGAAGCAACTGTGCTAACAATTATGCAACCGTGCTGCACACCGGGATGCCGTCATTGTCCACATAATCTCAACTGGTTACTGGTCAGATGCCAGTAACACGTCAAACCGGCATAACCAAGACCACCTGACCACTTCAACCTTCTTCTGCTTCCACAGTTGGTGAGATGCAGTCTTCCTTTGCCTGCATCTTCTTTGGACCACACCTTTTCTGGCAACTCTCCCCCGACTTTGCCATGTTGGGTGTCCTCTCAGGCGTAAGGAGTCCGGAAGGCATTATTCCTCAAGGGACCGTCAAAATGTGCAAGCCTCTCTACCATGTCACCATAGCAATCCATGAAAAATTATCTCGGGAGACAATGTGGATGAGGAAGAGGATATAAAGAATGCAAAAGTGCTGAGGGTAAAAAGAGACTAAACATTTTGAGGCATCTGATATGAAGTATAAAAGGGCACTGAGGGTTATAAGATATGAATTATCTTATGGTGGTAACGTTATAATAAAGAATGGTACAATACGATCATTTTTGAATGTTGGGACTGGCCAGCCGGACTATAATAGTCTTTGTCAGCCTTAAGCATTCCCACAACTCAAGGTGAGGTGGATTGACCATGCTAAATTGTCCCTTAGTGTCCAAAGATGAGCAGGTTAGGTGGGGTTATGGGGTCACAAGGATAGGGTGGGGCAGTAGACTTGGGTAGGGTGCGCTATCAAGAGGGTCAGTGCAGATTCAATGGGCTGAATGTCTTCCTTCTGCACTGTCGGAATTCTAGGTTCAGCCTAGAATTCACCTCACCCGTTTAAACTGAAGGCTTTGAAACATCATTTAAGGCACTTACTCATTTGATCCCACGTTTCTACACTGCAGTTTTAATAACAGAGCCACTCATTGTCACAACTGCAATCTTTTGCTGAAAATCACCCAGCCTGGGAATTTCCTTTAAAACTCTTGGTCGGGCTCAACCTATTTCCATTGCTGCCGTGCTGATCACTGTGCATTGATCAGTTCCAGCTGTGTACTCTTTACTATCGGACATGTGTTCAGCACTTGTTGCACATTTTAGGGATTTCTCAGAACGCAGTAGATGGCACTGAATCATATTCAAACATTTCAGACACACTCCATCCTCATCATAGCATGGAGCCAAGGCATTCTCTTTGTCTTAACGAGGAGCACATTGCAGTGAACGTCCATGATCAGGGCAGGATCAAGAAGATGGAAGTTGTGGTCCAGTCTTTATAACAAGGGTTGGATGGGTTTGATCCACGGGATGGAGTGTTTACGCGAGCGTTCGGCTCTGTGGTAGCTAGATTATTGGTGCTTTGGTTTTGTTTCAGGAAATGCAGTTATTGGAATCACATACATAAAGTGAAATGAAAGTACATGGAATATGGGAGGCACGCTGGCGCAGTGGTTAGCGCTGCTGCCTCATGGCGCCGAGGACGCAGGCTCGATCCCAGCCCCGGGTCACTGTCCATGTAGCGTTTGCACATTCTCCCAGTGTCTGCGTGGGCCTCACCTCCACAATCCAAAAAGATGTGCAGGGTAGGTGGATTGGCCATGCTAAATTGCTCCTTAATTGGGAAAAGAAAAGAATTATTCTTTTCAAAGTACAAACAGGAAGAAGGGAACCCCAAAACGTAGACAGAAATGGCTATTACGGAAGATTCCTTCACTAGCTGTGCGAGGTGCCACCTGGGTTGGCCGAGAGAGTAAATATGGGTGATTTGGTTCTCCTTAATAAAAATCCGTATGAAAATGCAGCGTTAAAATTGAGAGGTGCAAGTGCTTTCATGTACTCCTTTGTGTTTGTGTCCGCCTCCATACAGTTGCACGTACACACAAGGCTTTCCGCGAGCATGCGCTTATCTCTCTGCCAGTGGGTTTTCAGATGCACGCACAGCCATTTTGTACTGCATGCAAGAATCTGCGTTACATCCTCACACAGGTATTGCAACTTGCCTGCATGTATGTGCCTGTCTGTGTACTAAAATGTGCACCCAAGCGTTTTCAGTGTCCATGAATGCATGCATGTGTGTGTTCTGGGAAAGCCAGGTACTAACTTTCAGTTTTCTGGTCTTCCAGGTCAGACGACTGTAATTGAAGCAGATCAGCACTGTTTTAAATTTTCATAGAGGTTGCATCCTTTTTTTTATATCGAATTCTACTTCTTTGCAAATGATTAGATCAAACCTCCAGTGTTTTTTGTTTAGTTCACAGGTAGTTAAGGTTCCAATAGGCCAACAATAAGTACTATTGTTCAGTGACTCAAGTCTCAAGGTAAGTATATATATATAAATATATATGTTGCCCACAAGCAATCTATTTTAGTCGGATTTGTCTTACCACTATCTAGACTTAAAATGGTTTGAAAAGCCTAGTAAAACATTCATTGAAGTAAATAATTTAATTGTTACTTTTCAGTAAGATGCTGTTTTGCTCTTGTTGTGAACAACTTTGATACATTTACTTAGTTAAAGAATATAAAGTGCTCATTCCCTTGAAGCTTCAAAAAAAACAATTTATATCAGGAAAGTTTACTTCATGGTTTTATTGATTTGAGTTTTAAATAGGAACAATTTGTGTTTAATAGGCTAGGGCCTTGATCATTGTACCCAGGTTGGGTTCACAGAGTTTGGAGATTTCTCTGCTAGGCAACCCTGACTTTTAAAAATGGCCGCCCGCAGGTCAGATTATTTTCGGTGAGGCTGAAATAGAAGTCGGGAAGGCGATCTTGGAACAGGTGTGGAGGTTGGTGGATGTATAGGTGGGGTGGATGTAAGGTCAGTGCTCCAGAACTGTGTTTAAATAAATAAAATAAAGAAACTTTCCAGCCCTCACCTCACCGCTCAGTCCCCACACATTCCCCTCTGCCAACCTATGCCAAAATGTATTCCCACTCACCCCCCTGTCCCCTCAAACCCTGATGCCAACCTTGTGCCACCCTCACCACCAGTTTTTGCCCTTACCCACTCCCATGTATCCTTTGACACTTCCTTGTCAGCTTCTCAGTTCCTTGACAGCTTGACAGTTCCAATACGTTTATCCTAAAAAGTGCATAATCTTATTTAATTTCAATCTCAAAGGTGAGCCTTATCTCTTCCAAAGGTGTCCTTGGGTGCTATCTAAAGGGGAACTTTGTCTCTCTAAAGGGGTACCTGAACTATGCAAAGAACTGACCAAGTTCAGACCTCCTCTCTCCTGGTCTGCTCTGCAAACTCTGGGAGTCAAGTACCTGGGGTTCAAAAATTGCACTTCAATTCAGGTAGCTGATGATGGGGCATGCATGAAGATAGGAAATGCGAGGTTCGGGGCATGGACTTAGAAATGTTGTTGATTTCTGGGATTTATGCCACGGTCGGTATCCTGAATCTCTGAACTGGAGTTTGAAGTTCAGGCAAAGAAACTGATACATAAGAATAGAGATTATATAGCATCATCCCAAATTCAACTAACAACAGTTAGATCCATTGCTCTCAAACCCAGACTAACAGAGATTGGATACTTTACTCTCTCCAATGGTGAGTGAGCCTCTGACTCCCTGTGGCATTATTTTTCTCGGAGTCGAATGTGAAAAGTTTGAAGCAATCAGCACGGTGAGTGTAGACTGGAAAATGGCTTATAAATATTGAGTTAGCTGTGTGTCTGGATGATGTGACCATTGGTTCCGCAGTTGTATTCATGCCTATAAATCAAAAGGCTAGCTCTAGGTCACACTCTGATTACAACAGATCACTCCCTCCAGCTTAGGCAAAGGCGGGATTCTCTGCCAGCTGGCATCGATTTTAAAGGCGATTGGGCGGAGAATAGCTTCCGATGCCAAAATTGCAGCCGGCGCCAATTTGACCTCAAATCGCGACTCTCCGTCTTCTCAAAAATGTGTTTCACTCCGCACGTACAATAGACACAATTTGCATATCATTAAAGGCCCGACCCGGTATTCTCCGAGGCCTCTGCGCTCCGCCTCCGATAGGCAGAGTTCCCGATGGTGTAGTTCTCTTGTGCTTTTAGAAACCGGCGTGACGGTTGATGAGGGCGGGAGAAGGGGTACGGAAGGTGCCCAACATCGCCATAGTTTGCTGACAGTTGTGCCGCTGGCTGGGGGGGGGCTCTGGCCCCAGCCGACCAAGTAGCTGTATGGGCACGCTCCGGCAGAACAAGGGCCATCTTTTAGGCTGCGATAAGTGTGTGTGGGGAGCGAGGTGTGTATGTGTGGCTGCAGCTTGTCAGCCTCCTGAGTGTCGATCATGGACACAGCGAATCGTGCCCCATTTTTCAGTGGAATCGATTGTGTTCCATGCGGTGCCGGTGCTAGCCCCTCAACGGTAGTGGAATCGGTCCGGGTGCGGATCCGGTGCTCACCCCTCAACAGAAGCGGAATCGGTCCAGGTGCGGTGCCGGTGCTAACCCCACAATGGTAGCGGAATCAGTCCCGGTGCGGTGCCGGTGCTAGCCCCTCAACGGTAGCGGAATCGGTCCAGGTGCGGTGCCGGTGCTAGCCCCTCAACGGTAGCGGAATCGGTCCAGGTGCGGTGCCGGTGCTAGCCCCTCAACGGTAGCGGAATCGGTCCCGGTGCGGTGCCGGCGCTAACCCCTCAACGGTAGCGGAATCGGTCCAGGTGCGGTGCCGGCGCTAACCCCTCAACGGTAGTGGAATCGGTCCAGGTGCGGTGCCGGTGCTAGCCCCTCAACGGTAGTGGAATCGGTCCGGGTGCGGTGCCGGTGCTAGCCCCTCAACTGTAGCGGAATCGGTCGAGGTGCGGTGCCGGCGCTAAGCCCTCAACGGTAGCGGAATCGGTCTCGGTGCGGCACCGGTGCTAGCCCCTCAACGGTAGCAGAATCGGTCCGGGTGCGGCACCGGTGCTAACCCCTCAACGGTAGTGGAATCGGTCTTGGTGCGGTGCCGGTGCTAGCCCCTCAACGGTAGCGGAATCGGTCCAGGTGCGGTGCCAGTGCTAGCCCCTCAATGGTAGCGGAATCGGTCCAGGTGCGGCGCCGGTGCTAGCCCCTCAACGGTAGCAGAATCGGTCCGGGTGCGGCACCGGTGCTAACCCCTCAACGGTAGTGGAATCGGTCTTGGTGCGGTGCCGGTGCTAGCCCCTCAACGGTAGCGGAATCGGTCCAGGTGCGGTGCCAGTGCTAGCCCCTCAACGGTAGCGGAATCGGTCCAGGTGCGGTGCCGGTGCTAACCCCTCAACGGTAGTGGAATCGGTCCGGGTGCGGTGCCGGTGCTAGCCCCTCAACGGTAGTGGAATCAGTCTCGGTGCGGCACCGGTGCTAACCCCACAACGGTAGGTGAATCGGTCCTGGTGCGGTGCCAGTGCTCGCCCCTCAACGGTAGTGGAATCGGTCCCGGTGCGGTGCCGGTGCTAACCCCTCAACGGTAGCAGAATCGGTCCCGGTGCGGTGCCGGTGCTAGCCCCTCAACGGTAGTGGAATCGGTCCCGGTGCGGTGCCGGTGCTAGCCCCTCAACGGTAGCGGAATCAATCCAGGTGCGGTGCCGGTGCTAGCCCCTCAACGGTAGCAGAATCGGTCTCGGTGCGGCACCGGTGCTAGCCCCTCAACGGTAGATGAATCGGTCTCGGTGTGGCACCGGTGCTAGCCCCTCAAATGTAGCGGAATCGGTCCAGATGCGGTGCCGGTGGTAACCCCTCAACGGTAGCGGAATCGGTCCGGGTGCGGTGCCAGTGCTAGCCCCTCAACGGTAGATGAATCGGTCCCGGTGCGGCACCGGTGCTAGCCCCTCAACGGTAGCGGAATCGGTCCCGGTGCGGCACCGGTGCTCACCCCTCAATGGTAGCGGAATCGGTCCCGGTGCGGTGCCGGTTTTTCTGTCGTAAAAGTCCACGGATTCTGCGTTGGAATCAGCACTTAGTTTCAGAAATAAGGAATCCCGTGGCTTCTTGCTCCAACAGACCAAGACAAACAGACATTGGGGGAGGGATTCTGTGAACCTGAGGCTAAGTGTTGACGCCGTCGGAAACGCAATCTCGTTTCTCTACGGTGTCAACACGGCCTCAGGATCAGCAATTCTGGGCCCTACAGGCGGCCAGCGCGGCACTGGAGCGGTTCACGCTGCTCCAGCTGCTGGTCCCGGCGTGAACTGGGCGCCGCGGGATCCGCGCAGGCGCAGTGGCCTTCTTTAACGCGCCGGCCCCGATGCAACATGGCGCAGGGCTACAGGGGCCGGCGTGTAGGAAAGGAGGCCCCCAGCCAGAGAGGCCGGCCCGCCGATTGGTGGGCCCCAATCGCGGGCCAGGCCACATCGGAGGCCGCCTCCTGGGTTTGGACCCCCCCTCCCCGCCACAGGCCGGCACCCGACCCTTCAATGCCGAGGTACCGCTGGCTCAGAACAGGTTAGAACGGCGCCGGCTAGACTCGTTTTTTTTTTTACGGCCGCTCGGCCCATCTGGGCCGGAGAATCACGGGGGGGGGCTGCATAGACTGGCTCCCGACCGGCGCCGCGCCGACCACGCCGGCCCCAATGGCGCAGATTCTCCGCTCTGCGGAGAATCGCGTCGTGGCGGCGTGCCGCAATTCACCTCCCCCCCCCCGGCCGATTCTCCGACCTGGCGCGGGATCAGAGAATCCCGCCCTAGATACATTCCTGACTCCAAGGATTGGATGCATTCCTCCAACAATTGTCCACCAACCAAGATTTGATAAATACTTTCCTCAAACCTACATCAAAATAAAACAGGCATACACCTTCCTCCAAGTGAAATCAGCAGATTTAAATATATATTGCCTTCCATCTCTCCTCAACTTGGACCAGCAAAGATTCGATGGACACTCGCCTTAGCTTGGACTAATAGGAATTGGAATCGCTCCGCAGGCCAATAGAGTCTAGATATAATATATAAACAGAGAATTCAGGAAATACTCAGCAGGTCTAGCAACAATTGTAGAGAGAAAAAAACCTAAGAGAATGTCTAAAGTCTGTGATCCTTTGTCAGAACTGACCAGAAGAGTTCTGGTGAAGGGTTACCAACCTGAAGCATCAACTTTGATTTTCTCTCCACAGATGTTGCCAGACCCGTTGAGTATTTCTTGTATTTTCTACTTTGATTTCAGATTTCCAGCACCTGCAGCACTTTGTTACTGGATTAGGGTCGAGACATATTCCCTTTTCACTCACCTGGACACAATAGGATGTGTGTGGGTCCCCACCTGACCCCTCCCCAAGCTGGGTTAATAATGTAGTAGCTTATGTCTTCTGACCAAATGGACCAATCCAGACGGGATACATGCAATTTACACTCGGAGGGATTGTGCATACACACGCTATTCTAATATGGACAAGAATGAGATGTAAACACCACCTTCACAGACAGTCAGGCTCTTGGAAACAGTCGTGGAATATTCCAAATCGATCTGGAAACAACCCATCACAGATGGAGCATATAAAAAGGTGCTTCGAGTACAATTGGATATTTCCTATTTTGGTTGAAATACAGACCTGAAATTACCCTCTCTCCTACTAACCAGCAGGCATGGCGCTGATCAGGATTCAGCTACGTGCCGACTCTTGTCCCACCAGACTGGGTTATTATATGTTTAGATCTCCAAACAGACCACCAGGGATCAGGTGAAAACCTTTCCTTTGCCAAACCACCAGGAGAAAAATGCCACAAACCACTGAATTAGCATTTTAAAAAAACACAGGGGAGATTAAGTCATCAAGCCTTTTTTTTTTGCAGACACTCCCAGGGCAGGCACGGACACCTACTGAAGCATAAATAATGTTCTCCCTCTTCAGACGCACTCCAATATTCTTTTCCATGGGGAAAGTCCAAATGGAGTCAATTGCTCATTTCCTTTCCGGACTGCTTTACAGCAATTGAAGCAGCCACTTTGGAATGGGCTCCTTTGCGAAATAGATAACTGTTCCTTCATCGAGTATAAAATGGAATGCCCTCTCTCCAATCAGGAGTGACATGCTGATTTAAATGGTAAAGTCTTAAGTCGGCAAGCTTCAAGCACCTTGTTTGCTTTGGTGAGATGAGCTCCCTCTCCAGGGCTCGTTCATTGAGAAACTTCAATAGGTTATTTTGTACTTCATGCGAACCATTCATGAAATGATACCTGCCACAGCTTTTACAGGTCAGGGTGAGCCCACCTGGAGCAGACGCATGATGCGACGGTGAACTTAAATTAGGAAACAGAAAGAAACTACCAGTCGTGATATGGGCCATGAACGCTGATTGGCAATATTCCTTCAATCAAGAGCTGGGCCCGTTTCCGGCTGGGTTGGTGATTAGTTCTTACAAGAGAAAGCTACTTGCTGATGTAAATCAGTGCCAGAGTGCTTTCCTGGACTAAACTTGATTGCCTACAAAGGGGTCATAGAGTAATTTTCCAGTGTTTCCTTCTATTTGCCCGGTCTTCTCACCTGTCCCAAGAGTTGGCATGGCTTTTGGGTGGGGCTGGGGGGTGCATATGTAATGATCTTTATTATTGTCACAAGTAGGCTTACTTCACTGCAATGAAGTTACTGTGAAAATGCCCTCGCCACCACAGTCCGGCGTCTGTTCGGGTGCACTGAGGGAGAAGTTAGGATGTCCATATTACCTAATAGCATGGGTGGGATTCTCTGACCCTGGGGCTAAGTGTTGATGCCATCGTAAACGGCGGAGCATTTTACAACGGTGTCATCTGGCCCCTAGGAGCAGCGATGCTGAGCTGCATCGGGAGCCAGCACGGCACTGGAGAGCCACACGCTGCACCAGCTGCCGATACGGGCGTCAGAACTGGCGCCGCGGGTCCACGCATGCGCGCTACGGCCGGGGTGAGTTCGCGTATGAGCGTGGGATGCCAGCCCCACGCCGGCCCCAACGCAACATGGTGGAAATCTACAGGGGCCCGGCGCGAAAGAACATAGGCCCCACCAGGATAAGCCCGCTCGCCGATCGGTAGGCCCCAATCGCGGGCCAGGCCACCGTGGAGGCCCCCTGGAGTCAGATTCCCCCTCACCCCCACCAGGCCGTCCCCCGCAACATGAACAGCGAGGTCCCGCCGGGTAGGACCATACAAGGACGCCGCCTGCGGGACTTGGCCTAACTCGGCCGGCACTCGGCCCATCGCGTGGGGAGAATCGCCCACGTGGCCCCCGACCGGCGCTGCGCTGACCGTGCCTGCACCTATGGCGCCGATTCTCCGGCGACCGGAGAATCGCGTCAGAGCGGCGTTGCGTGATTCACGCCCCCCCACCCCCCCCCCACCCCCCGCCGATTGTCCGCGGGGTCGGAGAATCCTGTCCCATGTCTTTCGGGACTTTGTGGGAGGAAACTGGATCATCCAGAGGAAATCCACGCAGACACGGGGAGAACGCGCAGACTCCGCACAGACAGTGACCCAAGCCGGGATCGAACCTGGTACCCTGGTGCTATGAAGCAACAGTGCCAACCACTGTGCTACCGTGCCGCCCATGTGGCGGTGCACAAGACATCGCAAGGTGCAGGTCAGGCCTGAGGAGGCCAGTGGGTTTTATTTTCCTGTCCGCCACCTTTTCTCACCCCTGTCTGTATGGATTGGCACCCTGTTACAAAATGGGAAGTAAGCACAATGCAATCCTGTTGTGTTCAATATGTTGGCGTGGACAAAAATGTTTAGATACAACCAGACTGGTTTAGCGTGGGAGTATTTATGTCAGAGGTGACTAATTCAGGAACAAATTGGAACATGTTAAAGATTTCTTTAAATTCGGACTTGGCCAGGACTTTATTTGTGTTAGGTTCGCAATTAAATTGATACAATTAAACATGAGGAAATATTTTACCACCTACCTTGTGTGGGGGGGGGGCTGGATTTTATGGAGCAACTTGCCCGTACCTTAAAAGTAATGCCGTCTGATAATGCCTCTGCTTGTTTCAATAAACACTTTCAGAGTTATTTATTAGTCTGTCTGCATATTGGAAATAACTATTTTACTTGTGCCTAAAATGTGCTGTTGTTGCACCCTGCAGGAAATTGGTTGTGTTATTTTAAACAGGATTCCCTTAATGATTGTATCTTTTCAGACAGGTTATGGTAGATATTGTAAACTGCTGCCAAGATTCCGCAATGAGAATGTCAGACTGCCGTGTCAGACTGAATGCAATTCGGGACTGTGCCCAAGCCCTCAGGTAAAGGTCCATCACCTAGGCAGCCAAATCCAAACCCCATGATTTATGGATTAAATCAACCTGAAAGAAAATTCCTTACGGAGAGGAAAAAAAAGACAGAGACACTGAGAAAGGGGGAGGGAGACACACACACACACACACACACAGGGAGGGGTCTGTTCACTCACAAAGCAGGCAGGGGCCGAATGTCTGGGTATACACATACCAGGGGTTGGAGCAGGCTCCACAGTCCACACCTGAAATCTGTCAGCACAGGAGATTTAATAATTTTAATAGGACTCAGAGGTAAGTGCCAAGAAATGTGTGCTTTAATTTAAAGGGAGTTGTCTCATTCTTCAAGCACCCTAAGCAGGACACTGCTGTCAGACGGCAGCTATGACACATGCAAAAAATATAAGTTGTAACATTTTTAATAAAATTAAATAATCTAATTTTGATTGCTAATCAAATAACTAGATTTTGGATGAGCCAATTGAAGTAGCCTGTATGGTAGTAGCCCTGAAGATATATTAGGGGATACAAGCAGATGGACACTGTCACGTGTTTTTTTTTCCTTAAGTTAGTTGGAGGCATATGTAATAATAATGATAATCTTTATTGTCACAAGTAGGCTTACATTAATACTGCAATCAAGTTACTGTGAAAAGCCCCTAGTCGCCACATTCCAGTGGCCTGTTCGGGTACACGGAGCGAGAATTCAGAATGTCCAAATTACCTGACAGCACACCTTTCAGGACTTGTGGGAGGAAACCGGAGCACCCGGAGGAAACCCACAACAGACACAGGGAGAACGTACAGACTCCACACAGACAGTGACCCACGCCGGGAATCGAACCTGGGACCCTGGCGCTGTGAAGCAACAGTGCTAACCACTGTGCTACCATGTCGCTCAACCTGTTTCAAATGAACGGTTTAGCCTTACAACCCACTGAGTTCTCTGTGCTCTTCGAGGTGTGACCTCCTCTCTATCCTTAATTTTAATCACTCCACCATTGGCTGCTGTGCCTTCAGCTGCTGAGACCCCAGGCTCCACAGTTATGCAAACCCTGCTGAGGTGGGCGGTCATTTGCTTGGCTGGGGCCTAGGTAGACCGTAACTCAGGTATGGGATTGGAGGCAGAAATTCGGGCGGCTGGACTCTGCTCTGACTAAAGAGTCGCAAAGCCAATTAAAAGCCAAAGAAAAGATGGAGGTGGTTTATTTTTGTGTGTTCTGAAGCGAGAGAATTGCAATGGTTTCATGGGTAATCAATCTGTGCCAGGAGCGATTACCTTTCTCTGCAGCTGTCTTGAGCATATTTGAAGGCCTCGAGCATTTTTCAGCTTGTGTGGCTTTTGTTAGGCCGATTGGGTGGCACAGAAGCCACAGAGCAAAATAAACATAGCTCCAAGCTTCTTCCAGATGTGCACGATGAAGACCTACCACCTCCTCTGACACCACCCAACTGGAATTTCACAGCTACATTGCACAGGCTGCGAATCCAACTCATCAGGGTTCTGCCTCAAATTTCACACCAAATTCCTGGATGATCCATCCATCCTTCCCCAGTCTTCAATCGTATTTAAGTCCAGCGGCTTAAAGAGGATAAGCCTAAGGATTTGACTTCTGCCAAAATGGGCACAATGAGGGAACAGCTGCTTTGCTCATTGGCTACGGCAAATGCGAGGTTTTAACCAAAATCCTGGGCCTCATTCATAGAATCCCTACAGTGCAGAAGGAGGCCATTCGGCTCATCGAGTCTGCACCGGCCCTCATGCGCTGCAGCTCACCTTTGGCTAGCCAGATACTGGCCAGTTCTGACATTATTCTTCAGCAGGTGGGCAGCACGGTGGCGCAGTGGGTTAGCCCTGCAGCCTCACGGCGCGAGGTCCCAGGTTCGATCCTGGCGCTGGGTCACTGTCTGTGTGGAGTTTGCACATTCTCCCGTGTTTGCGTGGGTTTTGCCTCCACAACCCAAAGATGTGCAGGCTAGGTGGATTGGACACGCTAAATTGCCCGTTAATTGGAAAAAATGAATTGGGAACTCTAAATTAAAAAAAAAATTATTCTTCAGCAGGTTGGATTTGAGGGACTAGCAGTGGTGAGGTGAAGGAGGAAGCGTTCCTCAGGGTAGTGTCCTAGGCCCAGCCATCTTCAGCTGCTTCATCAATGACCTCCCTTCCATCATAAGGTCAGAAGTGGGATGTTTGCTGATGACTGCACAATGTTCACCATTCACGACCCCCCAGATAATGAAGCTGACCATGTTCAAATGCAGCAAGACCTGGGCAGTATCCAAACTTGGGCTGACAAGTGGCAAGTTACATTTGCGCCACATAAGTACCAGGCAATGACTATCTCCTACAAGAGAGGATCAAACCACCGCCCCTTGACATTCAATGGCAGTACCATCACTGAATCCCCCACAATCACCATCCTGGGGGTTACCATTGATCAGAAACTGAACTGGACTAACCATATTACTACTGTGGCTACCAGGAATCCTACAGTGAGTAATTCACCTCCTGACCTCCCAAAGCCTGTCCACCATCTACAAGACTCAAGTCAGGAGTGTAATGGAACACTCCATTTGCCTGGATGAGTGCAGCTCCAACACTCAAGAAGCTCAACACCATCCAGGAGAAACCAGCTCACTTGATTGCTTCCCCTTCCCCAAACATTCAAACCCTCCTCCACCGACGAACGGTGGCAGCTTTATGTACCATCTACAGGAAGCACAGCAGTAACTCACCAAGGTTCCTTAGAGGGCACCTACCAAACCCACGACCACTACCACCTAGAAAGACAAGAGTAGCAGATAATAATAATAATAATCTTTATTAGTGTCAGTCGGCTTACCTTGACACTGCAATGAAGTTACTGTGAAAATCCCCTAGTCGCCACATTATGGTGTCTGTTCGGCTACACTGAGGGAGAATTCAGAATGTCCAATTCACCTAACATGGACGTCTTTTGGGACTTTTTGTGGGAGGGAACCGGAGCACCCGGAGGAAACCCACGTGGACACGGGGGAGAACGTGCAGACTCCGCACAGACAGTGACCCTGTTCCTAGATACCTGGGAACAACACCAACTGGAAGTTACCCTCCAAGACACTCACTACCCTTACTTGGAAATATATTGATGTTCCTTCACTGTCGCTGGGGCAATATCCAGGAACTCCCTCCCTAATAGTAGGATCGACCTACACCTCAAGGACTGCAGAGGTTCAAGATGGCAACTCACCACCACCTTCTGAAGGGCAAGTAGGGATGGGAAATAAATGCTGGCCTAGCTGACAATGCCCACATCCCGTAGATGAATTTTTAAAAAGGAGAGGAAAAGATGTGTCCCGAACAGGTCGCAAGCAGGCTAGAATGTTTTGTGTGTGCATGCGCCCAAGTGAAGTAGTCCTGTACCTCCTAGTCCTAGCAACATAGAGAAACAAAATGCTTCCCTACCCCCACCTCCACCACTAAAGGTTCCAATTTCAATGAATCGGAATATGACTAGTCGACCAAATTATTTTATTTTATCAGGATACGCTGACACAAAAGCCACCTTTTATCCTGGCATGTTTAAGCAATGTGAAGAGATGTCCCCTTGTATCTGATTGGAAAATAAGGGACCCATTGTCCCCGGACTTTCATTTTTTCTTTAAAAAAAAAGAAGTAGGTGTGGTGATATTGACAGGCTCCTGTCTCCTTGGGGCAAAAAGTTTTCCAGAAAGTTCTTTAATCTTTCTTTTTAAACAATTTAATTTGTGGTGTTCCATTCGAGTTCTGACAGAAAAATGTTTGCTTCACTCTTGTCATGAAAGCGATATTTTGTACTAATACCGCAGGAAGGTAAGATGTGTCGTCGAGATACTCACAACGACCACCAGAGCACCTTGAGTCATCCCTACCGCCTCAAAGGTACTAGGATAACAGAATTTCTGAAACAGTCACATTTGGGAGCAGCATGGTAGCACAGTGGTTAGCTCGGTTGCTTCACAGCTCCAGGGTCCCAGGTTTGATTCCCGGCTTGGGCCACTGTCTGTGTGAAGTCTGCACGTTCTCCCCGTGTCTGCGTGGGTTTCCTCCGGGTGCTCCGGTTTCCTCCCACAATCCAAAGATGCGCAGGTTAGGTGGATTGGCCATGCTAAATTGCCCTTAGTGTCCAAAAAGGTTAGGTGGGGTTACTGGGTTACGGGGATTGGTTGGAAGTGTGGGCATAAATGGAGTGCTCTTTCAAGGGCTGGTGCAGGCTCGAGATGGGCCAAATGGCCTCCTTCTGCACTGTTAAATTCTATGATTCTAAATCCCCTTCAAATGAATTGCCTGCCACACACATAGGTAAAATGTAATAGGATTGGGCACAAACACAATGGGACAATTGGCCTCTTTCAATGCTTTATCATTCGATGATTCTTTCATTAGCTTCCTGCAGACCATTCAAAACTGCCCACTTGTGCCTGGGAAGCAACTCCGTTTGTCTATTTATATTTTGAATGAAAACTGTTCCTATTAACGTGCCATTCACTGCACATTATTAAGATGCATGGAATGTGCCAAAGCTTTTTCTTATCGTAGCTAACCACGACCCCAGTGAACGGAAAATATTTTGGTGTGTGAGAGCTGTTGAGTACGATGCAAAAGTGACCTGTGTTGCATCATGTCAGATAAATTTGTTGAGCACATGGATTTGGCACAAATCTAATGCAGAGGGTTTGGCTTGCCCCCATTAAAGCAAAACAACAGTGCCTGACGCACAGATGGGCAAGATTATTCTACAAAGCTAACTCTTGCAGCTTTCCCAGGCAGTCTACTCCAGAGAGAGAGAGAGAGAGACACCAAACCTTCTCAGTCTAGCAACGCATAATATTTCTTTCACTCGGTGATCAAAAAGTGGATGGAGATGCATTTGTCTGTCTTGTGGATGAAGGGGAGTTGATTTATCCGTGGGCTCTGGGCCAGCATCTGTACCTAATTTCTAGATATTTTTTGTTTTGATGTGGGATGGTGCTGGGCTAATTGCCATGTGATCCAGATGATCTTGGGACTGTCCTGCATTATCACAGGAGGGTTTGGATTTACTGCTTCCCGTTCCAAATATCTGACCGTTTGCGCCCACTGGAACAGCAGTCAGCCATTTCGCATCATGTCTTTTCTCAGACTCCGTGTTGGTGATTGATGGATTGAACTGACCTCACACCTTGGTTCTTGCCTACTAGTGACAGAAATGTGGACAAACGCTAAGTGGGAGCGATGATTTACGTGGCAGTGAAAAGCCACAAATTAGCACCATTTTCTCTTGCTCCAGCGCTCTTATATCTTCTAGTTCTCCAAATATTCCTTCATGCAATCTCTCATGTCTGTGCGCTGAAGTGAAGAAAAATGTTCCCACCACACCCATCTATGACTGTTTCTCATAGGATTGAAAATTATAGTTTCTTTTTCATTTTTATAGGATGCGGGCTTCGTGGGCTAGGCCAGCATTGGTTGCCCGTTCCGAACTTTCCTTGAGAAGGTAGTAGTGAGCTGCCTTCTTGAACCGCTTCAATCCATGTGGTGCAGGTGTATGGAGACACGGTAGTACAGTGGTTAGCATAGTTGTGTCACAGCTTCAGGGTCCCAGGTTCGATTCCCGGCTCGGGTCACTGTCTGTGCAGAGTCTGCACGTTCTCCCCGTGAGTTCGTGGGTTTCCTCCGGGTGCTCTGGTTTCCTCCCACAATCCAAAGATGTGCAGGTTAGGTGGATTGGCCATGCTAAATTGCCCTTAGGTTAGGTGGGGTTACTGGGTTACGGGGACAGGATGGAGGTGTGGGCTTAAGTGGGGTGCTCTTTCCAGAAGCTGGTGCAGATTCGATGGGCCGAATGGCCTCTTTCTGCGCTGTAAATTCGATGAGGTTTATTTGGAAGCTTTCAGAGCTTTGCTCCTTCATCAGGTGAGTGATAACATCATGAATAGGATGTGAGTAGAGGGAATAGAGAAATAGAAACTCGCTTCCGTACAGCAATGTGGGTGTACCTTCTCAGATGGACTGATGTCAGCTCACCAACGTCTTCTCAAAGACAATTAGGGATGTTCAACAAATGATAGCCAAGCCAGCGATGCTCACGTCCCACAAAACAGTTTAAAAATGGCATTTTTGTCAGCAAAAAAGTTGCATGGATCAATAATGTGATCATTACTCAACACAACACCATTTGAGGAGCTGAAGGGTGTTAATTTTCTCAGTACGCTGCTAAACCGCTCCCCACCCCCTTCGCCCAGCTGCCCAATTCAATACTCCAACTTGCCTCACCTCACAATTCACAATACTGCCAACAAAACTGTCTACTTACAACCGGCAGAGTTTTTTTTTTTGAATCACGATATAACACAAAGGACATATCAACACAAAAGGGATAGGATATAGGGACTTAATGTTAGGGGTGTAAAGTATAATCCAGGAGTTAAGGCTAGCAGTTCATATTACACGCAGAACACTGTCAGGATTAAGAGAACAAGATTAATATCGGCAGGGGGGGGGGATGGAAATCATAAGAATAGTGGAGATGTGAAATGCCATTAAAACCAAGAGGTGTGGCAGGCAATTGTGAGTGACATTCTCTTCTTGGAATTAAGCCACCTAGTCCAATTGAAAAGCTGCTGTCATGTGGGTGTGGATGGAAAATAGTTTGCAATTTCCAATTTCTATTCATTTAAGAGGCACCTTTACTTAACAGGCTTTCAGTTAAGTCGAGCCTATTGTGCCTCTTTTTGTTCAGTTGTCTCAGCTCTTACTAATGCAAGTTCATCTCTCATAAAAATTGCTTCTTTCTCCCTGATTCTTTGGCAAAACAGAATAGGTCTCTGGAGGATTTGACAGCATTGAGAGTGTATTTTCTTGCATGGACAAGTCTGATATCTTACGCAGATAGGAACTTGTACATTGGTACATTACTCCACTTGAAACATTTTTCGGGAGACTGGGCCACCCATGACTCAACTGTAAATGAGACTTTGACGAAGTTAGAGGTGACCCGGAGAGATTTGCATCTCTGGTTTCCAACTCTGGGCTGGGTGTATTTCTGGGAGTGATATCATAGGGCTCCTCACCTTTACCTGCCCTGACCAGCCAAGCAGCTATTTTTTTTCCATCTCCAATATCCTTCTTACTAATAAGTTAATGTATTCAAAGGAATTTAAAATAAAACAAGCCTTTTTTAATTTTAATGTCCCAGTGATTTTTCTTCTGGACAACTTGCAGCAGTGTCCAAGAGACTAATCTTTAATTGCTGGAATCATGAAACTGGAAAGTTGACGACCCGTTTGATGTGTTGGGTGTTCTGGATCACAAACAGGTCACCAACACTGGAAGTGGTGCAACTCTATTTTATTATAAGGTTAACTATATTAACATACTTGAACTGTGGGTAAATGCAATGCCAGTTTTAACTGTTGACCCTTGCCTAGACTGAACCAGGTGATGCACACAGCACATGGTGAATGTCTGTGTTGCAGGCTGTGAGCTTTGTGCTCCGAGCTGGCTGCTACTAGAATGAGCGGGAACTCTCCTGTCCCCTGTCTTTATAGTGCGTGTGCTCTCACTGGTGATTGGCTGCGGTGTTGTGTATGCTGATTGGTCCCTCTGCATGTCCATCAATGTGTGTGTGTGTCTACACCATAATATACTGGTGTATATTATGACATTCCCCCTTTTATATAAAGAACATGTGCCTGCGTGACAATAAATATCGTGTAGTACCTGACTATGTGTGTGCGTGTTATTTACATGACTATGTACATGAGGCTAATCTATTTACACGGGTGTAGAGAAATAGGGTGTCACACCAACAACGAAATGAACATTATATACAAACTACTGGAACGATGAAACAGGATAACAGAACAGATCAAAGAGTCCACCATTGTAAAACTCATGAGTCAAGTCTCTGAGGTGGGCGACGAATTCTGGTTGACCGCCTCAAGGGTGGGTCAGGAGCCAGCGGCTGAGGAACGGGCTGGGCCACGGCAGAGTGAGGAAGATGCAGAGTATTCGGAATCTCCACTTAGTCCAGTTTGGGGACAACAGGAGGGTGTGGCACCGGTGGAGGATCACGTAGCGAGCGTGGAACGAGAAGAAGGGCACGCCAATTGCGGCGGCGAATGGAACCATCTGGCAGACGAACCAGGAACGAGTGGGGAGACACCTGCCGAAGAACCACAACAGTTGCAGAACAGCCACCCTCCGGAAGATGGATGCGGACGTTGTCATCCGGCACCAGAGCAGGGAGATCAGTCGCCCGAGCGTCATGCGCCACCTTGTGTTGTGCACGAGACTGTTGAATCCGCTGAAGGACCGGAACGTGGTCGAGGTCTGGGACGTGAATGGACGGCACCGTGGTCCTGAGGGTGCGACCCATGAGCAGCTGGGCTGGCGACAGGCCTGTGGAGAGTGGGGCCGAACGATAGTCCAGCAAGGCGAGGTAGAAGTCGGATCCTGCATCGGCAGCCTTGCAGAGGAGCCGTTTGACGATATGGATGCCCTTTTCCGCTTTACCATTGGATTGGGGGTGCAGGGGACTGGATGTCACAAGCACAAAGTTGTACCTGCTGGTAAAGTTGGACCATTCCTGCCTCGCGAAGCAGGGGCCATTGTCCGACATCACAGTGAGTGGGTTGCCGTGACGAGCAAAGGTCTCCTTGCAGGCACGGCTGACCGCCGATTATGTGATGTCGTGCAAGCGTACGACCTCCGGGTAGTTCGAAAAATAGTCTACAATCAGAACATAGTCCCTGCCGACGCATGGAACAGGTCAACACCTACCTTAGAACAAGGGGACGTGACCAACTCTTGGGGCTGTAGGGTCTCACGTGGTTGGGCCGGCTGGAACCGCTGACAGGTGGGGCAGTTGAGCACTGTGTTGGCGATGTCCTCATTGATGCCGGGCCAGTACACAGCCTCTCGGGCCCTCCGTCGGCACTTCTCCATGCCACGATGGCCCTCGTGTAGCTGTTCCAAAACGAGTTGGCGCATGCTGTGCGGGATCACGATGCGGTCCAGCTTCAGGAGGACACCATCGACTACTGCCAGATCGTCCCTGATATTGTAGAACTGCGGGCATTGGCCCTTGAGCCACCCATCCGTCATGTGGCGCATGACACGCTGTAGTAGGGGGTCAGCCGCAGTCTCGCGGCGAATGTGGATAAGGCGTTCATCCGTGGCCGGCAGATTGGAGGCCATGAAGGCCACATTGGCGTCAACCTGGCAGACGAACCCCTCTGGGTCACAAGGGGTGTTGACTGCCCTGGACAGAGCGTCGGCTATGATCAGGTCCTTGCCCGGGGTGTATAGGAGCTGGAAATCGTACCGCCGGAGTTTAAGCAGAATGCGCTGGAGGCGAGGGGTCATATCATTCAGGTCTTTTTGTATAATGTTGACCAGCGGGCGATGGTCGGTCTCGACAGTGAATTCGGGGAGGCCGTACACAAAATCATGAAATCTTTCGACCCCAGTCAACAGGCCCAGGCACTCCTTTTCGATCTGCGCGTAGCGCTGTTCCGTGGGGGTCATGGCACGTGACGCATATGCAACGGGGGCCCATGATGGGGCCTCATCGCGTTGCAGGAGCACCGCCCCAATGCCGGATTGGCTGGCATCCATTGAAATTTTTGTTTCCTTCGTGGGATCAAAAAATGCCAATACCGGGGCCGTGGTAAGCTTGGTCTTAAGCTCCTCCCATTCGCGCTCGTGGGCGGGAAGCCATTGGAAGTCTGTCGTCTTCCTGACCAGGTTCTGGAGAGCTGTGGTATGGGAGGCGAGGTTAGGGATGAACTTCCCCAGGAAATTGACCATGCCCAAAAATCGGAGGACCACCTTCTTATCCGCTGGCTTCTGCATGGCCATGATGGCTGCCACCTTGTCCGCATGCTGCCGCACACCCAACTGGGAGATGTGGTCCCCTAGGAACTTGAGTTTCATCTGGCCGAAGGAACATTTGGCTCTGTTGAGGCGAAGGTCTTGGTCCCATATTCGTTTGAAAACGCGCTGGAGGCGACTGATATGCTCCTGCATATCAGTCGCCTCATTTGGTGGACCAAATGATGATATCGTCAACATAGACGTGCACGCCCTCAATGCCCTCCATCATTTGCTCCATGATCCGGTGGAATACTTCTGATGCCGATATAATCCCAAACGGCATCCTGTTGTAGCAGTATCTGCCAAACGGGGTATTAAAGGTACACAGCTTTCCGCTGGACCTGTCTGTTGAATTTGCCAGAATCCTTTCGAGGCGTCAAGTTTGGTGAAGATGTTGGCCCGAGCCATCTCGCACGTGATCTCCTCGCGCTTGGGGATAGGGTAATGCTCCCTCATTATGTTGCGATTCAGATCCTTTGGGTCAATGCAGATCCGGAGCTCGCCGGAAGGCTTCTTTACGCACACCATGGAACTGACCCAGTCGGTTGGTTCTGTCACTCTGGAGAGCACTCCTTGGTCCTGGAGGTCCTGCAGCTGCTGCTTAAGGCAGTCCTTGAGGGGTGCTGGGACTCTGCGAGGTGCATGAACCACAGGCGTGGCGTCTTGTTTGAGCAGGATTTTGTAAGTGTATGGAAGCGTGCCCATGCCTTCGAAAACGTTGCGGTGCTGGTCGATGATGGCATTGAGTTGCGCCCTGAAGTCCGCATCCTGGAAGGCAGACGTGTCCTCTGGAGAGAGAGTGTACTCGTTGAACGAGGTTTAGGAGTTTGCATGCCTGTACGCCTAGCAGAGAGTCCTTCGAGGAGCCCACGACCTCGAAGGGAAGGATGGCTTTTCGCGAGTTGTGCGTCACTTCGAGTTGGCATGAACTGGTAGCAGGAATAACGTTGCCATTGTAGTCCACTAGTTGGCAGGTCAACAGAAGAATGGTTGGTTTAACCCCAAGGGTCTGAAAGTCTGACCACGTTAGGAGATTAGCGGAAGCACCAGTGTCCAGGCGGAATCGTATCTGGGATCGGTTGACCGTCAGGGTGGCACACCACTCGTCGTCTGGATCAATGCTGTGCACCGACAGCGGCTGGTGGTTTTGATTCGGGGACAGCCTGTTCTTTGTTATAACAGTGACTCGAAAAGGCTCCCTCGGGTCCTCGGTGTCACTGGTCTGCGGGAAGTCGGAATCGGACTCGGTGAACGTGGGTTGAATTGCCCGAACGTTCCTGCGAGGCTGGCTGAAGCAATGTGAATTGGCAGGCTGAGCTGCTCGACAACAGGCAGCATAGTGGCCAAGTCTGCCACATCGTAGTCAATGTCACGATTTTGCAGGACATTGCCGCTATAAATGGGCGGAGCCACAGTTGCCGCACGTCGTGGCGTCAGTACCATCATTGCGCCACCGCGCATGCGCGGTGCGGTCCTGCGTGGTGCGCGCCTGCGCATCACGTTCCTCCACGTCACCGTCCCCTCGTTTGCCGTGTACAAGCATGGGAGGCCGCAAAAAGCACGCAAAATGGCCGCCCTCATCCAGGCTGCAGCCTTGGAGGTGTTCAATTGTTTGGACCCATTCAGCCTCGTGGGGATCTTGCCGCTCCGTTTCAGCCGCCTGTGGGAGTACCGTCTTGTGGCATTTTCATGCAGGACACAGGTCTCAATGGCAGTCGCTAGGGTGAGTTGCTTAATTTTGAGGAGCTGCTGATGCAGGGGGTCCGACAGAACACCAAATACGATCTGTTCGCGTATCGTGGAATCAGAGGTAGGCCCGTAGCCGCAGGACTGCGCAAGGATGCGGAGGTGTGTTAAAAAGGATTGGAAAGGCTCGTCCTTACCTTGCAAGCGCTGCTGGAACAGGTATCTTTCGAAGCTTTCATTTACCTCTATGCTGAAGTGGGTATCGAATTTGAGGAGAACCGTCTTGTACTTTGTCTTGTCCTCGTCGTCTGCGAATGTGAGGGAGTTGAAGATGTGGATGGCGTGTTGCCCGGCCGTGGAGAGGAGCAGAGCAATCTTCCTGGTGTCCGAGGCGTTCTCCCTGTCCGTGGCTTTGAGGAAGAGCTGGAAGCGCTGTTTAAAAATCTTCCAATTGACCCCGAGATTGCCGGCGATGCGGAGCGGCGGCGGTGGGTTGATGTTCTCCATACTTCAGGATGCCGGAATGCTAATTAGTTGCAGGTGGGTCTCAGAATTGCTAGTATGCAACCACTCCTTGTACCATGATGTGTTGGGTGTTCTGGATCACAAACAGGTCACCGACACTGGAAGTGGTGCAACTCTATTTTATTATACGATTAACTATATTAACATACATGAACTGTGGGTAAATGCAATACCAGCTTTAACTGTTGACCCTTGCCTAGTCCTAACCAGGTGATTCACTCAGCACATGGTGAATGTCTGTGTTGCAGGCTGTGAGCTCTGCGCTCTGAGCTGGCTGCTACTAGAATGAGCGGGAACTCTCCTGTCCCCTGTCTTTATAGTGCGTGTGCTCTCACTGGTGATTGGCTGTGGTGTTGTGTATGCTGATTGGTCCCACTGCATGTCCATCAGTGTGTGTGTGTGTGTGGCTGCATCATGATATACTGGTGTATATTATGACACCTTTGTGTTTCTATTGAAAAATACCCTGTAAAAACAATGAAGGAGAAACAGGATGAATAAAAATGTTTTCTGAATATTTAAACATTGCAGGCAACCTGAATGGCATGCGCAAAAAGGAATTGTCTCACCCAGCCGTGCCATTACTCCATGGATACAAATATTATCGATAATTTGTGAGACTAAGACAAAAAAAAAAGTTTTTACTGCATCGGCGAGAATATGCTTAATTGTGAGCAATTGTCAAGAAGATGAGTTCAATTTTGGGTTGAGGCAGGAAAGAACAGCAAAGAGAGATTCAAACTTCCTTGCAGTGTTAATGTAAGCCTACTTGTGATAATAAAGATTATTATTAAAGATTATGCAGCATGGCAGCACAGTGGTTAGCACAGTTGCTTCACAGCTCCATTTGATTCCCGGCTTGGGTCACTGTGCGGAGTTTGCACGTTCTCCCCGTGTCTGCGTGGGATTCCTCCGGGTGCTCCGGTTTACTCCCACAGTCCATTGATGTGCAGGTTAGGTGGATTGGCCATGATAAATTGCCCTTCGTGTCCAAAAAGGCTGGGTGGGGTTACTGGGTTACGGGGATAGGGTGGAGGTGTGGGCTTAGGTGGGGTGCTCTTTCCAGGGGCTGGTGCAGAATTGATGGGCCAGGTGTCCTCCTTCTGCACTGTAGATTCTATGATTCTATGATTAAATGCAGATTAATCCCAACGCGGAGAATGCAAATCTCTTTCGATTAGTCTCAAAGTTGACCAGTTTGGATCAATTCACAACTGGTCACAACTGCCCCCTTCACATTCCTTGCAAACATAAGGGCAGCACGGTAGCACAAGTGGCTAGCACTGTGGCTTCACAGCGCCAGGGTCCCAAGTTCGATTCCCCGCTGGGTCACTGTCTGTGCGGAGTCTGCACGTTCTCCCCGTGTCAGCGTGGGTTTCTTCCGGGTGCTCCGGTTTACTCCCACAGTCCAAAGACGTGCAGGTTAGGTGGATTGGCCATGCTAAATTGCCCTTCGTGTCCAAAAAGTTTACCAGGGGTTATTGGGTTACAGGAAGTGGGGGCTTAAGTGCGTCAGTGCAGACTCGATGGGCCGAATGGCCTCCTTCTGCACTGTATGTTCTATGTTCTATAACATCGAGGGCGATTTTGATGTACGCCGTGTGCTCAGGATCGCTTGAGAATTGGCAAACAAGTGTTCTCGCCAGTTGTCGATGCTACACTGGTGATATTTACAACGTGTATTTAAAAATGAGAAGCAGTCGGGATGCAAATGTATGTATGCCGGCTTTGTTGCCTCTATCAGACTCCACCCTGCCAAAATGACGGTGGAAACCATCATGGCCCCAGATCCTCCGCGCGGGGAGTGCTGGAGAACCTGGTGAGAAAGCTCGCTGTGCAGCCGGAGAGCTGCATGTTGGTTTTCTCGCTGTACCTGACAGCCTGACAATTTATCGGATGATTCCGACCATTGTCATGATTAGCAAGTGAAGCATGCCTGCTGTTTAATTGGGTTCTGAATCCAAATTTGGATTGGGATTTGGCCTCCCCCTTGAGAGGCATCCAGATTCCCTGGAAAACAAGCAAGAATTAGCAAGACTTTCCATGTTTGTTTAGCAGCTATCAGAACACAGCTCAGATCCATAAAGTCTGAAGCTTACCTGATTCAGGATATTGTACTTTCACCATTGTAATTTTAGTAAGTCTGGGTTGGACAGGGATGCAATAAAACTTTATATTCTTTCTATTTCCACTCCTTTTGTACAACTCAGGTGGTTAGAAGGATTTGATTTGGTTTGATTTGATTTGATTTATTGTCACATGTACCAAAGTACAGTGAAAAGTATTTTTCTGCGGCCAAGGGAACGTACACAGTACGTACATAATAGACACAAGAATAATCAACAGAGAACATTGACAAATGGCACATCGACAAACGGTGACTGGTTACAGTGCGGAACAAGGGGCCAAACAAAGCAAATAATACATGAGCAAGAGCAGCATAGGGCATCATGAATACTGTTCTTACAGGGAACAAATCAGCCCGAGGGGGAGTCGTTGAGGAGTCTTGTAGCTGTGGGGGAAAAGCTGTTCCAATGTCTGGATGTCCGGGTCTTCAGACTTCTGTACCTTCTGCCTGATGGAAGGGTCTGGAAAAAGGCAATGCCTGGGTGGGAGGGGTCTCTGATAATGCTGTCTGCCTTCCTGAGGCAGCGGGAGGTGTATACAGAATCAATGTGGGGGTGGCAAGCTAGTGTTATGCGTTTGGCTGAATCACAAAGGAATCACTTTCTCCCCCATTTGAGTCACTTCCGACCATGTTGTTGTCCACTTCCTTCTTCATGTGGGCATGGGCTGTTTCATTATCTGAGGAGGTGCGAATGTCACTGAATACTGCAATCAATAGCTTACAACCCCACATCCGACCTTATCATGGACATTGGTGAAGCAACTGAAGATGGCTGGGTTTAGGATACTGCCCTAACAAACTCCTGCAGCAAATGCCTGGAACTGAGATGATTGACCTCCGATAAGCACAACACTTCCTTTTGCGAGAGGTATGAGCCCAGTCAATAGAGTTTCCCCCCTGGTTCCCACTGACTTTCATTTTACTGGGACTCCTTGATGCCACACTCAGTCGAATGCTGCCTTAGTGTCAACGGCAATCGCTCTCACCTCTCCCCTGGAATTCAGCTCTTTTGAATTAAGGCTGTAATGAGGTCTGGAGCCAAGTTCCTGACGGAATCCACTTTCAGTGTGCCGGGCATTGGTGAATAAGTGCCACTTGATAACACTGTCAATGACACCTTGCAACACCTTGTTGGTGATTAAGAATAGATTAATGAGCGTCAATTGGCTAGATTGAATTGGCCCTTTTATTTGTGAACAGGGTATACCTGGGCAAATGTTAATTTTGTCAGTGAGATGCCAGTATTGTAACTGTGTGAGAGAAGTTTTGCAAGGCGTGTTGCTCATTCTGAAGCACAAGTCTTCAGAACTACAGCCAGGAATTTGTCAGAACTTTGAAGTCAGGACTTTGCTCTTAGTCATTTTTGATATCATGTGGAGTGAATCAAATTGACTGAATCCTGGGCTCCGTGATGTCTGGGACCTCAGGAGGAGGCCAGGGTGTATTATCCACTCAGCACTTTCGGCTGAAGATAGCTGCAAATATTTCATGCTTGACGTTTGCACTTGCCATCATTGACGGTGGGAATATTGATGGGGCTTCTAGCTCCAGTTATTTACTTATTTGTCCACCGCCATACTGGATGTGAGAGGACTGCCATGTTTTTTATCTAACCCAGTGAAAGTGGAATTGTTTAGCTCTGTCCATCACATGCTACTTCCACCGTTGAGCAAGCATATAGCCACGTGTCAGGCAGCTCGTCCACCCTTAGGCCTACTGAGGCCCTTAATTTGCCAATTGATGGCCACCTAAGGATTTCATTCCACCTCTGCTACCATAATGTGTTGAACAGGAAGGAAGGTGGGCAGTCTGCAACTATGACAGCATTGGCTAAAAAGTGGAAAGAAAGGGGTGCCTCCCCTGTGCTCATTGGGCGATGGTACCAGTGCCTTTGTGCTTCCTCCACATCCTTTAAGACATGAACCCCAACCCCATTCTCCACTCTTTAGGGTCATCATTCCCCCCTGGCAAAAATCACTGGACTTAACTGAAGGCCCGGTGTCCAACATCCTTCTGCTTGAAGACTTGTGGGCAACACGGTAGCACAGTGGCTAGCACTGTTGCTTCACAGCGTCAGGGTCCCAGGTTCGATTCCCGGCTTGGGTCACTGTCTGTGTGGAGTCTGCACATTCTCCCCGTGTCTGCGTGGGTTTCCTCCGGGTGCTCCGGTTTCCCCCCACAAGTCCCGAAAGGCGTGCTTGTTCGGTGAATTAGACATTCTGAATTCTCTCTCAGTGTCTCCGAACAGGCGCTGGAGTGTGGCAACTAGGGAATTTTCACAATAACTTCATTGCAGTGTTAATGTAAGCCTACTTGTGACACTAATAAAGATTATTGTTATTGTAGTCCCAGCAGCGGCCACCACTGCGTTCTAACACTGTTGGCCAATCATCTTGAGGGTCAGACTTGTTGTGCTTGAGGAACAAAAGTCCCACTCTCACCTTGTTAATGCCACACCGGCATTTAACTGCTGAAGGTAGGCTGGTTTAAAATCAGTGTGGTGCTAAACAACATTTTGTCTGGGGAGTTACAGTCATCTCTTTGTTTCCATAAGACCTGTGCGGTGGCCACTCCTATCAATGCTGACACGGACAAATGCATCCTCAGCACCGGAATTAGTGAGGATGAGGTCAAGCAGCTTTTTCCTTTGCTTTGGCTCCCTCACCACCTGTCACAGGCTCAGTCCAACAGTCATGATCCTTTGGACTCAGACATCGTGATCAGTAGAACAACAAAGAACAAAGAAAAGTACAACACAGGAACAGGCCCTTCGGCCCTCCAAGCCCGTGCCGACCATGCTGCCCGACTAATCTACAATCTTCTACACTTCCTGGGTTCGCACGGTAGCATGGTGGATAGCACAATTGCTTCACAGCTCCAAGGTCCCAGGTTCGATTCTGGCTTGGGTCATTGTCTGTGCGGAGTCTGCACATCCTCCCCGTGTGTATGTGAATTTCCTCCGGGTGCTCCGGTTTCCTCCCACAGTCCAAAGATGTGCAGGTTAGGTGGATTGGCCATGATAAATTGCCCTTAGTGTCCAAAATTGCCCTTAGTGTTGGATGGCGTTGCTGGGTTATGGGGATAGGGTGGAGGTGTTGACCTTGGGTAGGGTGCTCTTTCCAAGAGCCGGTGCAGACTCGACGGGCCAAATGGCCTCCTTCTGCACTGTAAATTCTATGATATATGACCTATTCCCATCCTATTCACGTATTTGTCAAGATGCCCCTTAAATGTCACTATCGTCCCTACTTCCACCACCTCCTCTGGTAGCGAGTTCTAGGCACCCACTACCCTCTGTGTCAGTAGTGGGGCTACTGACCCACTCTTGGTGATGGACTTGAAGTCCCCCACTCAGAGTACATTCCATGCCCTTGCCACCCTCAGTGCTTCTTTTAAATGACATTCAACATGGAGGAGTGCCAACTCATCCAGGAATGAAGAGCAGTATATGGTAGTCAGTATGAGGTTTCCTTGCCTGTGCTTGACCCGATACTCTGACACTTCATGGGGTCCAGGGTCATTGTTGAGGACTCCCAGGGCCATGCCCCCCCCCAAGTGTATACCACTGTGCCGCCCGCCACCCTGCTGGATCGGCCCTGCCAGTGGAACATATCCAGGGATGGAAGCTCTCTTGAACATTGACTTGACAGTACAATTCTGTGAGTATGATTCGATCAGGATGTTGCTTGACTGTATGATGGACTGCTCTCTCAATTTTGGCACAAGTCCCCAGATGTTAGTAAGGAAGACTTTATAAGGTTGTCTGATCAAGTTTTGCCTTTGTCCTTTCTGAATCCACAGTCCAGCTTAATGCTGTGAGATTCATCTATTTTTTTATTCTTAATATAGCTTTTATTTGTGGTTTCCTGAGGGCAGTCAACCACACTGCTTTGAGTCTGGACTAGTATATTGGTCAAAATGAGTGAGAACAAATTGAGGTGCATCCTAGATTCATGCTAGACTATGGTTTCCTTCTCCAAGGGCTTTCTACTCCTGTCCAGTAGTTCCAGGTCCCCATTTCAATTAAAAAAAAACTACTCATTCATGGGACGTGGGCATTGCTGGCTAGGCCAGCATGTTTTACCCATACCTAATTACCCTTGTGAAGGTAATGCGCGTGCTGCCTTCTTGAACCGCTGCAGTCACCGTGTTGTAGGAACATCCACACTGCAGGTACTAGCTTTTTATCCCAGTTCTACGTAATTTGCTGAGTTTAGATTCCTGGGATTTGAACGCACGTTTATCAGATCATTAGTCCAGGCTTTTAGAATTACTGGTCCAGTACCATACCACTCTGTTACCAAACCTGTTGATACTATATCTGTCTGAGGGAAGTACAGTGTCCTGAATATTTTACATCACGTCGCAGGAGTTTCAAACTCCCCCATCAAAACATACTTTGGCATCTAGGGGCTGGTTTAGCACACTGGGCTAAATAGCTGGCTTGTAATGCAGAACAAGGCAGCAGAGCGGGTTCAATTCCTGTACCAGCCTCCCCGAACAGGCGCCAAAATGTGGCGACTAGGGGCTTTTCGCAGTATCTTCATTGAAGCCTACTTGTGACAATACGTGATTATTATAATTATTAGTCTGAAGGACTGCAATCCTGGCTACACTAGTGGATTGAGCCTTGCACTGAAGTGTCAGGCTAGGCTACACAGTCAAGTTCAATAGTGGGGGCTAGGACCACAAACTGCTGCTTCAAAGGTGAGCAAGCTAATCACCTGAGCCATGCCAATGTTATTGAAGAAGCTGTCTTGACGTGCAGTTCAAAATGAAGTGTTGAGGGTGAATAACAATTGATTTTTCAGCTCGCTCACGGAGTTGGCTCGCTAACTGCCCTAAACTGTTTAACCAAGTCACGCCACCAGAAAATACATAATTAAACAAAAAAAGAAATTAAACAAGTTTTCCCCCAGGTTACTCAGCAGGACTGTTTTCTTTCCTAAATGGGGCGGCCTGGTGGCACAGTGGTTAGCCCTGCAGCCTCACAGCGCCAGGGACCCGGGTTCGATTCCATTGATTCCGGCCTTGGGTGACTGCCTGTGTAGAGTTTGCACATTCTTTCCGTGTCTGTGTGGGTTTCCGTTGGGTTCTCCAGTTTCCTCCTGCAGTCCAAAGATGTGCAAGTTAGATGGACTGGCTATGCCAAATTGTCCCTTAATGTCCAAAGATGTGTGGGTTGGGTGTGGTTGCAGGGATGGGGGTGGAGGTGTAGGCCTGATTGGGGTGCTCTTTCAGGGGATCGATGCAAATTTGATGGGCAGAATGGCTTTCTTCTGTACTGTAAGGATTCCTAGTTAAGTAAAACCAATAGGGATGGATTTGACCTTAGGCAACTGTATAAAATATGCAAAGCTGGCACAGTTATCCATTAAGTACCCCCCTATTTTTGTTTCCATTGAAATCATTGTGACTACAGCCAGAGTGACCCCAATCAATGAGAAATTAAAGGGCAGCAAACCTTTCTGAGAGTTTATGTTTTTATTTTCGTAACGCATTTATATGCATTCACATTTACAGTCTATTAATGGTACTAAAGCAACATACTTCAATACCAATCGCTTAAAATATGAATACTAGAAGCATGAAAATCAAAGGAAAGGAAAGAACGCAAGAAGGCCTTCATGTACACCTGCCCCACAACATATAGGAGAAGCAGAATGGAACAAACCTCCCTTCTATCAGTTCCTGGGCTTTTTAGATTGCCTAAGTGGAACCTGCAGGGGAAATTGGAATGGGTAAGATTCCATGTTCATAAGGATGCCTGATTATCATTAATTGAATGTTAAATTAAATTTAAATGGACGAGAAATCAGGCAATATCCATTGTAGGCCCGTGATCTTTGCTGTCTGACTGAGGTATTCAAAATCATGAGCGGTCTGGACGCAGTTCCCACTGGTGGAAGGATCAAGGACCAGAGGGCGCAGATTTAAGGTCATTGGCGAGAAAAATAATGGCAACCTGAGGAAAATCTTTTTTGCACAACGCGTGGTTTCAATTTGGAATGCATATTCTATAAGAGTGCAGCTTAGACAATATCAGTTGAAGCTTTCAAAAGAGAATTGGATCGTTATCTGAAATGGAAGATTTTGCAGGGCTTTGGCATAAAGGTATGGGAGTGGCTCTAGCTGAACTGCAGAGGGCCAGTACAGACATGATAGACAAAATTGCCTCCTCCGTGCTGTAGCCATTCGATGATTCCGTCCTGTGTATCATGTTAACTCTTCCGTAAATCTGCACATGGCATGATCCTCTGCAATTCTTCCACTTGGTGCCCCGACTTGACGGACAATGCAATTTTTTTAATGAGTCGGTCTCTTTGTTCTTGAAAGTGAAGGAGCAGCCTCCATAGCTGTTCTTTCCTCGAGAATAAAGAGGCAGACTCATTAAAAAATGTGGTCAGAGAAACAGCTGCTACCCTGACTTGATGGATCCATGCCGAGCTATAAAAATAAACCATCTGATTAGCCCCTTTGACGTTCCAGTGAGCTATCAACCGCGATGCTTTCAGCAGGTAATATTGTCATGTGAGCGTACCTTTAAGAAATGGATGTTTAAGCAATGTACTTTTAAGAAATGGAGCTGATCATATTACTGAAGTGATATCAGAGGGTGGGGGGAGCTGAGCTCACTTCTGCTTTTTTGAGTTTCAGTTTGAGAAGGCAGCTGGGAGTGTCTGTGTGTTTTGCTGTGATCTGCAGGAAAAAACACAGAGCTGGTCTGTTGATGTCTGCAATCCAAAGACTATAAATGTATTGAATGTATCCTAATGTGTTCTTATTTTTGAAGGTTTGAAGTCTTTTGGATGTTTAAAGGAACAGTTTGAAGGATTATTTAGTGTTGTAGTCTTTTGGGGTTATCTTTGAAGTAATGGGTGTTAAGATATTCAATGTTTGTTTTTAAAAGGTTAACTTGAGTTCATAGAATAAACATTGTTTTGCTTTAAAAACCATTTGTCCATTTCTGCTGTATCACACCTGGAGAGTACGCCGTGTGCTTCCCACACCACAATCAATTAAAAGTTGTGGGTCGGTTGAACTCCATGAAACACTTTGGGGTTCTGTAAACGCGGACCCATAACAATAGGGTGTGAATTTCAATGTAAACAATCCAGTTCAATGTCTTCATGCTCAGAACCATACACACTGAGAACTGAATACTTCAAAAGACAATGCAATTGATTGTGTGAAAACCACTTCAAGGATTTCCACCACTTTTAAAGGGATAACTTTTAACTTAATCTCACAGACCTTTAAACTTGTCATACTGACAGTTTTTAAAGGATTTAGGGGTACAGATGGAATCATTTTCACTTTATTATGACAATTTGTTATTTCTTACATATTGACTTACTGTTTAAAAGGTTTAGGAGTACAGATAAGAATGCTTTCACTATATTATGAGGGATGTGTATTTATGAGATAATGAGTGGCTGTTTAAATAATAAAGGGTACAAATGAGAAAATTTTCACTTTATTATGGGAAAACTTTAACTGTTACATACTGACTGACTGTTGGTGGTTTTAAAGGCTGCAGGTGGGTGGAGCAGCCAAACGCAAACCATCCATCCCAGGGAAGACCTGAGCCCCTCCAGCCCAGCACATGCCCCCAGACCCCCACCTCCCAGGAAGGACCTCCTTCGGCACCCTGGTAGCTACTGTTGGGAGGATATTTACCACCTTGCCACCCTTTGGACTGCAAGGTGCCAGGTTGGCACTGCAAGGGTCGGGGCCTGATGGGAGGGAATGAGGGGGGGGGGGTGATGAAGGAGGGTCTGGGGGTGAGGGGGGGGGGAGAATTGGGGGCCTGAGTGGGGTCCTTGCCAGCGATTAAGGTGGCAGTTGGGGGCTACAGTAGCTAACTGAGATCGGAGTGCCCTTTAAAAATAGTGCATCAATCTCAGAGGTGCGGGACCTGTCTGAGAGATTAGGCCCTGCCTCTCACTGTTGCAGTGCGGACCCCCGGTGTGCCATGGCACATCACGGGTATTCCTAGCACCAGTGGGGACCAGTCCCAATTCTCCGCTGGCAGCGCTTGAAAATATGGAACTTACTGCCTCTTCCACACTTGTGCCAACAAGCATCTAACTTGTAGGTCTCCCTTAATTTAAGTTGACAAAGTGTATGAAAATACTGCTCTCACAATAGAAGTAGTCTCATATGTCCTATTCTATAATGACGCCAAGAGTCTAGTATGCTGCCAATCAAGTGACTAGTTTTTAAAGCTATCCTTTTTTTCCAATGAATATAATTCTGTAGCACAAACAATCTTGAATGATTGGTGAGCAAGAGGTTAAAACCAAATAAAGGGGGTATGCAAACGTTGGCTCAGTTCCCAGAGTAACAAGGCCAGGTCCTCTCGCAAGTTGTCAGTGTTTTCAGTCTGGACTACAGACTCTGGTTCATTGTATGCTCATTTCTGAACACAATCTTCACCCAAGGTCTCCTTTAGTTAACGCAGGGCTAGGTTCTCTGTCCCGCGATGCCGGCAACGTGGGTGGCGATCGGGTGGAGAATTGGGAGTCCGGCCGAATCCGAGGTTTGAACCGGGCACCGAACTGACCACTATCCTCTGTCCTGGCGGCAGGATCGGGCTTCGCACCAGCAGGAGGATGCTAATGGATGCAAGTGAGTCCTAATGTCCCATGTGCATCTACTTAGCGGGCCCGGCACCAGAGTCTCCAGCCCTCACGATTCTCCAGTCCTTCAGGTCAGGAATCACGTGGGCACCGATCACTACTAGTATTTACCAGCACGGCCCTGATGTGGTAGACAAAGGGAGTAACCCCTAAAGGGAGTTTTCCCCAAAGTCCACCTGAGGGCCACGCTCCCTCTCTCCTGACAACCCCTCCACTACCAGATCCCCCCACAGTCCCCCAGAGACCACCCTAAAATGGGAAACACCCCCCGAGAACGGCTTGATAGGGAGACCCCCCCAGAAACTCCCTAGATAGGGAGACCCCCCAGAGACCTTCCAGATAGTTAAGTGCATTGCAATCACCCCCTTCACGCTTGAGTGATTTTGAAGTGCTGAGCTGGAAATTGACAGCATTTAACTCTCTTTGGTGTTTATAACCATTATGCTTACAGCACTTAGAGTTACTGATTTGAACAGTATTCAGGGGGTCTTTGGGGTGGTCCCCCTATCCACAGGGTCTCGAGGGCGGTCCCCCTATTCAGGGGGCCTCTGGGGGGGCGGATGGGTCAGGTCATCCCTGTAATTGGGGCAAGGGTGGACCCAGAAAATCCGGGGGTGGGAGCTGAATCACGATATGGGGATGGGGTTTGGGGGGGGGAGGCTGCTTTGCGATGCAGTGGGGGGAGGGTGCCAGCTGTGAGATGTCACTATTGGGCCGCCTGCTCAGAATAACGGCCCGATAGCGGGCATCCATCGTATTCCTCACCACGCATAACGTTGCGTGGCGGGCATGGAGCACAAATCAGTTCTATTTCTTTCTTTCTTTCTTTCTCTCTCTCTCTCTCTCACACTCACTCACTCACTTTATTTCTTTTCAATCTTTCTTTTCACTATTTCTATTCACTCTCTCTTTCATTTTTCTTTCTATTCACTCTCTTTCTTTCTATTCACTCTCTCTTTCTTTCTATCCATCTCTCTTTCATTCTTTCTACCCATCTGTCTCTCTTTAACTCTTTCCTTCTTTCTTTTTTCTCCCTTTCTATCCATCTAGCTATTTCTCTTTCACTCGCCCTTTCTTTCTTTCTATCCATCTATCTATCTCTCACTCTCTCTTCCTTTCTTTCTATCCATCTATTTGTCTCTTTCACTCACTCTTTCTGTATTTCTATCCATCTATCTATCCCTCTTTTATTCTCACTTTCTCTTTCTTTCTCTCTCTCCATCTATTTATCTCTCTTTCACTCTCTGCTTCTCTTTCTTTCTTTCTCTCTATCCACCCATCTATCTGTCTGTCTAACCAGTCTATTTAAAACTCTCCATCTTCATTTTGAGATACTTAAAATCCCCCAATTTGCTAAAACAGGCAGATGGGTTCTTGCCAACATTCTGCCAACACTTCTCTTGACCAGATTAATGGATGTCCTAGATTGGCCAAGGGTAGTTTGCCTGCTGATTTTGCCAACCTCTCTGTGGGGACCTGCTTGGCCTCCATTCACCACTTCCCCTTGGTAGAACATTTGAGGTCAGGAATTCACGGTGAGGGATATTATATTGTCATTCTGGTACAGCTCCATGAAAAAGTCTTGAAGAGCTGCCAACTTTCAGAGCTGACGATTGTCAGATCTTTGGGGAATTCACTCATTCACGTTGGTACACATATTAAAATAGGTAAGATCGCAATACCACCCTTATACATTAGCCCTCCTTCTGTGAGGTTAACATAGCTAATAGCAAACTCAAGCACTGCTACTTAATCAAATTCTTTATGTGTATGAAGTAATGCAGAAATCAACTACAGGTCACTCAGTGTGTGAAATGGAAGAAAATTGGTCCATTCGAGTCTATCACTTCCCCAATATGAGGCCAGATACGGACTGTGCAAAGTTGATGAATAGCAGAACAGGAGAAACATAACTAATGCACTTCTTCACGGTGTCAGAAGGAAGCATTCATTAATGTAACAGAATAAGAGTTTATGGAGGAAGCCTGGGTGGATTTTGAACAAAGAGATTGCCACACAGCCGAAGAAGAAGTAAACATTCATAGAATCATAGAATTTACAGTACAAAAGGGGGCCATTCGGCCCATCGAGTCTGCACTGGCCCTTGGAAAGAGCACCCTACTTAAGCCCAGGCTTCCACCCTATTCCTGTAACCTGACTTAACATTTTGGACGTTGAGGGTCAATTTTGCATGGCCAATCCACCTGACCTGCACATCTTTGAACTGTGGGAGGAAACCGGAGCACCCGGAGGAAACCTACGCAGACACGAGGAGAAAGTGCAAACTCCACACAGACAGTCACCCAAGGCTGGAATTGAACCTGGGACACTGGAGCTGATGGGCAGCAGTGTTTACCACTGTACCACCTTGCCACCCCAAATTGTTGTAGCCTACACTGCCGACATTGACTCAATGGCCCATGTGGCCTCCTTTGCATTTCCAATGACTCTTTGATTAGTTCCCATCATCAACGATGAGCAACGTGATGGTAGCCGATGGGTGGAAAAGGGGACACATTCAAAAGATTTCACTAGGTCAGAACAAGAACAGGATCTGTTTCATCAATCTCCCTCCTATCTTTCTCATTGACGTACAAAGTAAACAAGAAGGAACTGTTTCCAGTGTCAGGAAGGTGGGTGACCAGAGGATGCAGATTGAAGATGTTGTAGGCATTGTAGCCACCTGGGTTGGCCACTTCCCGACTTAAAATGGAGATCCGCAAAGACTACAGGGAAATTCAGCCAACACAGGCAAAAACTAGCAAGTGCAAAATCTCCTGTGTATTAGAACTTGTAAAAGCCCAGACAGCACTGAAACTCACAGCCATCTGCATACTAATGAGCGATCCCCGGGAACAATTGAAACATGTAAGGTGAATAAAGCCAAGCCAGACTCCTCGGCGCCAGCAGGAGCCAAGACAAACGAAGGCCAATGGACACTTAGGGACCACCCAGCGATCAGGAAATGGCTCCAGTGTTGGAGAAATCGATCCAAGTGATCGGAACGTCGTCCAATCCCTTGGAACCAGATACGGGGTCCGCCCCAAACGGCGCGAAGCCCCTGGGGACTATAAAGTAAAGCCCCCAAGTTCAAATCGGTCTTCTTGGCAGGGTCACTGAGCAACGCGAACTAACCCTTGACAGTGAACTGCCTAGCTGCCGCAACAACCAAGTAAGTCTCCAGTCAACGCACGCTACGAGATAGGCGCTCCTAGCTACCAGTCCATACCAGCTCTTGAATCCTGCAGACTCAGAACCGAATGAAAGGCCATTTGTTGACCTGACCTGGTGGGCCAGTTCTGAAGCTACGTATAGGCCTTTTAGCGATAGAGATAGCCTAGTAAGTAGAGTTTTATGCATGAGTAGTGATTTACTGTGTATAATAAATGTGTTTTGATTTGAATCTTACAAATTGATGCGTTGAGTTATTGATCAGTACTTGAACTTGAACCTCATGGCGGTATATAAAGATACCTGGCGACTCTAGAGCAAAGGTTATAGAAACAGAGCAAATTCAGTAAAGACCCAATGGGCAACAAATTAAGAGCCAACCAAAGTTAGCAACAGCATTGGCTACAGTTTGATAGTTCCGAAGTAGTCTTCATAGTCATATGTAGATCAACTGTAAGTCTGTAGCGATTCTTAGGACTATTTATAAATATACCATAAAGGGTAAAAGCTAGGAGCTATCTCCATGCTTGCTGGTATACACATCTCTGACCAACAATCAACTGACCATGGATGCAGGTCACGTGCTCTGTTACATCACTCTGTGGGCGGTACAGTACTCAGTCCCAAACTAACCCTATGTGTGCCAGACCCTTATACTACAGAAGATGACTGACAAAGCAAAATCCGAGACGGGGGTGGAGAGGAATATTTGTACACAGCAAGTCGCTGTCATCTGGAATGTGCAGGCTGTAAGGGTGGTGAAAGCAGATTCAAACTTTAAAAAGGGAGTTGGGTTAAATAATGGTTGAGGAAAAATGTACAAGGCTGCAGGGAAGGGGAGTCGGACTAATTGGATAGCTCTACTAAAGAGATGGGATGGGAATCGCGGGCTGAATGGCCTCTATTAATGCCACAATATTCTGTGATTATTGCTGCTGATTGATCTATTTGCATTGCCAGCACTTCTTCTGTCATATGCTGCATTGGTTTCCTTGTACATGTGAGATGTGAGGTGATGCACCCATGCAGGATACCTTTCCTAGGAATGTGTAAGAAAGTTGCACTTACTGTAGGCATGCGCTAAACCTGTCATAGGATTTATTAGTACTGCCACTCAGCGAGAAGGAAAGCATTCTGAATTCCCACACTGTGCTGCCTCACGTTAATGAGGTTGAATCCCAGAATTGAAAACTTTTACGTGTGTCCACATGAAGGTTTATTAAATGCAACAGAGTTGGCTCAATTGTGGGGAGTGAACCATAACGCTGGGAAGATGAGTAAGCATTATAGCGATCTCCAAGTTTTTGGCTCAAACCCATTAAGTAATGGAGTGTGAAAGAATGAGTCAGAGCTTAGTTATGACAGGATGGTGGCTATAAAATTGTATTGGAATATCCATAATAAAGTTTCCAAAATCCTTCATTTCTCACTGTAGGTATTTTAAGGCTGGTAGGCATCAGGAATAAATCTGTCACCTTGTTAAACATCAACTTGCGTTTATAGTAAAACACCTAAAGACACCGATATAATCAAACAAACAAAAAACAAATTGATATTAGGATAGGTGGCAAACAGCTTGGTCATAGATCCACAAGAAGAAGACAATTTTGAGGAGAGTTTTAAAGAGGGTAGGGGAAACGGGAGAGATGGGCAAGTTTAGAGCGACAATTCCAGAGACAGCTGAAGGCATGACCACCAATATTGCAGTGATTGAAATAGGGCAACATGCAAATACTGTTGGAGCAAATCCGTTTTATTTGCTTATTCTGCGCTTGTCAGTGTATGTTCGATGAATTATGGAATTCATCCCAACAATATTGCTGTTGTCTAAACCTTGCCTCTGAAGGACATTCCGCTTGTACCTTCGCAAATAGTCCTGTGTAAAAAGAATAAAATACTAAGACTTTTTAAATTTATCAGACTAAACGCGGTGGTGGGCGAGACTGTGTTCCCGGTTGGTCGGTAGGGCAAAATCTCACGCCTGATTTTCCACTGGAAAGCTTGTTAATTATGCACTGCAGCGCATACTTTAGCAGCATCCAAACACACATTCACTCTCCACAGGCGAGCTGTGTGGTGTAGCCCAACCACGATGTCCATCAGAAGAAGTACGCCCTGTGCTCCATGTTTCAGGCGCAACTCCCTGGTGACTCTCGTCCAGGCCTCCTGGGCTGCCTAGATGGATACAGAGCTGGCTTGGTTATAGAAGATAGAGAGTAGCGGTGGAAGGATGTTTTTCAGAATGGAGGTCTGTAGTTAGTGGTGTTCCGCAGGGATCAGTGCTGGGACCTCTGTAGTGTATATAAATGAGCCTCACCTGAATGGTCCAAATATCGGAATCACAGCTTCAGGATGCTAATGGGTTGCCCTATGCTGGACCTTGTCACAGAATACGCCACATTGCATCTCTTCTCTGAGACACATTGAGGCCGATGCACGGGAGTCATAAGCCAAGTTCTCGACGGGTACCCCTATCACTAGGCAGCCAACCCTGTGAGCATTATGGGCCATCGAATATCTGTGGCACCTGGGAGTAATGCAGGGTGTAGGAATTGTGAGAACTCCCAGGGAACCTGACATAAACATGCATGACCTTATTATTACCATAGACCAGCTGTACACTGAAGGAGTGGAACCTTTCCCTATTGATGAAGGTGAGTGATTACTGCCATGGAGCTCTTAAAGTGACATTTGTCCAATCGATGGCACCCTGCACACATGGAAAACCAGGGTTCGCTGCAAATTCCCAAAATCTAACAGCCTGGCTTCATTTATTATTAACTGGATATAATGCCCTCATTATAAAGGGCATCTGTAACTTCCCTTCGAAAATTGGAGGAGTGAGTGATGCCGCATAGGCCCCCAGTGGATCTCTGGAATGAGGCGGTTGCAAAATAATGGGGTGTGGCAGTCACCTTTAAAGCCGCTGACAAGGAATGGCCTCCTGATCCATGCGGTTCCTCCCTAAGAATGTACCAGGTATGAACCACCAGCTTCCTTGATAAACAGAGGTGTCTGCGGCACTCTCTCTCAGTCATCTCCAAATATGAGAGGCATCTTCAGTAGACCTTTGGTCATGGCAGTCACTTCTGTGGGATGGGTATCACCTCCTCAGCCTTTTGGTCTTTCTGAGTCCCGCTGGATCATGTACCTCAGGCTAACTTTCTTCTCCAAGCCCTGCCAGGCCTTTCGTCTCCTCCTTATTCTGAATACAGCCATGATTAGGGTTCCCAATTCTTTCCCTTTCAATTAAGTCTTCATTATTTTTCTAAGCTGAACCTCGATCTCCATGTTCCCATTTGTTGCTTGAATGGGCCTGAAAGTCCAGCCATGGACTTCTCACACACGGCCTCTGACCTTTTCCTCGGCATTATTTTGCTAAAATTATTTTGTAACTACATCATTCCATTAAGCACTCAATATGGCAGTGCTGCACTTTTACTTTGAGGCCAGGTCCCAACCACCCACTGTCAAGGTGGAAGTTCCACACATCTTCTAAGGAATCCACCCCTGTGCAGGTAGAACTCCCTCCAGTCTGCCTCCCCAAGTTACCCTGGAGCCCATTGTCATAGTTGTGGACATTCCTGCCCTCCCCCTGAACAAATCATTGTAAATATCCCTATGCCCCATGTGGACTTCACCCTTCCTCATCTTGAGGCAGTCTGCACCGTGACATTCCGAGACCCCGCCCACGATCATCAAACATCCCCCCCTTCCGACTCCCGCATTGAGCTCACTGACCTTCCCCCTCCCTGGATTGGAACCACAAAATATGTGCCATGCACAGCATGGCCCTCATGGCTCCTTTAATTTTTCACCTTGACAACGCTGTCTGCGGAGCCCCAAGAATGCCTTTAATCTCTCTCCCTGACCATACGATCTCAGCCCCAGGACTAAATGACTAACACTTACCCTCCCAGTTACTTCAAACCACACCTGCATCCACCCCTTCCATGTCGGGCTCCCAGTCCCAGTCGTTCCTCTGCATGTTAGCTCTTTCCTCTCTTGTTCCTCATAACCTCACCCACCCCCAGACATTAATGTGGCTGGTACCCCCTCCTTCCCTCCCTTCGTCCACTGAAAACCATCCCTCCCTCTGCCATGACTCTGCTTATTGCTCCCTTCTCCCCCCCCCCCCACCCCTAGTCTGGTCTTGCATGATAGAGTGCAGCCCTGCCAGGCCCACCTCGCACCAGTCTTTCCTGAGGTAATGAGCCCTGCCAGCGCCCCACACCAGTCTCCTGAGGTAGTGCAGCTCTGTCTGCATCCTACATCAGTCTGTATGGATACAGTGCAGCCCTGCCAGCCTGCCCCACCCGGGTCTCACCTGAGAATTTGGCCAGTGGTCAGGCATTGGAGCAGCAGTGCAAGATGGCAGCAGCATCTTTGTAGCTAGGTTTACAATGTTGTATGCACCTCAGAATCACAAGTGAAGTGAAGGTGGCCAGGCGCACGCCACTTATATCCATTGGTAAATCAGACCGGTCTAACTACCCGCAGACGTGACACTAAATTAGGACGGAGAACGAGATTCCAGCAAGTTGTGATTGGAGTGAATATTCATGTCATGCAAATGAGATTCCCGACATGCCATAGAAAGTCCTGAGAGAAAATTTCCAAATTGTTTTCCCACCAATGGATATCCAACTTTTGCCCTTGACACACCCAATTTTACGCTCCCGCCCGCCACGATTCCCGCCGCTAACGGGGGATGAAAAATTCCACCCATGGAGTTTGGTAATTGTTGAGAGTCAGGGTATGGAGGGTTAGAGATATTTAATGTTTTTGTACCTCTGGAGGAGATGATGGAAATTACTGTTGCTTAAAACAAGGGATCATCAGAAAGAATTCAATCTCAAAGTAATCCTACTCGGACAGAACAGGGCTAAATGGAAGAATGTATTTTGCTCAGTATGCAAACGTCCTGGGCATTTTCATTGCACCTTAATGGAAACACGGTGAGCGGATGTTGATGACATTTCCACATCCAAAACAATGATTTGAGAAATTTAAAAAAACATTTCAGGTGCTGTCGGATAAAGCATTTTGTATTTTTTATTTTATACTGTAGGCATGTCCATGTTACCAGCAACAGAAGGGAGCTTATGCGGCTGGGTTAATTTCTGCTGTTTTCAGTTCAGTGCTCAGAGTTCAGGGTGGATTATAAATATAAATAATTTACAAAACGTATGTTCTCCAGAGAAAACACTTATGTATATAGCCTACACACACACACACACACACACACACACAAAGGTAATATTAAAATGAAGTTTGTCACAAAAAAAAAGAATCACCTGAGAGAGACACACAGTGAAATGTTTGCCGTTGCATTCTGACACAGATTATGATGCACTCCTAATTGTGATATACTTAAATCTATGTAATACTTGGAAGACTGCAAACAAAGCTTTTGCCAGTTGGGACAAGCTAGTAAAGATGAGATGATCCCAATTATTAAATCATTGACATTAAGCAAAATGATGCAGGCCTGATTAAAGCATATTGGGGATTAATTGATACCTTAGAAAATATCCTCCCGTTGAGGAATGTGCCATATATTCAGATCTCGATTGGTGTCATTTTTAATTTGATTTTTGGACCCACTTCATTTATTGAAAAATAAAAGAAAAATGCTTATCTGAGAATTTAAATGACTGTGTAATTTGCGAATTGTTAAAAAAATTGATTGTTAGAAGTTCATATAATCGTTTGAATAAGAGAACTGTAATCATCCCACTGGATCACGAGCTAGTGAGACAAAAGACAGAAAGACTCAAGTTCATTACAAAACTTTAATCCTACTTTTATTAAATAACCCGCAGGTACTCTGCTGGTAGCATCATTCTACTGGTTGGTTAGGGAAATTTTTTCTTTTTAGTTGTCATTGCTACAAGAAAAGCTCTACGACGTATCAGTTTTGCTGCCTGTATTTCAAATACAGATGAGACATAGAGAATAAATTGCAATAAAGGCTTTGATGTTGTATAAGAGCAGATAATGCTGGAAAACCTCAGCAGATCTGCCAGCATTTGCAGAGAAACAGAGTTAAAGGGCTGGATTCTCTGTTTGGGGGACTAAGTCCCCATGCTGGCGATTCCCTGCTCCGGAGAGGAGGAGCGGGGGTTGGAGGCGCTAGCAGGGAGGCAGCGTAGAGCTCCCAGTGTAAACTCCACACAGACAGTGACCCGAGGCCGGAATTGAACCTGGGTCCTGGAGCTTGGCAGAACCAGTTTACAAAACCCCTGCCTGTACCAAGAAAGGAGTTTGATTTGCATGTCTTGCAGTCATTGTTGCAAATCAAGTGATCCCAATTTTTTATCTTTTCATCTCTGAAATCTTTGACGCTTTTCAAGATAGAAATCAACAGGAGACGGGGGTTATTTTGTCCTCCATAGTGGGTTTTGATTGTCTGATGAGTATCTAGCTGGTTGGTAGTTCCCATTGTCTTGATAGAACTACAGCTGATCAAAGTTCAGCACTTTGCATCTTTAATGCCCCTTTCATGAGAGCCCCTGTCTGAAGTGGACCTCAGCATCCTCCCGCTCCCTCCACTGCACTCCTCCTTCCTCAGGCAGCACTTTCTAAACCCACAACTGCTACCATCTAGAAGGACAAGGGCAGCAGATACCTGGGAACACCACAATTTAGAAGCTTCCCTCCAAGTCATTCAACATTGTTACTTGGAAATATATCGTCATTCCTTCACTGCCACAGGTTCAAAGTCCTGGAATTCACTCCCTAACAGGACTGTGGGTGTACCTACACCTCAGGGACTGCAGTGGTTCAACAAGGTAGCTCACCGCCACTTTCTCAAGGGCAACTAGAGGTGGGCAATAATTGCTGGCCTAGCCAGTGACACCCATATCTCGTGAATGGAATTTCAAAATCTACGTTGCAGACCCTGCTTTCATCCATATTGGCCGGCATTTCTGGTCACCGATGCCAGAATCGCGTTCGCCGATTGGCCGGGGAAACCCGGTTTGCGCCGAAATTGGGGGTCGGCGCCGCTTTTGCGATGCTCCGCCCTGTCTGAAACGGCGTACTCGAACGCCATATGGACGGCCTCAGGATGTCAGCTGAGGCCCTCCCCGATGCTCCGCCCCCGATGGGCCGAGTTCCCAACAGCGTGGGTCACTCAAGCTATTTTATTTAGTGAACCCGGCGTGGCGTCTGCGGAATAAGTCCAGCGCTGCCACAGTCGGGGAGAGAGCCGTTCTGCGGGCAGGAGGGGCTTTGGCGCGGGCTGGGGGCACTGGTGGGGGGTGGTCCGTTGGTGGCGAGGGGGGGTTACTGGGGGACAGTATGTGGCAGGCCGGCTGGCACCATGTTGCGGTCACGGACCCGGCAATTCTCAGCAGGTAAAGCCGGGGGTTTTACGCTGCGTGCCTGCTAGTTCCCCACCAGACGGAGGATCGGTGCAGCCTTTGTGCCGTTTTTTTCTGGCGTAAAACACCACTGTTCCCACGCCGGCACCAGCACTTAGTCAGCAAAACAGAGAATTCAGCCCAAAGAGTCAGTGCAGGTGACCTGATCTGAAAATCCAAATTGATGCTGATTTGCTAAAAATTGCCATTCTTAAGTCTAATCTGGAGTAAAAGGCGTTCCCTACCTGAAAACCTTGGCAGAATTCTGTGGGTAACAGTGTTATGAATGTTTACGTCCAAAGGTGATTTTTAAGTGATCATTTGATGTCTGAAAGTAATCAAGCGAAGGAACTGACCTAAAACCTCATAAATTGTGAACCTTTATTTGTTTGCCACAGTAGAAACCACATCAATTGTGAACAGCAAATGTTCACTTGACATCATTGGTGTTAAACCCTCATGGTTCAGTGAACGGCTAGCTCCAAAGTATGTTCACAGCAACTGCTTGGCCTGTTTAAGCACTCACAGATAAAATGTTGGGGAAATTAATCCTATAGCTAGCTGCAGCAGATAGAAATGCCCTTATGCAGCCCCTTGGACATTTGTCCCTGCAGTGCGGTTAGGTACATGTACCAACAATTAGTATTGGCCAGCCTCATAGTGTTCGCATCACCCCCTCTACACAATCCCAGTTCGCCCTCTATATCTACACGGGGGCAAGGGTGGTGGGGGGAGCTGCAATGGGGAGAGGTGGAGCAGGGAGAGAGGTGAGGTGGGAGGGAGATTGAGGGGGAAGAGTGTGAAGGGGGGGAGGGAAGGGGAAACAAAGGGACAGGAAAAGGGAAGGAGGGAGAGAGTGAGAGTCAGAGAGGAAAAGGGAGAGTGCATAGGAGAGACAGGCAGAGAGAGAGAGAGCAAGAAGGAGGGAGCGAGAGAGGGAAGGAAGTAGGGAGGTAGTGGGGGAGGAACGGCATGGTGGCACATTGGTTAGCACTGCTGCCTCACAGTGCCAGGAACCCGGGTTCAATTCCGGCCCTGGGTGACTGTCTAAGCGGAGTTTGTACGTTCTCCCAGTGGCTGCATGGGTTTCCTCCGGATGCTCCAGTTTCCTCCCACAGTTCAAAGATGTGCAGGTTAGGTAGGTTGGCTATGCTACAAAATTGCCCTTTCGTGCCCAGGGTCACGGGGATAGAAGTGGGCCTCGGTGGGGTACTCTTTCAGACGGCCAGTGCAGACTCGATGGGCTGAATGCCTCCTTCTGCAGTACAGGGATTCTTTGATTCTAGGGAGACAGATAGAGCAATGGAGGGAGAGAGACAGAGAGAGGAACAGAGTGAGGGAGGGAGAGATTCAGGGGAGGTCAAGGAAAGGAGATGGGGTGGGGGGGAGGGGGAGATTCAGGGGAGGTCAAGGAAAGGAGATGGGGTGGGGGGAGGGGGGCGGGTTGGCCGGTCAGGAGAAAGCAAGTGGGACGACCAGAGTGGTGGAGAGGGTGTGGGATAAAGGGCATGGGGCAGAGTCGGAGAGGGAGTGAGACAGAAATGGACAGGGACAGACGGGGATACAGGGAAAGGGAGTGACAGGGATATGGTGGGGAGCAGGAGTGCGGCTGACAGAGACACGGGGGCAGGAAAAAGGTGTGGGGATGACAGGGACATAAGGAGAGAGGGAGTGGGACAGTTAGAGATACGGTGGGGATAGGGGGTGGGACTGACAGGAACACAAGAGGAGAGGGAGAACTGGTGTGGGGGAGTAAGGCTTGAGGGGAGTGGGGAGAGAATGGTTGGGGAAGGGGTTTAGAAGTCTGGGAGGGAAGATGGCCGAGGCATGAGGATGATGCATGAAGGCCCGAGTCTTGAGGGGCTGTTGGACTAGGCCCTGAGACCATGCTGGGGGATCAACGTGGAGTACATTTGCGCCAGGCCTGAGGTGGAGAGGAAAGGTCTGGGCCATCAGAGCTGGGTGCTGGATTTTTCTGGCTAACAGTAGAGGAAATGGGATCTGGGAAGAACTGGGGTGTGGGGTGTGAGGGAGGGAGTGGGGTTTACTGCAAAATTGTTGCTTTTACCCATGCATTGATGCATTGGACAATATATTGTTTTGTTTGAAGAAAAACTATTCACATTATCTTTCTAACCTTTTTCTGATCTTTCACCTTCAGGCATGAGACTTGCTTGGATGTCCATTTTATTTGGGCAGGCACAGCCTGGATGTTGGAGAGGACCGCACCCTGGGCCACGCTGACTCCTCCGAGCAGTCTGCTGAGCTCCTCACCGTTGCTGATGGTGAGCTGCAGGTGGTGGAGTACCGATTCCCCGTTTTGCTGGGGCTAGCATGCCGGTAGCGTAGAGCACCCTGCGCTAGCTGCCGATAGGGCCGGGAGAATTGCCGGGTCCGTGGCCCTGCTTGTGCATAGTGGTGGCCTGCAGCGGCCGCGCCATGCTACATGGCGGAGGCCGCCAGAGAAATAGTGCCCGCCCTTTTGGCCGGCTCACGTGCCCCCCCTCCCCCTCCCCCTCCCCACACACTGCCCCCAGCCCCTAATAAAATCCCCTCCTGCCCGCAGATCGGCCCTCCCCCAACTGTCCGAGTACGCCGCTTTGGAGGGGGCGGAGCAGAAACCGGAGCACCCGGAGGAAACCCACACAGACACGGGGAGAACGTGCAGATTCCGCACAGACAGTGACCCAGCCGGGAATCGAACCTGGGACCCTGGCGCTGTGAAGCAACAGTGCTAACCACTGTGCTACCGTGCCGCCCATTTGAAGTCAGATAAACAGTGATTGCTTACAAACTTTTATAACTGTTGAATCGGTGTGAGATCTGTCCGGTCTGGTCTGCTATGAGTAATACTATTACTCTTCGATGCTTCCTGAAATGAAGTATTGTATTCATCCCACATTTAAGTACCCATGCTCTTTGATCATCATCCTAAATCTCAATCGTATTGCATAGTTATGGAAGGGAAGAGCATTGAAGGTCACCCCATTGAGCAACCTGACTTTGGCTACTTGCGTAGCATTCGAATCCTTGACTTCACATCCTGGTCTGTGCTATATTTAAACAAACACATTCGATAAGCCTTCCCACTTGGCTTTAATACTGTGCAAAGCAGTACAAAACAAATGAATGTTTATTGAACAAAGAAAATAAAAAACTTATAGTTTCAGCACACACACAATGGTCCCGATCATACAGACGTAGGGTTTACTGTCTAAGAAAATAAATTCAGCTCACAAAATACACAGAGATCTTTGGCGAGTCCTGACATATGCTGTAAAGGTATTCGGTATAATTCATTTTTGATCATTTTGAAATAAAGTCTGGGTTGGCTGGCAAAGGGAAAGGGTAACTCTTTAATCTGCGAGAGAGAATTAATTCAACTGTGTCTGGTTAGTTAATTACTTTATCCGAGATGCATACGAAAAGGAGCGTATCAACAAGAGAATACAGTTGATGCTGGCAAGGGAGGGGTTGAGTTGGCCTTTCATCAATGATTTTTGGTTTTTTTCTGAAGGGCAAGTGTCTAGAGATGTGGAATGGTTCCTTTTAAGTGTATTGTACTTTGGAGCTTTCTAACCTAAATATGCCCCAAGCAAGGCTTTTATCCAGACTTACAGCCATGAGACAGTCACTGAAATATTCATATAAAGTTAAGTGTGCCATGGATGTTTTTCCCTCCATTCGTCCACCACAATGGATTTCACATCAAGGTCAGTAAGGAGAGTGATGCAGAACTTTAAAAGTTCTAGTCCCAAAAGAGTCAGATAAAGTGAAGTGAAGTCTGTTTTTTTTAACCTGTCTGAGGATTCTATCAGCATTTCTAGAGAAAGGTGTACGTGTTAATACATTAAGGCTCAGATTTTGGTACCTGGGCTGGGTGCAGAGTCGGGTGATATGCTGGTTCGGTCATGTCAATCTTTAAAAATATCCGTCCACTGGTCAGATTTTCAATGGTGACGGGGGCAGCACAGGGTGCTAAATAGGAGGTCAAGGTGGGGAGTTCCAGAACGAGCACAGAGGCAGGCTGGGTGGAAGGGCTGCCTCTGGGCTGTGTTTAATCAAACAGGAAAAAGATTAAACTGCAAAATAACCGTCCAATACCCACTGCCCCTCAACCCCCCCAAATATACTCTATGCCCCATCCATGTCAACCCATGCCTTCCACCCACCCTATGGCCCCTCATATCCCCATGCCAACCCATTGCCCTGCCCCCACCACCCTTTGCCCTTTTCCCCTCCATACCAACTCACCTAATATTCATGGACTCTTCCTTGACACCTTTGACACTTCCGCGACAGGTTTGCTAGCTTTGATAGTGCCTTGTCAGTTCTTTGCAGCAGGACAGTTACTCGATAGCTGGGCAGTTCCTTGACAGCTAGACAGTCTTTGATGGGTTGACAGTTTCAATGAGTTTGTGCGTAAAAAGTGCACAATCATGTTTTATTTTAACAATGCCTAAATTGCATCAGCTCTCACATAGATGTCCCTGCACACGAACGAAAGGGATACATACCCTGGCTATGATCCACATGAATCCACCAAGGTCAGACCTTCTCTTATCTGGTCTAATCTTCACACTTCGGGTCTCACACTCTTGGCCTACTAGAATCCCACTTCACTGGAAGCAGCTGGTGATTTGAGTGGCCAGTTGCCTCTGAAAATCACGTATGCATGAACCCCAGTTCAACACCAGCCCGGGAAATGGATGTGTCCACCAGCAGGACTTAGAATTTTCATCAATTTCTGGGATTTCTCCACGGTGGTGAGGTTTTCCGCCCTGGTAAAAATCAGGGCCTAAATCTTTTAGGTAACAATCTTCAAATGAAAATACCTCTAATGGAGAAGATGTTCGTGACAAACATTTTCAGTGTATTTTTTAATAACTTGTGATTTGCTTGCTAGCTACCAAAGAATTTCTGTTGAGCATCCCGCCGAGGTATCACAATGTTCAAGAACTCACTCGTCTATACGGTACACGGCAATACACACAACAGAAAAACACAAAAGTCCCAACTAATTTTCTCAGCAAATTGCAATGTCATTTTCCTTTCAATTGGGCAGTTTTCAAGAGGTTTAACAGCTTATAGTTCGACATGCACATTGGCTTGGCTTGAGGCATTAGTAACAGGAGAAGGTGACATGAATGAGGAGCATTAGCTTCTAATTAACCTAGGTTTAAAGAGTATCATGGCCTCATTAGATAATCTGTTGGTCAGGTTCAGGTCTTGAAAGAAGCAGTCTGCTCTGGAAAACCCCCAGGTCACAATATTCAAACCATAATAGCCTCAATGGCCTTGGAATGTCATCACATGATGTGAAGGGGTGAATTCTTCATCCTTTTGTCTGAAATTCCTACACGTGCTATTTTACGAGAGGTCTTAACCCGCTTATGTGAAATCAGTCACAAACTGGGCCAAGGAACTTCGAGCAAACACGTCAAGTATTCGTCTGCTAACAATTGCATAATTTCAAGGCCTCTATCTGGCGAGGTGTAACTTTTCTCAACACTGTTTCCACTCCCAATATTCTCCCCTCCTCTGTAGTGGGCTGGGAGATGACGGGAGAATAAATTCAGGTAGAATGTTGGATGATTGGGGGAGAGGGGTGGAGGGTAGGTGGGTGGGTGGGAGGGCGGCGGTGAGGCGGTGGTGCGACGGTGGTTCCACGCCCATTGCGTTCCTGCTACCACTGGCATTTTAACAGCAGAATATATTTTCCTCAATTCTTTGTTGTCCAGACAAGGAAAACATGCATACCTGTTCTTCTAGGAAACCAGGTAAACCTTTCCCAAGTCTTGACTTGTGCTCTGTTACATTCCCCTGAGAAATTGTGTAAGGGTGTTGTAGGCGGACTTACACTCTCAATCTCAATTCATGCTGGCAACTCAGAACAAGCCCAGAAAGTGTGAGGAAATCAGAGGCGTGAATCAACGTTGCACAATTCAGTGGTATTTGTACTCCATCCCACTGTTTCGGCTCAACACACAAGTCTCTACAGCTCAAACATGTAATACATGGGAGTGGAATTAACTTTCATTTCCAATAAACCAAGTCATTGTAATTGGGCAGCCAGTGGCCCAAAAAACGGGAATCCAGTACTGCCAAGATCCCTCCCTCTCACAGTCAGAAACAACTTTCACAGCAACTTTTGCAACTGGAGAAAGATCTTTGCAGTGATTCCAAGTTACGGGGATTACATTGGTCTGATCTGTCAATGTCCAAATTATCCGGTTAATGTTTTCTAAACGGCGCCTCTGTAATTGAGATCCGTGGAATTGGCGAATAGAACATAGAACATAGAACGATACAGCGCAGTACAGGCCCTTCGGCCCACGATGTTGCACCGAAACAAAAGCCATCTAACCTACACTATGCCATATCATCCATATGCTTATCCAATAAACTTTTAAATGCCCTCAATGTTGGCGAGTTCACTACTGTTGCCGGTAGGGCATTTCACGGCCTCACCACTCTTTGCGTAAAGAACCTACCTCTGACCTCTGTCCTATATCTATTACCCCTCAGTTTAAAGCTATGTCCCCTCGTGCCAGCCATTTCCATCCGCGGGAGAAGGCTCTCACTGTCCACCCTATCTAACCCCCTGATCATTTTGTATGCCTCTATTAAGTCTCCTCTTAACCTTCTTCTCTCCAATGAAAACAACCTCAAGTCCATCAGCCTTTCCTCATAAGATTTTCCCTCCATACCAGGCAACATCCTGGTAAATCTCCTCTGCACCCGCTCCAAAGCCTCCACGTCCTTCCTATAATGCGGTGACCAGAACTGTACGCAATACTCCAAATGCGGCCGTACCAGAGTTTTGTACAGCTGCAACATGACCTCCTGACTCCGGAACTCAATCCCTCTACCTATAAAGGCCAACACTCCATAGGCCTTCTTCACAACCCTATCAACCTGGGTGGCAACTTTCAGGGATCTATGTACATGGACACCTAGATCCCTCTGCTCATCCACACTTCCAAGAACTTTACCATTAGCCAAATATTCCACATCCCTGTTATTCCTTCCAAAGTGAATCACCTCACACTTCTCTAAATTAAACACCATTTGCCACCTCTCAGCCCAGCTCTGAAGCTTATCTATGTCCCTCTGTAACCTGCTACATCCTTCCTCACTGTCGACAACACCACCGACTTTAGTGTCGTCTGCAAATTTACTCACCCACCCTTCTGCGCCTTCCTCTAGGTCATTGATAAAAATGACAAACAGCAACGGCCCCAGAACAGATCCTTGTGGTACGCCACTTGTAACTGAACTCCATTCTGAACAATTCCCATCAACCACCACCCTCTGTCTTCTTTCAGCTAGCCAATTTCTGATCCACATCTCTAAGTCACCCTCAATCCCCAGCCTCCGTATTTTCTGCAATAGCCTACCGTGGGGAACCTTATCAAACGCTTTACTGAAATCGATATACACTACATCAACTGCTCTACCCTCGCCTACCTATTCAGTCACCTTCTCAAAGAACTCGATAAGGTTTGTGAGGCATGACCTACCCTTTACAAAGCCATGCTGACTATCCCTGATCATATTATTCCTAGATGATTATAAATCTTGTCTCTTATAATCCCCTCCAAGACTTTATCCACTACAAACGTGAGGCTCACCGGTCTATAGTTGCCGGGGTTGTCTCTGCTCCCCTTTTTGAACCAAGGGACCACATTTGCTATCCTCCAGTCCTCTGGCACTATTCCTGGAGCCAATGATGACATAAAAATCAAAGCCAAAGGTCCAGCAATCTCTTCCCTGGCCTCCCAGAGAATCCTAGGATAAATCCCATCAGGCCCCGGGGACTTATCTATTTTCAGCCTGTCCAGAATTGCCAACACCTCTTCCCTACGTACCTCAATGCCATCTATTCTAATAGCCTGGGTCTCAGCATTCTCCTCCACAACATTATCTTTTTCCTGAGTGAATACTGACAAAAAATATTCATTGAGTATCTCGCCTATCTCGTCAGACTCCACACACAACTTCCCATCCCTGTCCTTGACTGGTCCTACTCTTACCCTAGTCATTCGCTTATTCCGGACATACCTATAGAAAGTTTTTGGGTTTTCCTTGATCCTACCTGCCAAATACTTCTCATGTCCCCTCCTTGCTCGTCTTAGCTCTCTCTTTAGATCTTTCCTCGCTACCTTGTAACTATCCATCGCCCCAACTGAAACTTCACACCTCATCTTCACATAGGCCTCCTTCTTCCTCTTAACAAGAGATTCCACTTCTTTGGTAAACCACGGTTCCCTCGCTCTAAGCCTTCCTCCCTGCCTGACCGGTACATACTTATCAAGAACACGCAGTAGCTGATCCTTGAACAAGCTCCACTTATCCAGTGTGCCCAACACTTGCAGTCTACTTCTCCAACCTATCCCCTCCAAGTCACGTCTAATGGCATCATAATTGCCCTTCCCCCAGCTATAACTCTTGCCCTGCGGTGTATACTTATCCCTTTCCATCACTAGCGTAATCGTCACCGAATTGTGGTCACTGTCCCCAAAGTGCTCTCCTACCTCCAAATCCAACACCTGGCCAGGTTCATGACCCAAAGCCAAATCCAACGTGGCCTCGCCTCTTGTTGGCCTGTCAACATATTGTGTCAGGAAACCCTCCTGCACACACTGTACAAAAAACGACCCATCTAATGTACTCGAACTATATCTTTTCCAGTCAATATTTGGAAAGTTAAAGTCTCCCATAATAACTACCCTGTTACTTTCGCTCTTATCCAGGATCATCCTCGCCATCCTTTCCTCTACATTCCTAGAACTATTTGGAGGCCTATAGAAAATTCCCAACAGGGTGACCTCTCCTTTCCTGTTTCTAACCTCAGCCCATACTACCTCGGAAGATGAGTCCCCATCTAGCATCCTCTCCGCCACCGTAATACTGCTCTTGACTAGCAGCGCCACACCTCCCCCTCTTTTGCCTCCTTCTCTGAGCTTACTAAAACACCTAAACCCTGGAACCTGCAACATCCATTCCTGTCCCTGCTCTATCCATGTCTCCGAAATGGCCACAATATCGAAGTCCCAGGTACCAACCCATGCTGCTAGTTCCCCTACCTTATTTCGTATACTCCTGGCATTGAAGTAGACACACTTCAAACCACCAACCTGCACACTGGCCCCCTCCTGCAACGTCAAATCTGTGCTCCTGACCTCTATACTCTCATTCTCCCGTACCCTAAAACTACAATCCAGGTTCCCATGCCCCTGCTGCATTAGTTTAAACCCCCCCCCCAGAGAGCACTAACAAATCTCCCCCCCAGGATATTTGTGCCCTTCAGGTTCAGATGTAGACCATCCTGTCTGTAGAGGTCCCACCTTCCCCAGAAAGAGCCCCAGTTATCCAGAAATCTGAATCCCTCCCGCCTGCACCATCCCTGTAGCCACGCGTTTAATTGGTTAACATCATTTGATGGCTGCCTGAGATGAGTGATTTGGTGGCACCTGACTTAAAAAATCCAATGAACTAAAGTAGTCTTTACCTTTTATACTGTTTCCAACATGGCTTCTGATTTTTCTTTCGGATAAAGGTAAGTCTGGAATGTTTGAAAGAAATAAAGTCTTGTACTTACCTAGCACCATATTACATCCCCGAGGAACGTCTTAAAGTTCATTACTGACTGACAATCGATTGCTTTGAAAGTACAGTGCCTATTATTATAAGTAAGCACACACTGCAGTCAATTAATGCACGGCAAGAGCTCATTATTGGCAATGGCAGGGATGGGCATCTGTTTTTTGCATAGAGTCAATTTACTGCTAAATAAAAGCAAAATACCGTGGATGCTGAAGGTCTGAAAAAAAAACAGAAATTGCTGGACAAACTCAGCAGGTCCAGCAGCATCTGTGGAGAGAGAAACCAGAGCTGATGTTTAGAAATATTTCTCTGCCAGACCTGCTAGGTTTATCTAGCATTTTCTGTTTTTATTATAGGATACCATTGTTCACTTGCTCTTTGAATGGACCCCTTTGGGCCACCATCTGAAACACTGTAATAAGCCTCATTTTAACAACCCGTACCAGTTGGACTCTCTCAGTGTTTCGCAAGATAGTGCGCTCAAGCCCTGGGATGAGTTTTGAAACCTGTGGCCTGGATTATCCTGTCAACAATTGCAGCAGCTGGATCCAGCTGTAATGACAGAGGTATGTAAATATTCATGGCAGACAGGGACATATGGCAGATGCCAGACTTGTTCACCTTGATGAGCACAATGGATGGTGTTCATTTCTGGTTTGCTTTCCCATTTTGTCCTTTTGTGCCATGGCTAATTGCCACTTCCTCAAGTCACCAGCCATTGAAGCTAAATTCTCAGGAGTGAAAGCCTTTGGTCAGGATTTTGCGGCCCCTCCCACCCGACGGGATATTACAGTCCGCCAAAGTAAACTGCAATTTGAATCATCCCACCTCAGTCGCTGTGGGAAGACACACCCTGACGAGCCCGTGAAACCCTGGCCATTGAGACAGAATGCAAGAGCATCAGCCCATTGCTACCTACAATCCAACATGCTTCTAAACCACTTCTCACTATCCCACAATGAATGACAATCCCACAATCAATGTTTAAAGCTCACAACACCCTTCTCCGCTCACAAGACCATAAGACATAAGTCAGCCATTCGGCCCATCAAACCTGCTCCGCCATTCAATAGGATCAGAACTGATCCGATATGCTAACCCTCAACTCCACTTTCCCGCCTTATCTTCATAACTCTCGATTCCCTTACTGGTTAAAATAATCCATTCCTTTTGCTTCCAATCACCCTCCCAACATTACCGACCTACATCCCCAACCCCACGAACACGCTTCTCTAGTCTTCCAGACACCAGGGCTACCCTTCCAAAAATACCTAACCACGCAGGTTCCAATTGTCTAGTACCACTGCATCCAGTACCTGTAACCCATTTGCAAGCTGAAATATTTTCCTTCCCATCTTCCTTTGTACTCTGGGTTTTAGAATTGGTTACACATTTAACAATTAGCAATCAGTGATTTAAGCATTCAGCAAAAGAATACACCGCTCTGGAAAGTAAGTTTAGATTATTAGGTGCTTATTGATTGCTTGCTGTAGATAATGATACGCTTCTCCTCTCTTTACTTTGTCTCAAAAGGCAAAATTGTTCTTTTTTGAGAAAAACACATCGGATGGTTTAGCAGGTTTTCTTTTGTATAAATGCTTGCCTAAATTGAATAAACAATGAACCTATTGGGATTTCTGTAACACTGAGTTACTGCAGCAAAACAGTTTAGCTTCCCTTTGTTGAAGTGGTTGATTATGATGTTGCCTTTTTGTTTGCGATTGTCAACCTCAAGTGTGCAATTTTGAGATGACCGGCTACTGTTTCTCTGTGATGCCACCTCACTACGGGATTAACCTGATGGAACTAAGTAAGAACTGAGGGGTTACTGTAAAATCAATCAGTTTACAACTCACTCTCACAACAAGATGTAATACTTGTTTCAATATATAGCTATCGGCAATGAGGTAGGCAACACACAATAAACATCCAAGAGAACAAAGGACTTTACTCGTCATGAAGTCTATGGCCATCCTAAAATAGGCTATTATTATTTCTGAAAACAATAATATTCTAAAACCCTCCATAAAATATATCAGACCACATGGTGTAGAATCTCTTTTCATTATGACAAAAGGCTATAATTAAAAGACAGGTGTTCCACAGAACATGCAACGTCCAGTTCTCAGTAGATGAGGTTCGAATGCAAATTTCCAATTCACCCCAGGGCTGAAACTTCCAGAGAACAAGTCCTGCCACTTCTTTTTGGAAATCAAAGTGACAAAAATAAAACAGCTTTTTATTTTGGTCGATTTAATTTGGCTTCTTTTCAGTTGGGCAGTCGGTTTCAGTGGTGCCCCCTCCTAATTCGGAGTGAACATACACCAGCCCCCCCGTTATGAAAATCCATTTCCACGTCAGTGGAGGCAGCGGCCGCCTGAAAGCAGCCTGTGGTTAGTGATGGAATGTTTGGCTGGAGAAAAGCCACGCTGAGGGTCGAGGCCGAGATTTCTTGTAAAGCGGGCGCCTGACGGGCCCAATGTGGCGAGTGGCATTCCGTGCCCACCCCATATTGGACGGGCTCTGCCAGGCGTATTGGATTCATCTCCTCTTTAGACATCCAGGACATGCTCCAGTAACGTGTCAAGCTGTAACTGAGTATAATTAAATAACGACTCCGTAATTGATGGAGCTCTTTCATGGTAATGATCTATTCTGGCACCCGACCCGTCGGTTGAAAAACCAGCTCAACAACTCATAGCACCAGGGGGTAGAAAAGGCCTTGTATCAGTTCAATTTAAAGGGCATATCCACTCCACCGAGGATTTTGTTGGTTTTGTCTTTTCAGGCTGTTGGTTAACCTTTGGCTGTATTGAGCCCATTTCCTCACTTCCAGGCGAGGTATTGGCTCCTGCGGAGAAGGTTTTGCTGGTTCCGCATTGCTCCTGGCTGCTTTCAGTGTTGGCCTAGGTGGTCTTTTAGGGCAGGAGGGTGAGGGACAGCTGTCAAACCAAACAGGAGAGCTTGGTCAGCTGGGACAAGGAGGAGGAGGGAGGAGGAGGTGGGGAGCATTGCGTATGAGGTCCAGGGGCGGATTTACAATTACACACACCATGCCGTGGCACAGGACTCCCAAACTCTGGGAGTGAGTGATGAAGTTGCTCACCCTGCCAACTCAGGGCACTGTTCACTCACCTGCACCTCTCTCCTCAATTCCTCGCCAGCTCTTTAAACTCTTTGGTTATTTCCTTAAACATGTCTTTTTATTGGCTGAATTTGAAGTTGCATCACACCCAATGCAGACTTAATTAGTCCATAGAGCGGAGGACCGGAAGTAGGCCATTCGGCCCATCGAGTCTGCTCCACCTTTCAATGAAATCATGACTGATCTGGTACGATAATCTTCAATTGGCTGGTGCTCATGGTTTATCCTGCCTCTCATTGTCCTGTCTCTCCCCTTGTCAGCTTCCAATGGCTCTTCCCTGTGAGAAGTTGCAAATAGAGCCAAAGTTGAGCCAAAGTTACGACAAGGCTCCAACTGCTCTGGGCACCATCATCCAACAGTGTTTTGTTTTTAAATTTGTTCATGGAATGCGGGCGTTGCTGGCTGGGCCAGCATTTATTGCCCTTCCCTGAGGGCATTTAAGAGTCAACCCCATTGCTGTGGATCTGGAGTCACATGTAGGCCAGACCAGGTAAGGACAAGAGATTTCTTTCCCTAAAGGACATTAGTGAACCAGATGGGTTTTTACGACAAAGGTCATCTTCAGATTTTTAATTCCAGATTTTGTGTTTATTGAATTCAAATTTCACCATCTGCGATGGCAGGATTCAAACCCAGGTCCCCAGACCATAACTCTGGATTACTAGATCAACGACAATACCACCACACCACTGCCTGATGTGAAGGGAAATGAACAGAGTTAGGCCAAGTTCATCGCCTTTCTTTCTGCTGTTTATTTTTAAAAATATATAAATTTAGAGTACCCAATTCATTTTTTCCCAATTCAGGGGTAATTTAGCGTGGCCAATCCACCTACCCTGCACATCCTTGGGTTGTGGGGGCGAAACCCACGCAAACGCGGGGAGAATGTGCAAACTCCCCACGGACAGTGACCCAGAATCGAACCTGGGACCTCGGTGCAGTGAGGCAGCAGTGCTAACCACTGCGCCACCATGCTGCCCCCTTTTTGCTGTTTATTAATTTGAACCCAAGAGATTAGCATATGCTTAGATGGTAATCAGTGTGTATCTATGTATATGTCTGCATCTTGAGTTCTCAATGAGAATGCTTAAATTTGTAAGAATGTGGTTTTATCTGCTCAAGGGTTAAGCATATTGCAAAATGTGTAACGGTTCTTCCTAAATTTTCTACACCTCACTGAATTAGAGCCATGATATTTAATAAACAATCCCCCCTTCTGGTCGCTCAGGAATGTCCTCCTGGACTGTCCCAGGAAAGCCCATTGTTTGGCACTCACTGCTCATCACCCTCAAATTTCGCAGAACGCATGGTAGTGGTATTGTCGTTGGTCTAGTCATCTAGAAACCCAGGATAATGTTCTGGGGACCCGGGTTCGAATTCCATCATGGCCAATGGTAAAATTTGAATTCAATAAAAATCTGGAATTAAATGTCTAACGATGACCATGAAATTATTGTCGCTTGTCGTGAAAACCCATCTGGTTCACGAACGTCCTTTAGGAGAAGGAAATCTGTCATTCTTACCTGGTCTGGCCTACATGTGACTCCAGATCCACTGCAATCTGGATCTTAAATGCCCTCAGGGATGGGCAAAAATGCTGACCCAGCCAGCGATGCCCACATCCCATGCATGAATAAAAAAAATTGTTCGTGATGCTGTTACTATTGGCTGATCCAGAATTTCTCCACCAATGGTCGGAAGACTGAGGATAAGGGTTTCCAAAAGGCCAAATCCAAACTATTGGGATGTGTTGAAATGGATCTTGTTGGATCTATCTGCCTCTCAGTATCACCACCCAATTATTCAGGAAGGCAATAATGACAATGTATAGTCACCAGTTAATGTTACATTCGAAGTACACACTCTTGTTTAACATTAATGATTCAAGTACAGTGACAAAAGTCCTGGTGAGTGGAGCGTGTAATAATAATCACTCATTGTCACAATGTAGGCTTCAATGAAGTTACTGTGAAAAGCCCCTAGTCGCCACATTCCGGAGCCTTTTCGGGGAGGCTGAAACGGGATTTGAACCAAAGCTGCTGGTCTTGTTCTGCATTACAAGCCAGCTGTCTTAGCCCACTGTGGTAAACCAGCCCCTATTCAGTGTATTCATTGTACAGTCTGATTACTGTACTAGCTGGTAGCTGGGGGATTCGGGGGTAAATAGCAACAACAGAGCTGGGGTGCCAGACACCCACATATGCACTTTAATCTTGACCTCAGTGCTATGTTGAGACATTTAACTAGTACCCATCTATTATTTAGAAATCCGTACCTTCCGATTCAATTATTTTACCGCTCAAAATTTCGAGGGGTGGGGGAGAGGTGGGTGGCCCCGGAGAGGTTGGGGAGTGGGTGGGTGCAGGGACAGCTGGTGGTTCCGGCGACAGTGGGGAGGCGGGGCGCTGGTGCTGGTTGTCCTGGGTTGGGAGAGTGGGGCGGGGGCAACACAAAAATGAAGCACTGCACAGGCCCCACTAACTGTAAATCTGCCACTGACGTTGCCATACTCATGGTGGATTATTAGGGAGCATTTCTCCTACCTGAAACACTTAGGAGTAACTTCACAGGCATTTTTAATTTCTTAAAGAAAGATTTCATTTTATTGTAATCACCTACAGCAGTCACAAGTCATGCCTGAAGGCAAGGGATGGACAGCGCTGTCTGGGATTCTCAAGGTCACCGTGGTCGTTAACCTTCATGTAACGGGGTCCTTCCAGGCTGCAGTTGGTAATATCAGCAACATCTCCCAGTTTGAAATCCATGACTGTATCAGAGAGGTGGGTTCTCAATGCCTGCAGGAACACCTAAACTTGAAGAGTAACGAGGGAGCACTAAGCTTTGCCCACATTACGGAGTTTCCAGGATGCAATTGTTTTGCCCGTTTCCCATGCTAGCGTCTTTGTAAATAGAACTGGTTTCCTTTAGTGTCCAGTTTGCTTGCGATCACATGGAACACATTGTGTGGCTCTGTGCTGATTCTCTCCATACCAATCCTCTGTGCTACTCCTGTACCAACCAAACCATCATGTTGCAGGCTAACGGGACAAGCCCTTCAGGTTCATCGCAGGAGTTGTCAGCAACCTGGGTACAGCTTTAGAAGTGAGCAACAGTAAGAGCCCTCCTGCCACCAGAAATGCAATCAGTCACCATGTTTAGGTGACTGTCTAGATTGCTTGGGAGAATATGGTGGCTTGAGACTTACACTGGAGGGTTCCAATAGTTAACAAAGGGGTTTATTGATGAAAGGCAAAGAACACTCTATGAACGCTCTTACGACTTCTGCTCACTGGTCCACACTTTCATAATATCCACTCATGTATATAATGAGATGCAGACAGGCAGTGATTGACACATAGGATGACCAGTAAGCATACAATACAGCACAGCCAATCACCAGACAGGACACTAAAACGCCAGAAGGCACTAGGTTTCCCGCTCTCTCAGGACCCAGCTACTGAGACAGTCAGAGTCCACGAGCCAGCAAGCACAAACACCATGCGGTAGCTAGTAAGTCTGGTCAGGCTACTACAAGGTCACTAGTCAGATCAGTATAGTGTCGACCCACAGCTGAATATGTACAGCAGTTCATCTCGTTGAATAATATAGTGTTGGATCTTCTCCAGTGTTAGACGTCTGTTTCTAACGTCCCTGCATCGACTGCAGTCCACATCGAACCAACCTGCCTAACACATCATGGTACCAGCGTGATATTGATCTTGACGGACCTACCTTGAGTGAATCAGCATCGACCAGCAAGCAGCCATCCAGCGATATGGAACACATCCAGCCTCCTCCTCAACTCCACATCTCCGGCAACCTCGGCGCCAACTGGAAAATGTTCAAGCAAAAGTTCCTCTTGTACATCGAGGCCTCCGACTTCAAGGCAGCATCGTACGCCAGGAAGATCGCGCTATTTCTCTCCGCTGCGGGGGACCATGCCATCCATATCTACAATTCGCTTACGTTCGCCGACAGCGAAGATAAAACAAAATTCAAAACAGTCCTGCTGAAGTCCGACAGCCACTGCAACATTGAGGTGAATGAGAGCTTTGAACGGTATATCTTCCAGCAGAGGCTTCAGGGTAAGGATGAACCTTTTCAGTCCTTCTTGACCCATCTCCGCATCCTAGTGCAGTCATGTAACTATGACTCGACGGCTGATTCCATGATCCGGGATCAGATCGTTTTCGGGATCCATTCCGACTCCCTGCGGCAGCAGCTCCTTAAAATCAAACAGTTGACCCTCTCTGTCACTATCGAGACGTGCGTTGTCCGGGGCGGAGAATCCAGTTTCCGGCAAGAAATCGGGACCGGTGCCGCTTCCGCTATTCTCCGCCCCCTGAAAAGTGGCATAATCGGGGAGTACCCTTTAGTGCCTATCTTCTGTCCTTGTTTCCTAACCTAACTACTCTTACCAATTGTTTCCCCAGTGATGACAACTGATGATCTGCCACTCAGAACATTTCAAATAGCCATGCTCAGTGGCTACATGCAACCTCAGGCATTGAGGGCTGGCTGCTGACTGCAATATTTTAATGTTGTCTAGGTGGGCCCAGTCAGCTTTGTGGCAGTAACAAACACACTGGTTATGGCTGGTAGCAAGGTGGTGGGTGCGCTGTCACCGTGCAAAACAACAACAGATGCCATTCCCTTGGGGCCAGTGTTATTCTCTTGGCACTGCTCTTCAGTACAGCAGAGGTTCAGCATAGTGGGTCAATGCTGGGCCCCAGAGATAAGGTGGCAACTGTTGAGCTTCCAGGAACCGATGGGAGCTGCCATGGAAATGTCCAGAGCTGGTGGGGAGGAGCTATCTTGGTAGCTGGCACAATTATTGCCCATGGAGATGACCACTTGGTCCACATTGGACACAATGGTCTTCATACTTAGCTTAAAACAAGACCACAAGTTAGAGCTGGCCCCCTTTCCACTCTAAGCCATTGTGCTTCTGCTTGTTGGCAGGGTACCAAACTACCTTGCATTTCTAGTTGGATGCCTTCTTTGGTGGCCCAATCCCTCAAAGTCAGCATTTGACTCCCCTTGACGGAATTTTTAAATGAGGACATGACCTCTGTCCATGATCTCACTGGACGCACGGATCAAACCGACAACCATGTCGCAGTAAGCATGCTTTTTCTCAAAAAAAAAGGAGAAATTTTCAAGAACATCCATCCACCGTATGATGAAAACATCTGAACTAAAATAGCCTGGGATTAAAGTCTCCACAATGAAGAGAGAGACACAGGAGACTGAATCAAACACCTCGCACATATCCCAGATGGTGCATAATCAAAATTATCTAAGCAAGGGCAAGATTTTGTCTTCAAAAAGATGCTGGCTACAGCTAAAAAAAACTAGGTCAAATCTTGCAATTATATAAATTTAGGCAACACAACATCTGGCGAATCTTCAGATTTTGTTATGGGATAATGTAAAAATTAAATTACCATTTGCATAATAAAAAAATTATAACATGCAATATATAATAGCATGTGGCATGCTAATAACACATTACAAATGAAGGGGAACATGCACATGTATGTTGTCTAGTCCTAAATTTGTTTAAGTCAGGTCTGTGTGGAAAAATGAGCTTTGTTCTTAACACTGTTCCAATGATGAATGGCCCAAGTTATAACTGCTTAGATTGTCATACCATTGTGAAAGACCCCATCCCAATCCTCAGCTGGAGTGACCTTAATTACTTTTACTTAGCGCTCCTCAGCATAAAACTCCTTACAAATAAAGTAGAGTTGGCCTACATGAGAAGGACAATGAAGACAACATATGGGTCTGAATTTTACACTCCCTCCTCCCACCGCCCCCCATAGATGGGTTTTGGGGTGGGGGGGGGGGGGGGTGGTGAACCTGAAAATGCATGATTGGGATGGCCTCCGGGATCCCGCCCACCCAGACCCGGACACGGCTTTATGGCTGGGCAGGCAAGTCCCCTAATTAAGCCTCAATTTTCATGGTAGCGGGTACTGGATAACTCAGGGTGGGAAATAGAAAAAGTTAACATTCCAGATATTGGGCGGTAAGATGGGGAGGATACCTCCATCGGTAGCCCCTTTCTGACTGGGCCACCCTCCAATCTCTGGAACTCTCTCTCCCTCCCGGCCTATCCCTCAATAACTGAAGCACCTCCTCACGAACCTCCACCCCGTGGGAAACCTCTACCCTCTTCCCACCCGGAACTCTACCAGTAATCTTAGTCCCTGGCACAGCACCGCAGTACCTCTTCTTGCCACTGGAATGCTGTGCCGGGACGGGCTGGAGAGCTATCAGCCAATCTGATTGGTCAACAGCTGTTCAAGACGGAGCGTCCTTCCGAGTGCGGATGGAAGTCTCACCTGCTGACAATCAACGCTCAATTGGGTGTAAAATGGCAGGGGGCCTGTCAGAGACATTCGGGATTTATTTCCTGCTGACTCTCCAGATGGCCCGGGTCAAGTCCCCGCCAGCCAAAATTTTCAGGACACGAAAAAGACAGGCAGGAAAGAAACCAGCTGGCCCATCAAATTGACCGTAAAAAAAATGAATCACTTCAAGCAAGATGGTTTAGAACAAGATGGTTTAGATATTCTAGAAGTGGGATGGTAAGATTATAGTTGTAATTCCAGTTGCTCGATATGGGGGTATAAATCAACACAGGAGTCCTCTCTTTATCTAGCCCGTCTTAAGGCCGCAGGAGACAGTGGTTGGTTCAGATCTCAGAGTGCTAGGTAAGTTGCTGTCTATCCGCTGTCTATCCATCTAATGTCACAGTAAACAAGTCAGATGAGCAATTGCATCTGACTTACTGATGAAATGATGGCTACATTGGCGTGTAGTCAATCTCCTCAGTACATTTCGTTGGCGATCAGTCAGATCACATTGGAGTTACTTGATGGGCTTGGTTAGGACCCCTTCAAGTGTTTAGCTGAAGATCTTTCCATTCTTGCCACAAATATTTACTACAAGTAGTTTTTAGAGATTATCTATAAAAAGGAGAACAGGCTTCCGGCCCAAATTACTCCTTTAATGTTGTGGTAAGGACATGGAGTATTGTGCACTTAACCTAACGCCAGTTGTATGATTTATTCTCTTTGTTAAATGTTTATATACTCATACTGAACTATGTGCTGTCCATGCTGCAATGTTGTGGAGCAAAGGAATTTCCTTCCAATGTGCTCTCTCCACTAAATTGGGACCAATATATTTGTAATCTTTACAAAGATGCACATTGGTGCCAATCCTGGCTTCCTTTTTGCGAGGTTGCTACCAGATTTTACTATTTAAAACAAAATAACCGGCTCGCAAAACCATTGAGTGGATTGTGATGCAAGAGAATTATTTTCCCCCTCTACCATTCCAGCAGATTCGCTCCATTAATCCTGCGATAACACTAAACGGCTTCTCCAGTGCTGTCAAAAGCTTGGAAGGTGCCAGAGACAGGCTATCGCTGAACACAGGGAGTTCAGATAAGCTTTCCTTTAACATGTTTTCTCCATTGCATGCCACGTTGGCTGTTTGCTGAACCATTGCTGACTTCACCAAGAGCGACAACTGACTTTTCTTACTCATATTGGGAGGGAAAGTGATCCCTCACTTCCTAACGGTGTTTGAACACTTTAATTCTTCAAAAAGAAAAACTAATGCCGTCAACATGCTGGAACCAATTGGAAGTTGTCTGCGACATGTTTCAGGACCAGGTCTAGCTCAGTTGACTGGGACAGCTGGTTCATGATGGGGAGCGAGAGCAACAGTGTGGGTTCAATCCCCGTAACGGCTGAGATTATTCATGACCATCTCCACCTTACCCCTTGCCTGAGGTGTGTTGATCCCCAGGTTAAATCACCACCAGTAAGCACTCCCCCTCAAAGGGGAAAGCACGCTATGGTCATCTGGCACTAAGGTGACTTTACTTTTTATGTGGTACCATAAGAGTCTGAATTTAAAAAAAACGATTTCTACAGTTGCAAGACCATTTTCATGTCTTGCAAACATATCTTCTTTTGATCTCTTTAGTCATAAATATTCATTTGCTTTTTTTTTCCAAACTAATCTTCACACGATAATACAATGCATTAACTTTAGTGCATTTTCGTGTCTCCTTCCATCTTAGATATTACTGATGAAGTTGCCATGGTAACAACCTCACTGTTCTACCTGACATTGACATCCTGCTGCTGTCTCTCCCTCTCTACAAGACATTGTACCTCTCATTTCATTAATGTAATTAATTTCAAACAAAATTGATTGCAACAGATTAGAACGCAAGTTACTACAGATTTAAAATAATGGAGGTTAAACTGTTATTTAATGGGAACTTCAATTAAACTTACATCCCACAACACAAGTATTCCTTATAGTTTTATTAAATATTTGAACCTTGATCTTTTTGCTTGGAGTAATGTTATTGGTATTTATTTTGAATGATGTGATATTGTTATTTAAATTAGTACGAGAATTGGGTGAGCCTCCTTCTCCTTCATAGAGTAGAGTGTGAATTTAGTTTGTTTTTAATGCAATAGCCTTCATATTATCCCCTCTGCTTTAATGTGTATTACGCTGGGGAAGGTTCCTTAGGTGTCCACTGGCAGTGAAAACCCAAATGTGTTTCTTCCACTAACGTTCACCATTTGACGTTAGATGGTCAGAGGATATAATTCCACAATGTAACCACGCTTTTAAGGAGATTCGCCCATCTTCTGTGCACTCTGCCATGTTCAAGATGACAAGTGATACTTTAGTGAGCTTTGTGGTTAAAATAAAACTCCCTCTATCTATTGCTTCAAGAATTTAAAAAGGAAGATTAATATGACATTAAAATTGATTGATAATCGAAAATTAATGGACGATAGAACATCTTGAAATAATAATCAAATGGTGTGATTCACTTCATGGAGGCAACTGCTAATTATTTATACCACAACAAGGTACCAGGTCAAAAGGCAAAGCTCAGTTATAAACTCCACATGGACAGTGACCTGCAGCCGGGATCGAACCCGGGTCCTCGACGTGCCGTGAGACAGACTTCTCTCTTCATTGGAGAGAGACAACTGGGTACGTAGCTTGAGAGCCATCACTCTGCTAGCATGGGGCAAAATGAGGAGGAAGGCCTCCATAAGACGGAGGAGCAGAAGTAGGCTATTCAGCCCATCGAATCTGCTCCACCATTCAATGAGATCATGACTGTCCTGGTGTGATAATCCTCAACTCCACTTTCCTGCCTTATCCTTATACCCTTGCTGATTAAAAATCTGTCCACCTCAGCCTTGAACATACTTAAACACCCAATCTCCACAGCCCTCTGAAGTAAAAAATTCCACAGATTCACCACCCTCTGAAAGAAGAAATGCTTCCTCATCTCTGTCTTGAATGGCCTCCATGAACGTCCACAGCCGGTATGGGTATTAAGGCTGTTCTCTTGGTGTAATTCTGCATTGTCTGCTAGCCATCTAAGGGAACCCTGACCCAACATCTATGAACATATATATGGGAGGAATAATCAAAGCAAAGAGAGAGTTAAGTCGTTATATTCCACATAAACATGATAAAATAAAACTCCCTCTATCCAGTGCTTTAAGAATTTGAAAAGGAAGGTTAATATATTAAAATCGATCGATGTGGGCGGCATGGTAGCACAGTGGTTAGCTCTATTGCTTCACAGCACCAGGGTCCCAGGTTCGATTGCCGGCTTGGGTCTCTGTCTGTGCGGAATCTGCATGTTCTTCCCTGCATGGGTTTCCTCCGGGTGCTCCGGTTTCCTCCCACAAGTCCCGAAAGACGTGCTGTTAGGCGAATTGGACATTCTGAATTCTCCCTCTGTGTACCCGAACAGGCGCTGGACTGTAGTGACTCGAAGCTTTTCACAGTAACTTCATTGAAGTGTTAATGTAAGCCTACTTGTGACACTAAAGATTATTATTATCATTAATAGAAAATTAATGGATAATAGAACACCTTGAAATAATAATTCACTCCAAGGAGGCAACTGCGGCGTATTTATACCACAACAAGGTTCCAGGTTAAAAGGCAAAGTTCAGTCGTAAACAATGCCTTTGACAAGATTGATAAAATCTTAATTTGTGGTCGCTAAATTGACAAAATCCAAAATAAAAACAGGGAAGCCATGAGGCACCCATGCGCGTCTCTAACATGAATCAGGTAATAAAACTGTATAATGGCTTTCTAAGATTGTCCGCATGTATGCAAACACTTGTGAACAATGGCCAACTTGAAAAGAGTTGCATTTTGTTTCTTGCCATTCACAACATGGTAGCAATGTCAGCGTTGCAGCTGGATGTTTTTCCAAACTGAGGGAACAGAGCTCCGCAGGACTATTTCCTTCAGTCTCAACAGGGACCGTGTTCAAATAGAGCGTGGGTCAGAGATAGGGCCTCATCACCATGGCACTGATCCTCCAACCTGCCTGCGTTCAAACACAGCTCCCCACTGGGACAATGGGAGTAGTGACTATTCCCTTGTGTGCAGGATGCAACTGCTTGCTTAACTCAGTTCGGTGACATCATTGGTAATTAAATCACATGCTCATTAATCACAGAACAGCAGCTTTGAATATAGAACAGAGGATCACTAATTTGGAAACAAACAATTCTCTTATCGGTAGACTTTGAGGGATAAATCCTGCAAGATACCATTCCCAAGCAAAGGCAGTCACAGCTGGGTCAGGTAACACCATGAGCCCAAGTCGACAACCGAGTCGATAATGGATTCTCAGCTTTCAAAATTTATTTTGAGGTTTATTTTTAAAATGGGGGCGGGGTTAGGCCTTGTGGCACATTTTGGTAGCATGGCTGCCTCTGAGCCGAATCCAGTTCAACGCCCACTCCAGGATTTGCCGGCCACATGAGGTGCAGTCATAACATGCCCAAGCAGGTTGCTGATCAATCTGCAAGTCCTTCCAATCAGCCTACAGTAGGTGCAAAGAGTGGGAGAGTATCCTGGTCGCCAGAATTATGTCTTGCTGCAGCACAGCAGCCTCCCCATGTTAAAAGACTCCACACACGAGTTATTGCCACAGGCTGCTCCCCATGACTCCTCTCTTCAAGGGACTGCCACTCGTCATCATTTAAGCTGGCAGAGGTTAACAGGCCGATTTAGTTATGTGCTTTTTGGGCTTTCTCCTGCAATGTCCCTTTCATTTTGTAACATTTCCTGGGAGCTGCACAAACTCTAAATCTTCAGGTAACAGAATCACTATTTTAATGGGATAACTAGTGGGGGGGTTTTGGGTAGTCAGTTGGGGTTTGGGATCGAATGGTCAGTGGGGGGGGGGGGGGTCAGTCGGGACAGGGTCAGTTGTGGGGTGTTGATTGATTGGGGGAGTGTGGGGTGGTCGAGGACTGTTGGGTGGTCGCTGGGGTGGTCAGTTGAGGGGTTCAATTCGTCAGTTGGGTGGGGTAGGTGGTGGGTGGAAGGGGTGTTTGGTGGCCAGCCAGGGGGTGTCAAATGGTTGGGGTGGTCAGGTGTTCAGGGGAGGTCAGGTGGTCAGTGGAAGTTAGGTTGTCAGGAGATGATCATTTGGGGGTTTGATATATGGGTGGTCCTGTTAGGAGGGGGGGGGGGGGGGGATGCTGCGGTCATGGGTTGGGGATCAATACTATAGTTGTCCAGGAGTTAGAAATAGTTTTGATTCTTCCAGCTTTTCCTGGGTAATTATTACTGTTAGAAAGCCTGAACCAACTGAAGACTGCGATTTTGATCACATTGTTGGATGGTTCCAATTGCAGTTTGAGCTTCCCAGGCAAAACCTTTGACAACGTCCCACATGGGAGACTTATAAAGAAGGCAAATGCAAATGGGATACAAGGTAATTTGATAAGGTGAATTCAAAATTGGCTTCATTCTAGGAGACAGAGGGTGATGATAGATGGCTGCTTTAGTGACTGGAAGTCAGTGACCGACCAGTGGCCTACCACAGGGATCTGTGCTGGGTACCCTAACGTTTGTCAGTGATGTAAATGATGTAGATGACCATGGAGGATAGGATCAGTAAGTTTTCTGGGTGTTCAACAGTGAAGTTGAATGTCTTGGGTTACAGGAAGATATAGACTGGATGGTCAAAAGGGCAGATAAGTACCAGATTGAATTTAACCCTACAAAGCATGAGGTGGTACACTTTGGAAGGAGTAAATTGACAAGGAAGTATTCAATGAACAGCATAACACTGGGAAGTTCTGAGGAACAAAGGTATCTTGGCATGTTTATTTGTAGATCTTTGAAGACAGAAGGGCAGGTTAATAGGGTGGTGAAAAAGGCATGTGGGACACTTGCCTTTATCAATCAAGGCATAGATTACAAAAGCAGTGAGGTAATGTTGAAGTTGCATCGAATTTTGGGAGGCCACAGCTGGAGTACTGTATGCAGTTCTGATCACCACATTATAGGAAGGATGTGATTGCACTGGAGGGGTGCAGAGGAGATTCACCAAGATGTTGCCTGGGATGGAACATTTAGATTATGAAGAGAGGTTGGATAGGCTTGGGTTGTTTTTGTTGGAGCAGAGAAGACTGAGGGGTGATCTGATCGAGTTGTACAAGATTTTGAGGGGCGTGGATAGGGTGGAAAGGGATAGCTGTTGCCCTTAGTTGAAGGGTCAGTCACGAGGGGACACAAGTTCAAGGTGAAGGTCAGGAGGTTTAAGGGATTTGAGGAAAAACAAAGAACAATTCAGCACAGGAACAGGCCCTTTGGCCCTCCAAGCCTGGACCGGTCATGATACCAACCTTTGCCAAAGCCCTCAGCACTTCCTTGTGCTGTACCCCTCTATACCCATCCTATCCATGTGTTTGTCAAGATACCTTTTGAATGCCATTAATGTATCTGCTTCCACAACCTTCCCTGGCAATATTTTCCAGGCACTCACCGCCCTCTACATAAAAAACCTGCCTCGCACCTCTCCTCCAAACATTGCCCCACGGACCTTAAACCTATGCCCCCTGATGACTGACCCCTCCACCCTGAGAAAGAGTGCCTGCCCATCCACTCTAATTATGCCCCATATAATCTTGTAAACCTCTTATCAGGTCACCCCTCAATGCTTTTACCCAGAGGGTTGTGACAGTCTGGAATGCATTGCCTGGGAGAGTGGTAGAGCAGGTTGCCTCACATCCTGTAAAAAGTACTTGGATGAGTACATCATCAGGTTCAAAGCTATGCGCCAAGTGCAGGCAAATGGGATTAGGTAGGTAGGTAGGTCAGGTGTTTTTCTCGTGTCGGTGCAGACTCGATGGGCTGGAGGTGCTTGTCTGCGCTGTGTATTTCTGTCATCCTGTGAACTGAGGGGCAATGCTTACCTGGGGACTTCCAGGGATCGTTCCCAATGCATCCTTTGCATACACCCCCCAGTTACAAAGCCCTGGAACCCGGAGATAAGTGGCCAGATAAGTTGAGCAGAGAATCACAGAATAGTTACAGTACAGGAAGAAATCAAGTTGCCTGTTGTGTACATGTTGGTTCTCTGAAGAGCAACTCACATATTCCCAAACCCCACCTTTCCCCAGAAACCCTGCAAATGTTTTCGCTGCAGATGACTATCCAATTCTCTTTCGAAGACCTCGATTGAGTCTGACTTTACCACACTTTCAGGCTGTGTATTCCACATCCTAAACACAACTGGATAAAAAAAAAACCATTCTCACGTCACCTTGGATTCTTTTGTCATCGACCCTAAATATGTGTCCTCTTGTTCTGGATCTTTCCACCAAGTTTCTCTCTATCAGTTCTGTCCAGACCTCTCATAATTTTGAAAGCCTCTTATCAAATCTCATCTAAATCTTCTCTTCGTCAAGAAGAATAACCTTTAGTTTTGCCAATCTATCCACTTAACTGAAATCCTTCATTCCTGGCACCATTCGTGTGGATCCTTCTATACCCTCTCAATTGCCTTCACATTCTTCCTAAAGGATGGTTCCTATAACTCAGAATCAATTTATCCAAGAACTGCTTGCTTTTTAAATTAGAAAGTCATTGAATTATTTGGACACTTTAGTGAATTTTTTCAAAAAGGTTACAAGTTTACGTTGGTCTGTGAGCAAGCTGCTTATTCCAAGAAATCACATGACTTCAGCTAATTGACCGGCAAGAGACCTGGGGAGATAAGAGTTATTTTGTTTACTTGAATTAAGCCAAAAAAGGTTTTTCCGGGCTGTGGGCTCCTGTTGATTGGCTGGAAAACACCTGGCCTGGGAAGAGTTCTGTCCGATCATTTATTTTTGAACAGTATAACTCACCAGTATTTGAAAGCCACCGAAGCTGCAACAAGTAAAAATTAACAGAGTTTCACTGAAGATTCTTTGGAAAGGACTTCCAGACAACGACGTGACCAGTGTTGTCTTTGAACTCGGGGGCAACAAATCAACAGCGTTGAAAGCTTCTCGAACTCTATCCCTTTTCATAAAGTGTCTCCTCACACCAACCTCTACAGAGACATTATTTGTCTTGTCCTTTTCTTTGTGCGTGCATGTGTTTGTGTGTGTATACCCCAAATTGTTATGCTCCCAGGTGAGGAGGGATGAACTGGCTCACCTTCTTTATTCAACCCCCTCAGTTGGTCGCAACAAGGTTAATTAAAAAGTGAACCTTGCCTTGTGGATACCCTTTTCCAATCCAAGACAATTGAACCAGGTTTTCTTGAGTTAAAGAAGGAGTGAGTTCATTTGCTCCAAAAACACGGGAAGAAAATAATAAAATGCAACATTCCTGCACACAGATTATAAATGAGAAGTGAGTCCAACAAAAAAGTTTAAGACTTCCGTTGACGGCGGGCGGGAGGCGGCCGCACAATGGAGGGTTCCCGTTTGGCAACGGCATTTTCGGGGCTTTAAGCCCGGTCCCAGGGTCCACGGAGGCGGCAGAAGCAGGGAGAAGGCACGGAGGAGGCACAGTGAAGACACAGGAGGAAAAAAAAACAAAGAAAAACGTCGAGGGTGAGCAAAAAAAACGGCCGGAAAAAAAACAGCTGCAGGTCCGTCGGGGAGTGGAAAGGTCACCGCGGGGTCACCAAGGAAAATGGAGGCTGGAGCACCAGGGAAGGCCGCACTGCTTACGGCTGAAGAAATAACTAAGGTGATGGCTGCGGAATTTGAAAAGCAGTTGGTGCAGATTGCGAAATGCATGGAGATGGTGAGGAAGGAGATGAGGGAGGTTTTGAGTGTGCTGGTGGAGGAGGCGGTTTCCCCGGTGAGGACGGAGGTGGCGAGTGCAGTGGTGGAGGTGCGAGAGTAAGGGGAGGCGCTGAAGGAAGTGGAGGAGACGTTATTGCAGCACGGTGATCAACTTGCCTCGATGGGGAGAGAGATGCGGAAGGTGATGGACACTAACAAGGATCTGCGAGGAAAAATGGAAGACCTGGAAAACAGATCCAGGCGACAGAATTTGAGGATTGTGGGGCTGCCCGAAGGAGTTGAAGGACCGAAGCCGACTGAGTATTTTGCTGCGATGCTGGCAAAACTATTGGGGAAGGGGGAGGATCCCTCCCGATATGAACTGGATCGGGCTCATCGGTCGTGGAGGCCTGTACCAAAGGCGAGTGAGCCGCCAAGGGCAGTGACTCTGTGCTTCCGTAGGTACAGTGTGAAGGAGAAGGTCCTGAGCTGGGCCAAGCAGAAGTGGGTGGTGCAGTGGGCTGGAGCTGGTATACGTGTATGCCAGGACTTAACGGTGGAGCTGGCAAGGAGGCGGGCTGCCTTCAACCGGGTGAAGAGGGCACTGTACATTAGCAAGGTGCGGTGCGGCATTGTATATCCAGCGAAGCTGAGGGTGACTTACAAGCTCAGGGACTTGTATTTTGGAACGGCGGAAGCAGCGGAGGAGTTTGCGAAAGCAGAAGGACTGTGGCAGAACTGACAAATTGAGGAATGGCCATGTGCCGATGTAACCTCATGATTGTATTTTCTTCTTTTTTGTATCACTGCACGCGGGTGTAGAGGCTAAAGAGCCAATGGTGGTATATATTTGGACAAGGGAAGGGACGGGACTTTCACTCGAAATGAGGGTTCTTTGGGGTGTAGGTGGATATGTGGGGTTTGTGTGCTAAAAGGGGATCTTTGGGCTTTCCTAGGGCCGGGCAAGTGGGAAAGGGACCCGGGCGGGGGCCTCCATGCTGGCCAGTTTAAGCCAGCCAGTGAACGGGAGTGAGGTGGGGGGAGGGGCTGCGGCCATCGGAGCCTGGCAGAACAGGGTCCGAGTGGTCTAGCCGGGGCGGAAAGTTGGGGGGAAGGAACCGAGGTTGGGAGGAGGAGTTTTACAAGAGGCAGTGGACGGGAGGAGCTGGAGACCTGGGGGGGTGGGGGGCTGTGTAAGATTAAGGGTGGCTGCGGGTAATCCCGGATTCCTTTTTGTCATTTGTTTATGTGTGGTAGTATGTATTAGGGGTCATGCGGGACTGTGAAGATGTGATGCTATTGGCTGACAGATCCCGGGTCCTGGTTGGCTGTTGACCCCTAGCTCCGCCCTGAAGGCGGAGTATAAGAACCCGGGCTTCTCCCCGCCGCTCCAGTCTGTTGCTGAACTGCGGGGAACAAGTCACGCTTAATAAAGCCTCATCGACTTCATCTCTATTCGTCTCTCTCGTAAGTCATTGTGCGCTACAATTTATTAAGCGTGCTTAAAGGACTATGGAGCTCAGGATCGCCCCGGAATGCCTGCGGATCAGCCCCCACGCAGTGAACTCAGCAGCAGTTTTTAAACACTGGCAAGCTTGTTTCGAAGGCTACCTCCGAACGGCCCCCAGCCGGATCACAGAAGACCAGAAACTGCAGGTCCTGCACTCAAGGGTAAGCCCGGAAATTTACCCTCTCATAGAAGACGCAGAGGATTTCCCGACGGCGCTCGCAGCACTAAAGAGCGTCTACGTTCGCCCAGTGAACCAGGTCTACGCACGCTACCAACTCGCAACGAGACGGCAAAGTCCCGGAGAATCGTTAGAGGAGTTCTACGCCGCGCTACTAATTTTGGGACGGGGCTGCAGCTGCCCGCCGGTAAACACGACTGAACACACGGACATGTTAATTCGCGATGCGTTTGTGGCAGGTATGAACTCTCCCCAAATCCGCCAAAGACTTTTAGAAAAAGAGTCGCTAGGACTCTCAGAGGCACGGGCCATCGCAGCTTCCCTAGATGTGACCTCGCAAAACGCCCGTGCCTACGGCCCCGACCGCGCGGCAGCCCCTTGGGCTCCGTGGACCCCCGTCGCGACAAACCCCCCCCCCTCCCTCACAGGCTTGCGCGGTTAAGACGCCAGATCATCCCGGGGGGCCCGCTGCTATTTCTGCGGGCAGACGAAATACCCCCGGCAGCGCTGCCCGGCCCGCGCAGCGATTTGCAAGAGCTGCGGCAAAAAGGACCATTTTGCGGCTGTGTGCCGGTCCAGGGGGGTCGCCGCTGTCCCCGGAGAAGAAAGAGTCCAGCGCATCCCAAACGCTCCCCAACCCCCCCAGCGCCCCATGTGCGACCCGCGGGTGCCGCCATTTTGGGTCCCGGCCACCACGAGGGGAGGATGGGCGCCGCCATCTTGTGACCCCCCCAGCCATGTGCGATGCATGGGGGCAGCCATTTTGTCCACCCCCGACCACGTGCGATCCGTGGGGGCGGCCATTTTGTCCACCCCCGGCCGCGTGCGATTCATGGACGCCGCCAACTTGAATGACAACAAAGGACCCCAGCATCGACGGCTCCACGGGGTCCGAAGAAGATGCTGAGACACTACGACCACATCTGGCCTCGGTGACGCTGGATCAAGCATGGCCCCGGACGCTCCAGACGACGACAACAACGGTGCTGATCAATGGACACGAGACACCATGCCTGATCGACTCCGGGAGCACCGAAAGCTTCATCCACCCCGACATGGTAAGACGCTGTTTTTTGACCACCCGTCCCAGTACGCAAAAGATTTCCCTAGCTGCAGGATCCCACTCCGTAGAGATCAAAGGGTTCTGCATAGTGACCCTAACGGTGCAAGGGAGGGAGTTTGAAAACTACAGGCTCTACGTCCTTCCCCAACTCTGCGCGCCCACATTACTGGGATTAGATTTCCATTGCAACCTGCAGAGCCTAACGTTTCAATTCGGCGGCCCAATACCCCCACTCACTATCTGCAGCCTCGCAACCCTCAAAGTTGAACCGCCATCCTTGTTTGCAAACCTCACCCCAGATTGCTACCCGTCGCCACTAGGAGCAGACGGTACAGCGCCCAGGACCGGATATTTATTCGATCTGAAGTCTAGCGGTTGCTGAAGGAAGGCATAATCCAGGCCAGCAATAGTCCCTGGAGAGCACAGGTGGTAGGAGTAAAGACCGGGGAGAAGCAAAGGATGGTCATAGACTATAGCCAGACCATCAACAGGTACACACAGCTAGATGCGTACCCTCTCCCCCGCATATCCGACATGGTAAATCGGATTGCCCAATATAAGGTTTTCTCCACCGTGGACCTCAATTCCGCCTACCACCAGCTCCCCATCCGCCCAGGTGACCGCAAGTACACAGCCTTCGAGGCAGACGGGCGTCTATACCACTTCCTAAGGGTCCCATTTGGTGTCACAAACGGGGTCTCGGTCTTCCAACGAGAGATGGACCGAATGGTTGATCAACACGGGTTGCAGGCCACGTTCCCGTATCTCGACAATGTAATCATCTGCGGCCACGATCAGCGGGACCACGACGCCAACCTCCAAAAATTCCTCCAGACCGCTAACGCCTTGAACCTCACATACAACGAGGAAAAGTGCGTCTTTAGCACAAACCGGCTGGCCATCCTGGGATACGTAGTGCGCAATGGGATAATAGGCCCCGACCCCGAACGCATGCGCCCCCTCATGGAATTTCCCCTCCCCCACTGCTCCAAAGCTCTGAAACGCTGCCTGGGGTTCTTTTCATATTACGCCCAGTGGGTCCCCCAGTATGCAGACAAGGCCCGCCCGCTAATACAGACCACTACCTTCCCCCTGTCGACAGAGGCTCGCCAGGCCTTCAGCCGCATCAAAGCGGATATCGCAAAGGCCACGATGCGCGCCATCGACGAGTCCCTCCCCTTCCAGGTCGAGAGCGACGCCTCCGACGTAGCTCTAGCGGCCACCCTTAACCAAGCGGGCAGACCCGTGGCCTTCTCTCCCGAACCCTCCACGCCTCAGAAATCCGCCAATCCTCAGTGGAAAAGGAAGCCCAAGCCATAGTGGAAGCTGTGCGACATTGGAGGCATTACCTGGCCGGCAGGAGATTCACTCTCCTCACTGACCAACGGTCGGTAGCCTTCATGTTCGATAATGCACAGCGGGGCAAAATTAAAAATGACAAGATCTTAAGGTGGAGGATCGAGCTCTCCACCTTCAACTACGAGATCTTGTACCGTCCCGGAAAGCTGAACGAGCCGTCTGATGCCCTATCCCGCGGCACATGTGCCAACGCACAAATATACCGTCTCCAAGCCCTCCACGAGGACCTCTGCCACCCGGGGGTCACTCGGTTCTACCATTTTATAAAGTCCCGCAACCTCCCCTACTCTGTGGAGGAGGTCCGTACAGTCACCAGGAACTGCCACATCTGCGCAGAGTGCAAACCGCACTTTTTCAGGCCGGATAGAGCGCACCTGATCAAGGCTTCCCGCCCCTTTGAACGCCTCAGTCTGGATTTCAATGGGCCCCTCCCCTCCACCGACCGCAACACATACTTCCTGAACGTGGTGGACGAGTACTCCCGTTTCCCTTTCGCCATCCCCTGCCCTGACATGACAGCGGCCACAGTCATTAAAGCCCTTAGCACCATATTCACACTGTTCGGTTGCCCCGCATATATCCAAAGCGACAGGGGGTCCTCCTTCATGAGTGACGAGCTGCACCAGTTCCTGCTCAGCAAGGGTATAGCCTCGAGCAGGACGACCAGCTACAACCCCCGGGGGAACGGGCAAGTAGAGAGGGAGAACGGCACGGTCTGGAAGACCGTCCTACTGGCCCTACAGTCAAGGGATCTCCCAGTTTCACGGTGGCAGGAGGTCCTCCCGGACGCTCTCCACTCCATCCGGTCGCTGCTGTGTACCACCACCAACCAAACGCCTCATGAGCGCCTCCTTGTCTTCCCCAGAAAGTCCTCCTCCGGAACGTCGCTGCCGACCTGGCTGGCGACCCCAGGACCCATCTTGCTCCGGAAACATGTGCGGGCGCACAAGTCGGACCCATTGGTCGAGAGGGTTCACCTCCTCCACGCGAACCCGCAGTACGCCTACGTGGCGTACCCCGACGGCCGACAGGACACGGTCTCCCTGCGAGACCTGGCGCCCGCCGGCAACACGCACACCCCCCCGACACCGATCACCCCCTCCCTGCCACCGGCGCACCCCGCGACCGCCCCCTTCCCGGGAGGATCGGTCCTCCTCCCGTGTCCGACCAGGAGTGAAACAGAAACAGACACCGAAAAGCTCCCGGAGACGACAACGCTGGAACAAGCACCTGCACCACCACCGGAGCTGAGGCGATTGACAAGGAAGACCAGACCGCCCGCTCGACTCGTGGCATCGGTGTAACACAAGTATGTTGTTGGACTGTAATGAAAATGTTCTTTTCCTCTTACGAATATTGTAAATAGTTCACAAACCCTGTACATAGCCCAGGGTAGGGCTAAGATTGTAATGACATGCCAAAAATGTTTTTTCCTCCCAGGACCAGCCTTGTAAACCCCTACCACCATGCGAACCACCACCCCGCCGGGTTCATTTTTAACAAGGGGTGAATGTGGTAGTATGTATTAGGGGTCATGTGGGACTGTGAAGCCGTGATGCTATTGGCTGACAGATCCCGGGTCCTGGTTGGCTGTTGACCCCTAGCTCCGCCCTGAAGGCAGAGTATAAGAACCCGGGCTTCTCCCCGCCGCTCCAGTCTGTTGCTGAACTGCGGGGAACAAGTCACGCTTAATAAAGCCTCATCGACTTCATCTCTATTCGTCTCTCTCGTAAGTCATCGTGCGCTACATTATGTATGCATGCGGGTTGAGGTTTGGGGGTTGGTGGGTAGATGGGATCGTTGTTATTATGGGGACTGACATATCTTGCTGATTATTGTTTATTGTTGATGGATGTAAATGTGGGAGAAAATGTGAAAAAGGAGAATTAAAAAATTATTAAAAAAACAATAAAAGTTTAAGAAGATATATGAAACAGTCTTTGGCATGTCCATGAGGAGTAGATGGTGAAATGGTGTGGCTGTTAATTTGGGTGATTCTTAGTTCTGCACGTTAGCTGAAAGGGTTTGTCTTGTTTCCTTTTTGACTGTAGCTTTGCTGATTTGTGACTTGTTTCCAGACGTTCGAGAGAGTTTACCTGCAAGCCTAGGGGTGCCAAGTGGATTTTATTCAGCTGTAACCTTCACAGCACACACTAGCACGACAGAACTAGAACAAAAGAATAGTATACCAAGACTAGAATTACAGTTGATTTTTAACCCTTTCTCTTGTGTATTCCTGAAAGGGGAAAAACACAAATATCTTTCGACCAATGTGACGACTGGAAGACTTTTGGAATATTGTATTCTAAGTGTGGGGCAATTTAAGGGTTAAAAGCCTGGGGTTAGAGTGTGTTTGACTGCAGTTGTCTTTTTTTTAATAACAATTCTGTTTTGCAGGACCTGGGTGCTTTTAGCAGCCGGAAGGTGAAATCGACAAAGGAATATGTTTTTCAGTCAGGGCTAATGGACTGTGGTTTGACTGGGAACGTCCCTGGGGAGTTAATGGGTGGGATTCTCTGATCCTGAGGCTAAGTGTTGACGCCGTCGCAAACGCCATCTCGTTTTACAACGGCATCAACAGGCCCTCAGGAGCAGCGATTCTGAGCCCTTCAGGAGGCCAGCACGGCACTGGAGTGACACACGGTCAAATGTGCGACGCAGGTCTGCGCATGCACGCAGTGACCTGCGCAGTTGTGCGCATGCGCGGTGGCTTCCTTGTCCATGTCGGCCCCGACGCAACATGGCGTAGGGCTACAGGAGCCGGCGCGGAGCAAAAAGGCCCCCAGCCCGAGAGGCCGGCACGCCGATCAGTAGGCCCCGATTGTGGGCCAGGCCACAGCGGGGGCCCCCACCAGGGTCAGTTCCCCCCCTCCCCACCAGGCCACCCCTGAAAGGATGCACGCCGAGGTCCCGCCAGGAAAGAGCACACGTAGACGGCGCTGGCGGGACTCGTTTTTTTTTGTGGCCACTTGGCCCATCCCGGGTGGAGAATCGCCGGGGGGGGGGCCGCGTAGAGTGGCCCCTGAGCGGTGCCGCACCGACCGCGCCGGCGCAAATGGCGCCGATGGCGCCAGTTCTCCGCTCACCCGGCCTGGCGATTCTACGGCCCGGCATGGGCTGAGAGAATCCCGCCCATTGTTTTTCAGCTTAGGGGAGATGAGGTTATTTCTGGGTGGAGCCAAGGAAGGCACAGTGACATTTTGAAAAGCTTTTAGAGAGTTATTTTTTGGACAAACTTTGGAGAGAAGAGTTGCATTCTGATCTTCCTAATGCTGAGTCCACAATTCTCCAACACTCCTGGAGCAAATCATTCTTTCTGAACACTTACAAATAAACTAAAATATTGGGGTTTCGGTCCAGCATGACCGTCACTGTTGGGGTCTGGTCTGGGATCAAAGTACCAGAAACTGCTTTCTTTTAACTCACAGCATGTCCACTGTCTGAGATAGCGACTAGGGGCTTTTCACAGTAACTTCATTTGAAGCCGACTTGTGACAATAATCGATTTTCATTCATTTCATTTTCATTTCATAGCTCACAGGAGATGGTTTCTGCTGAGATGGTAATAAGCCTCCATTGTCACAGGAGATACAGTTCAGTTTTTGCATTGCGTCTCTTCCTTCTCTGTCTGCCTTTCCTTGACAACCTCCAGGTGCAACATTCCATGGTCTCTCTCGGGACTGAGTATAATTCAGAAAGGAACTTTCCGGACAGTCACCGAATTACACCCTCAGAATTTACAATCTCAGTCGGCTTGGATGTCCTTACTTAAAAATTCAATATGCCCATAAGTGATTGAAGGCTATGGTCCATTGTCATGACAGTGCGTGTGCGCTGGGATTTAAATCGGGGTAAATCGTTGTTACACTTCCAGATTACGAATTGTACGTTAACCAGTTTTGTAAATTGTTTTTTAAAAAAAGGAAGTTTTGTTTCATAATAAATCAACTGTTCCGTATTTATTGAAAGAAGCCTGCTTAAAGTCTCTTTTATTGTCGTCTCGCCGCAGCAAAGGTAAACAGTGGCCCATTTTGGCGAATGATTTGAACATTTATACTTATGGTGAGGCCTGTGGAACAGTAGGGCTACTGAAACTGGGTGCTTTCAGCAGCCAATGCAGTCCTAACACGAGAATTAGAGTAAGAAGTCTTAAAACACCAGGTTAATGTCCAACAGGTTTGTTGCAAATCACTAACTTTCGGAGCACAGCTCCTTCCTCAGGTGAATGAAGAGGTGGTTTCCAGAAACATATATATAATCAAAGTCAAAGATGCAAGACAATACTTTGAATGCGAGTCTTTGCAGGTAATTAAGTCTTTACAGGTCCAGGTGGAGCAACTGGAGAGAGGGATAATCACATGTTAAAGAGGTGTGATTTAGATGCAGTACTTAGATGAATTGAGGCCGAAACAGTGTTTTATAAAGGTTTCTTGCTTTTGTGCTCTAAGTCCCTATTTTTAAAGCACTTTATGCTTTATTGACCACTTTCTCAAGCTACCCCGTCACCTTCAAGGATTTGGACCCATGGTCTCCCTGCTCCTGCGCCCCCATGTTCGTTATTTCCCTCACTTTGTTATTCCTACAAAAACGATTCACTTTGTGGGCCCCAGTTGTGCTAAAGTTAGTTGACAGAAATGGATTCTCTGAGATGTAGTCTGAGGAGGAGACACATTTTATGTAAAGTATGAAATGGTGTGAAGCAGACATTGTGCTCATTAAGTTAAGAACGGTACATGTGGAGGACTGCCATTGCCGTAGTGCAGCAAAGGCCACTCAGTGTGAATACATACTCAGTGTATCTAAATGAGCCTGGAAAAGTGGTGACATATCTAAAGTCCAGCTCATTTTGTGGAACAATGCCCCTCTTGCATAAAAAGAAGTCTTGGTAGCTACTTCAACCTCTCTGTGGGTCTTTCATCAGGCTATCAGAATTTGTAGCCCTGGCATAACTACCGGGTTCTCAAACAAATAGAAAAGAACTTTGTTGGACATGTAAATCGCAACAGACGGCAGGAATACATTTTCAAACGAGCTAAACCTAACTAAAATACAGAGCTCCTGAGAAAGTGAAGCAAACCTTGTGGCAACCGCAAACTAATTGCTAGTGAGGGAAATTGTAACTGTTACAAATTTTGAATATAAGAGGCAAATTTGCTTGTAGCTGGTGCCAATTCCTTGTACTGTCTGCAAACTATTCATTACCGTTTTGGCAGAGGCTTTCCTGCTCCTGTTGTAATCCTGCCGCTCTCCGTAATGAGTGTCATCCCTTTGTCAGGGGGCCAAGTAGCGGCTCCACCTCTGTATGAAAAAAAAACTTTGTGTGCATTTCGACTGGACCCATTATTGAGTAGGCTTTCCTGAGAATAAAGTGCCTCAACTGAGCTCCCAGCGAGAAAGCCACTGGTTTTTGAACAGCGAAAAGGGCAAGACGAATCGTCAGCATTGGTTCAGTTTTAGCTGTGGTGGATTATTGTCCTCTTTTGGACTGCCTCTTTGGCGTCTGTGTCTGGCAGTCGTATAGACGCCATTTAGTCGTGCCGCTGTCCTCGTGCTCCTCTGTTTTAAGAGGAGCGCTGAGTCCAACAAAAGTGTGGAAGCTGCTAGCACGACGTCTAAAACAGCCCTGCCACGCACTACCTCGGTACACGTGACAATAAACAAATCCAATTCAATCCAATCCAGGGGATTTAAGAAACGATGGGACAAATCTTCGGGGTTATTTTCAAGATTCTGTAGCTGTCATTGATACCTTCTGATGTGCAGGCTATTGAGAGCAGACCTGTTACTGCTCGCTGCCTTCTTCAAACCTGGGACTCTGTTGAAAACAAAGACCTATGTGGGTGGCGCTGCTGTTGATGTTCTGCAGAACTTCTATTTTTAGAAACAATTGCTTGCTCCATCTCCCTCTGCAGAGGCCACCTGCTTTTGGCTGGACTTCACGGCCAGAGCAGTATCTCAAAGCAGGGGGTGGGGGTGGGGGGGCGGTGGAGTGGGGATGTCAAGGAGGCACGGAACGGAGGGCGAAAAATGAACAATGCAGCAGTACCGAGCCTGATAAAAATTACTTGCAACAGCCAACTCATATAATCAGAGAACGATACTGCATGGAAAGAGGCCATGTGGCTCACCGTGCCTGCGTCACCCCTTTGGTCGAGCTAGCCGATTATTTCCACTCCCCTGCTCTTTTCCCAGAACTCTCACATTTATTTCTCATCAAGTATTTCAGTCACAACAACTCGCTGTGAAAGAATATTTCTTCATTATCCCTTTGGTTATTCTGTCAATCATCTTCGATTGAGGATAGAATTTCATAGAATCCCTACAGTGTGGAAGCAGGCCATTCGACCCATTGAGTATGCACTGGCCCTTGGAAAGAGCACCCTACTTAGGCCCACGCCTCCACCCCTATCCCCGTAACCCAATAATGCCACCTAACCTTTTGGAAACTAAGAGGCAATTTAGCATGGCCAATCCACCTAACCTGCTCATCTTTGGACTGTAAGAAGTCTTGCAACGCCAGGATAAAGTCCAACAGGTTTGTTTCAAACACTAGCTTTCGGAGCACTGCTCCTTCCTCAGGTGAATGAAGAGGTATGATGTGCGACCTCCTTGGAGATCCTCTCCACTTTGAGCTGGCAGTTTGCGGTGTCGATGGTAGCCATGATGTGGAGATGGTGCCGTTGGACTGAGGTGAGCACGACCTGATGTGGTAAGACTTCTTACTGTGCTCACCCCAGTCCAACGCGTCTCCACATCATCTTTAGACTGTGGGCGGAAACCGGAGCACCCGGAGGAAACCCACGCAGACACGGGGAGAAAGTGCAAACTCCACACAGCAGTCACCTGAGGCCGGAATTGAACCCGGGTCCCTGGAGCTGTGAGGCAGCAGTGCTGACCACTGTGCACCCTAACAACTTGCCAGACCAAGAAGATTCAGGTATTTATACAATGTCATACAGCGCAGAAGGGGCCATTCAGCCCATCAAGTCTGCACGAGACCGCCAAAGGAGCACGTTGTCTAGAGCCACAATCCTAGCCTATTCCCCGTAGCCCCAGCTAACCTTTTGGACACCAAGGAGAAATTTAGAATGGCCAATCCATCTAACCTACACACCTTTGGACTGTGGGAGCAAACCGGAGCATCCAGAGGAAACCCACACAGCCATGGGGAGAAAGTGTTAAAATCCCCACAGACAATCCCAAGATTGGGATTGAACCCAGGTCCCTGGCGCTGTGTGGCAGTAGATGCATGGGTGATAGCCTAAACCAATGGTTTAAAAATACTTTTGTGTGGCATAGTCTGTCGACACACCCAAACCTTCCTGCAGATGCTAACACATTTAATGTATTCTTCCAATGGTTGTGGGCGTCGCTGGCTAGGTTAGCATTTATTGCCCATCCCTAACTGCCCTGATGAGCCCCCTTCCTGAACCATTGCAGTCCATGTGGTGGAGGTACACCCACAGTGCTGTTATGAAGAGCATTCCAGGACTTTAACCCAGTGGCTGTAAAGGAACGGAGATAGTTCCAAGTCAAGACGGTGTGTGGCATGGAGTGGAACTTGAAGGTGGTGGTGTTCCCATGTATTTGCTGCCCTTGTCCTTTTAGGTGGTAAAGTTCAAGGGTCTGGCAGGTGATTTCAAAGGAACCATGCTGCAGCAGTGCATCTTGTCGATGGCACACACTGCTGCCACTGTGCATCAGTGGAGGGAATGAATATTTAAGATGATGGACGGGGTGCCAATGAAGTTGGCTACTTTGTCCTGGATGGTGTAAAGCTTCTTCAGTGTTGTTGGAGCTGCCCTCATCCAGGCAAGTGGAGAGTATTTCATCGCATTCCAGTCTTGTGCTTGTAAATGGTGAATGGACTTTGGAAAGTCAGGAGGTGAGTTACCCCTCTCAGAATTTTCTGACCTTTTCTTGTAACCACAGTATTTATGTGACTGATCCAGTTCAGTGTTAGGTTAATGGTAAACTCCAGGGATGTTGTGGGGGATTCAATGATTGCAATGCCATTGAACGTCAGGGGTAAGTGGTTAGATTCTTTCTTGTTGGAGATGGTCATTGCCTGGCATTTGTGTGGCGTAAATCTTTTTATTCATTCATGGGATGTGAGCATCGCTGGCAAGGCCAGCATTTACTGTGCATTCCTAATTGCCCCTGAACTGGGTGTCTCGCTCGGCCATTTCAGAGAGGCATTTTGTTCAGAGTCATCCATGTTTACTTGACACTTATCAGCCCAAGCCTGTGTATAACTAACAATATAAAGTGGTAGCTGGCCAAAGAAAAAAATGGTGCTTTTATTTGGCAGAAAACATCTGATATTAGTACACACGCGACACAAAGAATGTGTTTGTGAGCCAACAAATGCAACATGAATATAAAGGCAGAATTCTGGAGGCACTGTGCTTGTGCTGTGTGATATTTCTGGCCCAACACTGACATAAATCTTATGATCTTGAGGACCCCCTTGGGATCCCCTCTGTAATGCCAGTTTGAAAACCAAGAAGCCAATTAACTTAAAAAATGAGGGCTAGCTTTATTTTATGTTTAAATCAAAAGACTAATGATCTCGGTTTAATAGATTCTATTTTAATATAAGCTTGACTGGACACATTATCTGTACTCAACCAAATGCCATAGACATGTTATACTCAGCTCCAAAGAACTGTCTATAAAAACGTTTGCATGGGCATAAAACGTGCCTGAACTTGGCATTTATTTATTACTCATGAAGTGTATTGCCAGTTTGGCTCACTTGGTAGTATCCAGGAAATTGGGATTTCAAGCCTAGCTTTAGGAGCTTAAATTATGCTGATACTTCGGTGGAGTACTGTGCTTCCTATGCCGGCAATGCTGACATTCAATAACCACAATTCACCATCAGTTGGATGTCAAGGATTCGGGCAGCACGGTAGCATTGTGGATAGCACAATTGCTTCACAGCTCCAGGGTCCCAGGTTCGATTCTGGCTTGGGTCACTGTCTGTGCGGAGTCTGCACATCCTCCCCGTGTGTGCGTGGGTTTCCTCCGGGTGCTCCGGTTTCTTCCCACAGTCCAAAGATGTGCAGGTTAGGTGGTTTGGCCATGATAAATTGCCCTTAGTGTCCAAAATTGCCCTTGGTGTTGGGTGGGGTTACAGGGTTATGGGGATAGGGTGGAGGTGTTGACCTTGGGTAGGGTGCTCTTTCCAAGAGCCGGTGCAGACTCGATGGGCAGAATGGCCTCCTTCTGCACTGTAAATTCTATGATAATCTATGATTCCTTTGGCACTTCATTGGGAAGAATAGAGAATTGTTAGGCTGGCCTACCTCCATCAACCAAGGTCAGATTAACGGCTCACTCACCTTAGTGATAAAGATGAGTACTTGGAAATGCATGATAAAATAGTACTTCGAAATACATGATAAAATAGGAATGAGTCAGCATGGCTTTGCCAAGGAGAGGTCATGTCTGACAAACCTGTTAGAGTTCTTAGAGGAGGTTACAAGAAAGTTAGACAAAGGAGGATCAATGGACGTGATTTTTCTAGATTTCCAGAAGGCCCTTGACAAGGTGCCGCATGGGAGAATGTTAAATAGGTTAAGAGCCCATGGTGCTTAGGGTAAGATCCTGGCATGGATAGAGGATTGGCTGTCTGCCAGAAGGCAGAGAGTGGGGAAAAAGGGGTATTTTTCCGGATGGCAGCCGGCGACTAGTGGTGTACCTCAGGGGTCTGTGCTGGGACCATAACCTTTCACAATATATATTAACGATTTGGAAGAAGGAACTGAAGGCACTGTTGCTAAGTTTGCAGATGATACAAAGATATGTAGAGGGACAGATAGTATTGAGGAAGCAGGGGGGTGCTGCAGGTGGGCCTTGACAGGCTAGGAAACTGGGCAAAGAAGTGGCAGATGGAATACAATGTGGAAAAATGTGAGGTTATGCACTTTGGAAGGAGGAATGGAGGCATAGACCACTTTATAAATGGGGAAATGCTTAAGGAAATCAGAAGCACAAAGGGACTTAGGAGTACTTGTTCATAAGGTTAACGTGCATAAGGTCAGGTGTCAGCTAGGAAGGCAAATGCAATGTTAGCATTCATGTCAAGAGGGCTAGAATACAAGAGCAGGGATGTACGTTTGAGGCTGTATAAAGCTCTGGTCAGACCCCATTTGCAGTATTGTGAGCAGTTTTGGGCCCCATATCTAAGGAAGGATGTGCTGGCCTTGGAAAGGATCCAGAGGAGGTTCACAAGAATGATCCCTGGAATGAAGAGCTTGTCGTATGAAGAACGGTTGAGGACTCTGGGTCTGTACTCATTGGTGGTTAGAAGGATAAGGGGTGATCTTATTGAAACTTACAGGATACTGACGGGCCTGGATCGAGTGGACGTGGAGAGGATGTTTCCACTAGTTGGAAAAACTCGAACCAGAGGGCACAATCTCAGACGAAAGGGACGATTCTTTAAAACAGAGATGAAAAGGAATTTCTTCAGCCAGAGGGTGGTGAATCTGTGGAACTCTTTTCCGCAGAAGGCTGTGGAGGCCAAATCACTGAGTGTCTTTAAGACAGAGATAGATAGGTTCTTGATGAATGAGGGGATCAGGGGTTATGGGGAAAAGGCAGGAGAATGGGGATGAGAAAATTACCAGCCATGATTGAATGGCAGAGAAAACTCGATGGGATGAATAGCTTTATTCTGCTCTGATGTCTTGTGGTCTTTTGGTCTTCGTCGTACTTGTGGAATCTTTCTGTTTGCAAATTGGCAGCTCTACAAGTTTGCCGACACTGAAACCTTGTAATCACTACAGTGTAAATGTTACTGTTGTTAGATTTCTGATATGAAGCAGTGCCATGAGATATTAAACCTCGCGGTGCATGCATTCCTAAAGAATAATCATGATCGTCTGCTCATGGAGGTTTTTGGCAATATTTTTCCAAACGTCTTCCTACTAACTCTCACCATAAGAGGGCCTTTTTACACCAAATCACAGAATTAAACTACTGAATGATCATGGCACAGAATCCCACTCTCCTACTCTTTCCCCGTAGCCCTTCAATTCTTCACCCCCCAGGTGCTTACCCAATCTATTTTCACACAAGAGATGGTTTAGTTTTGTAGCCAGTTAAAATGGCTAACTCCCGATTTAAAATGGCTAACTCCCGATTTAAAATGGCGAACGGCAAAGGCTGATGGGAAAGTCAGCCAACAGGACAAAAATGAGCAGCTGCAGGTTGAGTGTGTATTTACCTCTGGAAAGGCCAGACAAGATCGATACCAGCAACCATCAGCATAACAAAACACCAGCCACCTGCATATTAATGAGCAATCCCCGGGAACAATAGGCAACATTTAGACACATAAAGCAAAACCAGACTCTTTGGCGCCAGCAGAAGCCGACACAAAGGGAGGTGAACGACCACCTCAGGACCGCCCATCGATCAGGGAACCGCTCCAGCATTGGAGAAAATCGAACCAAGTGATTGAGACAAAGTCCATTCACTTGGAACCAGATACAGGGTCCACCCCGAAAGGCGGGAAGCCCCTGGGGACTATAAGAATCAAGCCCAAGTTCAAATCGTTCTTCTTGACCGGGTCACTCAGCAACGCAAACCAACCCTTGACAGTGACCGGTTCAGCCGCCGCCGATATCCAGTAAGTTTTACTTCAATGCTCGCTACGAGACAGGTGCTCCTAGCTACCAATCCGTACCAACTTCGAATCCCACAGGCTCAGAACCCGAACGAAAGGCCATTTGTTCCCCTGACCTGGTGGGCCAGTTTCAAGTTAAGTATAGGCCTGTTAGTTGTAGAAGTAGCTTAGACGTAGAATTTGTACATGAGTAGTGATTACTGTGTATAATAAATGTGCTTTGATTTAAATCTTACTAAGCGGTGTATTGGATTATTGATCATTACTCGGACCTGAACACATGGCGGTATCATAAAGATACCTGGCGACTCAGGAGCAAAGGTGATAAAACAGAGCAATTAAACTAAGGCAAAAGTTAGCAACAGTTTGTAGAGGGAAAAACATTATCAGGACGTACGCTTGTCAGAAATTTCCCTCGGCCGGAATTCTCTGGTCGTTACGATTCACTTTTCCCGCCGACAGCGCACCCACGCCTGTGGGGTTCCCGGCGACATCGGGTGGTTACAGTGCGAAATCCCATTGACAAGTGGTGGGAAGATAGAACACTGCCGCCAGCGAATGGTGTCCCGCCGAGGAAGACGCGGCTGGGGAATGGGAGACTCCTGCCTCCATTTACTGTAAAAGCACAGGCGCGATCTTCCAGCCATTCCCGCCGGTGCGATTTTCCGGTCTCGATGAAGGTGCCCTTCCAGGGCAGGTTCAATGGCAGCAGGATGGGCGAGCCATGCAAAACACCGTAAACATCGGTGGGACTGGAAGATCTCACCGGAAACCAATGACGATCCGCCTCCACTGCCGGAAAACACACTGCTGAGGGAGGAGGGGGGGGACACGACGACACCATAAAACCCCACCCCATGACTGGAGGAGTCAAGTGCGGCTGGATTTGTTGAACAGTTTGTGTTTATTTTGTACTGTTGCAAGATAGAAAATTCTAGGATAGGAAAAGTTGACTCTCTCTTTGTGTAGCTTCCGCGTTGCCCGAATGTTGGTAATCACAATTTAGGCCATGTTATCACCACTGGGCAGTGTGAAAGGGTCGGCCTGAAGAACTACTGCAGCTGACACAGTGATTGAACCCTGGGCTGGGATTTTCCCCGATCCCCTGCGGTGGGTTTTCCGGTGGCAGAGGCGATTCGCCGTTAGTCGCTGGCGGGACTTTCTGTTTCTGGTGAAGTCAATGGCCTTGCTCGCTGGCCATGCTGCTGGGGACCTGGGGGTGGTTGGGGGGGGGGGGGGGGGGGACAGGAAGGAAAGGGCTGGAAAATCCAGGCCCTGCTGTTGGCATAATGCTGCAATCACGCACACTCCAATCTTCTAAGCTAACCGACCCCCCCACAGGTCACTAAGCCTAGCAAACCCCGTCCCTTTTTGATCATTATCAATTACTTCATGGCACTGCCTTTCACAATCCCCTTACTTTCCAGAAATCCATCTGTTATCTCGTAAACTCATTTATACAATTTCACTGTTTATTTTGGTGGCTCCTCTCATCAATCCAATCCAACTGTCTATTATCCACAATGAGGCATATTTTCTTCTGATTTCCCTACTGACTTCTAATGCTAAAATTATCTCCTTTCGTTTATGACCTCTTTGTCATTCGGAATGATTTGTCTGAACAACCTCGTTCATAATTTTGAAAACTGCGATTAGTTCCTCTCGCACTTTATTTATTCTGATAAGAAGCCTGATTTTCTATAAGTTAGATCGCTGTGTCCTCACAATGCGTTTTACATATCTGAGCAGGATGAGTGGTCCTGCCCTTGTCCTCTCAACTCATCGAATCAGGCATTGGATGGGACCGACCAAAGGGAAGTAGGCCAATCAGAGGCCGAAAGGGGGCCTTCACCCCAAAGTAGGACTGGAGGCCGGGGCATCAAGTGACAGAGGGATTCCAAGAGGTTCTGCTTCTGCTGCTGCACTCAACCATGATCCCAGTGTCAGGCCTTTTCTTCCGCCCTTGTGCAGCCTTGTCATAGCTGCCACAAAACAGTGCCCATCTTATCAGATCTGAAGCCTGAAAAATGCAATGGGCAATGGCAAACTGCAAATGATTTGGCCATTACCAATAGCTTGTTAATTAGCCATTTCAAAATGGTGGGCAGGCTACCGATTCCTGCTTACGCTCGACCTCTGAATTTTTTGATGAATGAAATGAATGAATGAAAATCGCTTATTGTCACAAGTAGGCTTCAAATGAAGTTACTGTGAAAAGCCCCTAGTCGCCACATTCCGGCGCCTGTTCGGGGAGGCTGGTACGGGAATGATTCTGGCATGACGACATCATCTGATGTCATCACTCCCTATTTTACATTGGTGTGGGAGTGGTGTGTGGGGGCAGCCCGCCCGCTGTAACAATAGCCCCTCATATCACTTTTGTAAATCTGTGTGATGTTGCAGAGGTGGAAGTGGGCACTGCAGGTGAAAAAATGTTGAGGTGTTCCAGTGACTTTTTTGGCTCAATATTAACCCATGAATCTCCTTCCTGGACACACTACATAATTACTCCATTCAATCTTTATCATCAAGTATATTGTCATTGGCCAATTTTCTTCTTCCCTGTTAGTTCAACTCTGTATGTGCTTCTTTGTTCATTATTTATATTTTCTTGAACTTTTTCTGCCAATTGCATTCCACTAGCAAGTTGCATTTTGTACTCAGTGTATAAGCCAAAGCTCAATTTTTGAAGGATTTTTTTGAAGCTTCAAAGGTCAATTTATAAATGCAAAATAGTCCCAGATTGGAGCGGCATGTGGTGCAGTGGTTCGCACTGGGACTGCACAGCTGAAGACCGTGATTCGAATCCCGACCCTGGGTCACTGTCTGTGTAAAGCTTGCACATTCTCCCCATGTCTGCATGGGTTTCACCACCCAAAGATGTACAGGTTAGGTGGATTGGCCACGCTAAATTGCCCCTTAACTGGAAAAAAAATAATTGGGTACTCTAAATTTATTTTAAAAAATAGCCCCAGGTGACCATAGGCTGCTTTCCCCTTCGAGGTGGTTTAACCTGAGGATCACCAAGGTTGAGAATGTGGAGTCTTCATGAAGAACCTCAGCTGGTACAGGAATGGAACCTGTGCAGGCGGACTTGCTCTGCATCACAAACTAGCTGTCTAGCCCACTGAGCTAAACCAGCCCTAATTTATATGCTGCTTCTGATGGTAAACCTCAGTTAGTGCACAAATTCTTTAAAATTTAAAGTACCCAATTCATTTTGTTTTCCAATTCAAGGGCAATTTTGTGTGGCCAATCCATCGACCCTGGGTGGTGGGGGTGAGACCCACGCAGACACGGGGAAACAGTTAGTGCAGACATAGGCCCCACTGCTCAATAGATGAGGCCCCTTTAATAGACATCTCTGATGGTGCCTCAATGTGTAAGTATGTCAATTAGTTGCCAAATGCCTACTGAAGGACCGATCGGTAACAAATGAGCAGGGAATGTCCAATTCTGTGGAACCAGAAGGAGTAGGTGTGCCTTCCATGCCCCCGGTTCCATAGGTGACCTGATCAAAATACCCCTAGCCCCTTTCTCCCCATAGCCTTCTGCAAAAGCTCTTCATGAAGCTTTCCTGTAAGTCACTGCCAGTAAGGCAGGTGAGGCGACATACACCTCTATGTTTAGGCGAGTTGCCATTGGAGGTGTGACTAATGCTCGCAGTTTACTTTTACTACATTGAAGAGGCCCGAGGATCAAATTAAAATCATATAATCGTAGAAATTTACAGCATGGAAAGAGTCCATTTTGCCCATCATGCCTGCCTCGGAAGACAAGGAGACAACGTTCACTGGGATGATAGTAAAGCAAAGTACTGCGGATGCTGGAGATCTGAAATAAAAGCAGAAAATGCTGAAAAATCCAGTAGGTCTGGCAGCATCTGCGGAGAAAGAAACAGAATTAATGGCCGAAATTCCCATCAGATAGGAGTGTCATGATATGCAAACATGCAGCTAATGAACACATAGAATAGGACACGACCAATGAGCAGTCAGGACACTCAGGGGTGGTATCTCACTATAAAAGGGATGAGGCACTCATACCCCGCCTCTTTCCACAGACCAACTTCTACAGAGTGAGACAGGGTGTATCCTCAGCATCAGACCCCAGCACGTGGCTTAGAGCAAGGCTGGTTCAGTCAGACTGAGTTCCTACATATAAATTAGCAGAGAGTCGAACTCAGTGAGAACTGTGCTAATAGTTCAATAAACACATTGAACTCACTTCAAAGTCTGGAGCATCTTTTACTCAAAACTGCATCGAGTGGCAGCTTGTGTTATTCCAAATTACATAACACAACAAGGAGAGCCCCTCCATCATGGGAAAAATGGCGGATGAGCCCCGAAATCGGAAATCTTGCTCCCGAACACCCCACTGCCATTTACCTAGGGGGTGGGACAGGAGTCGGGCTGGGCTTCTCGCATGTTGTGGTTTAAGGAGTCATTTAAATCACCAGCTGCCTCCTCTGAAGTGGACAGGAGTGTGAAACTCAAGAGTGTGCCGATGAGAACAGGCAAGAGGAGGCCTGAACTGGGTGGATTCGTTTGGGTAGCCAGGCATGGCACGCCGTTGATGCTGGTCCTGGGGCAACTTTATGAGACGCGAGGCACACTTTTGGATTGTTAAAAGTAAACACGATTGTGCATAGAAAATGCGCAAATTCATTGGGTGGAATTCTCCCATCCCACGCGGTGGGTTTATTCATCCTCGGCTGTTTGGCTTGAGGAGGTGCTGGTCGCGGAAACAGGTCCAGACCAAAATTTATCTCACAGCTTCCAAATCAGATAAACCTATAAGACACAAAACAATGTTACAGAGAAATATGTCAGTCAGCAGTGAGATAACTCACTCGGATGATGCCGCTTTTGCCTGAAGTCACGGATTGTGAACAAAAGAGGCCATTTCCCATCAGAGACTCCCTCCTCCTCCATCAGGTACCACACCCTAAGAGGACAACCATGGACTTCCTTTGGATTGGACCATGATTATGTCGGGCAAAGTACCTCAGCGGTTTACCATTGCTTTCTGTGGTAAGGCTGACCAGGAAACTCACCCACTCTTACCATCTGCCATTCAGCATTTTTACACGCTGATAATCAAACTGTTTGGCCACATTATGAACACATCTTCAGTGGCCACCAGGTTCTGAAGTGGGACTTGAGCCCAGTGGTAGGGACGCTACCCATGGCGCCACAAGAATTTCAGGAACTTGGGCCACTTTCTTAAGATGCATTGTAAACTCCCGTAAATAAAAATAAAGGCCGTTGCTGACTAATTTACTTCAGCAGGCATCAGAATAGGGACCAGTGTCTATCAGCATTGCATTATATTGCCTGCAAACAATGGTATTTACCATTTCTGGGGCGAAATTCTCCCCAAACGGCACGATGTCCGCCGACTGGCGCCCAAAACGGCGCCAATCAGACGGGCATCGCGCCGCCCCAAAGGTGCGGAATGCTCCGCATCTTTGGGGGCCAAGCCCCAACATTGAGGGGCTGGGCCGGCGCCGGAGGGATTTCCGCCCCGCCAGCTGGCGGAAACGGCCTTTGTTGCCCCGCCAGCTAGCGCGGAAACGACATCTCGGGGCGGCGCATGCGCGGGAGCGTCAGCGGCCGCTGACAGTTTCCCGCGCATGCGCAATGGGGAGAGTCTATTCCACCTCTGCCATTGTGGAGACCGTGGCGAAGGCGGAAGGGAAAGAGTGCCCCCACGGCACAGGCCCGCCCGCGGATCGGTGGGCCCCGATCGCGGGCCAGGCCACCGTGGGGGCACCCCTGGGGTCAGATCGCCCCATGCCCCCCCCCAGGACCCCGGATCCCGCCCACGCCGCCTTGTCCCGCCGGTAAATAGGTACTCTAATTTACGTCGGCGGGACAGGCAATTTATCGGCGGGACTTCGGCCCATCCGGGCCGGAGAATCGAGCGGGGGGGCCCGCCAACCGGCGCGGCGCGATTCCCGCCCCCGCCCAATCTCCGGTGCCAGAGACTTCAGCAACCGGCGGGGACGGGTTTCACGGCAGCCCCCGGCGATTCTCGACCCGGCGGGGGGGTCGGAGAATGACGCCCCTGAATTCTACTCATCTCACAAGACCAGAAGAGTCGCTAACTGATGTTGCCATCAAGATGGCATCTGGCACGTGAAGAGCGTTATGTAAAGCAAGAATGTCCCAGGTGCATGACTAGGAGTACCGAATGGGCAGCATGAGAGTATCTGATGGAGGAAGGTTGGTGTGCTAATTAGATAAGTCTCAAGCATTCAATATTGGAAACTTAGAGAATTGTTACAGGGTCCTAGAAAGCAGATAGTGAAATCCGTAAGTACCTGAGTTTCAGCTAGTTATAATTTACCCAGCTGATTATCTCAATAGTTGAGTTACTGAGCGCGATTCATCCAAATGGGTACAAAGTCCCATAGCGAGCACGTTTAGCCGCGTGTTTTCCAGCACTCGCAGCAGCGAGAAACAGATGGCTATACAACACCACTCGCGTTAAATAAGGGGCCTCAGCAGGAAATGCGCGGCCTCGATAGCCCCGTTGTCTGCTCTGGAGCTCCGCTCGCCGGAGCTCCTCAGTATAGTGAGAGAATGGGATGCCATTTTTAAATGGAGTCCCAATCTCCAAGACCCTCAAAGCAAAGCGACCACTGACACCTCCCCCAAGCCTCAATACACTATTGGAGGGTCCGAGGGTCTCGCCCAACCCCCCCCCCCCCGCAACCCCCAACACCCACGCAAGGCACCCACAGCCCGATCACCAGCGCACAAAAAGTGCCAGCTTGGGACCTTGGCAGTGACAGCTTGGTGTCCTGATGGTGCCCCTGCCAGCTGGCAGTGCCACCTTGGCACCTTGGAAGTACCAGGCTGGCATCCAGGTGGCACTGCCAGGGTGCCAGACTGGCATTGCCAGGGTGCCTGGTGGCACCAGCAGTGCCAGGGTACCAACCAGCCCAAAGGGCATGCACCTGAGAGCCTCCGATCCCCAGGGAGACTCCCACGAGTGCCGTTCCATCTGGTCCCCGTTTGTGGGGACCAGTGCTGAACGGCGCTCACCCGAGGTCTCCGAGGCGAAGGGGATAGATACCAATGCCTGTGCTACCTTGGGAAACTGCATATTAGAGTGAAACGAACTGTCTCGCTCTAATATGCAGATTTGATCAAAAGTAATCCTGCCCACAATTGGCGGGATTTACGTCGCACTGTCTCTCGAGATCACGTAAAATCTCACGAGGCATTGTGCGCCGGGTAGATCTGGGTGCGGCGTCTCCTGGATTTTATCGGCCATGCTGTGCCGTGGCGAGCTGCTTTTCGGGCGCAGTGTGGCCGTTGCATCGCCCCCAGAATGTAAAGCGAGATGTTAACATGGGTGGAATTAATGTTGCCAGTACCGTTTATATTTGTATTTCAAAATGTTTTATTGTGGCGTTGGGAGGGAGGACTAAGTATTGGATCATCATTATGTGTTCGGGCTGATTTGAGCTGACCATTTGTGGGTACACTATCAGTATAGGGTCGTCATTTTATTCCATCAAGCACGTACATTTGGACATCACATGCGTTATAAACCCCCATTCATCCATTACTTTACACTCAGGCTGCATATCTGTGGCAAAGTTGCCATTTCTAAAAAGGCGGTACTAAAAAAAAACTGTATTCATAAGCAGTGCTCCCATTGTTTTTGGAACTGCAACTGTTGGTACTTCTACTATTTCAACTCGCACCTCCTCAAAACCCATCTCTTATCTCTTTACGTTTTCCGTTACCATCACTTTACCTTCGACAGGCCTCCCCAATTATTCTTTCCTCCCCTCTCCCTTTTCCCTGCCTCTGCACAACCTCTTACATCTCCAGCTCTTTCCAGTGTTGATGAACGGCCATCGACCTGAATCAATAGCTCTGCTTTGCTCTCTCTCCACAGATGCTGCCTGACCTGCTGAGCACCGCCACATTTTCTGCCTTTGTTACCGAGAAGACCAGCCTAAAACAAGACCACAAACTTAATTGTAGCTCAAGGTGGGCAAGCAAGCAAAAATAGTAATTTAGAAGCAAATTCCACTTTAAGCATGTCTGGGGCAGGGAGGCAGATAAATAATGTTTGTCTTCAGAGCAATAGAGGAAGGTGGAGCCTTAAAGTTTAAGTGCCATGGGCCACCCAGGAACATCAGTGAGATGAGAGTTAATGGCAGACATTTATCTTTTCGCTCTGATTGAAAATACAACAGAAAAAAAAAGCTTTTCATACCTTACTTTCAAGAGATAAGATGTAGGTAAATTATATTAATAAGGTAACAGATATCACAGCGAGTGTCAAGTTTTTTTTTTCCCTAGCCAAAATAATGCTTGGGATGTCAGCTGCGTATTTATTATAGCTTTAAGATATGTGTGTGTGTGGGGCTAATTAAAAATGTGAAAGTGTTCAGCCGAGTCCTGCTTCCCTGCAAGTCTCCCTGCCAACACTTGCCAGTTCTTCTGTCACCGATCCAACTATTTAGACTTCAGAGAGACTCCTGCCAAGCCAGGCTGCAAGGCATTGTGGGAGCCGGGAGCCCTGAAGCTCCAGTTGATTCTTTTATGTGTAAAACATATTTTCCAAATGAAAAATTCATACAGTTATCAGGAGTTTTATCCTCTTCAAAGGCTAAGTCATCACTGACCCGAATTTCACTGCTTTGCTGGCACAAATACAAGTTTAAGCAAGTGGGGGTGAGGGGGTGGGGGAAGAAAACACCTCGATCCAGCTGGGGATTTATCAATTCTGTGGCCATTCGGATTCCGCAGAGGATGGAAGGGTAATTGCGGTGCCTGGGGTCTGAGGCAGTTTCGGCAGGGTCATTCTGGCAATAACTCTGCAGTTCAGCCAAACATTTAGGCCGCCACGGCCTTAAATCCTATTTCTTTTCGCCAAATCGCCCATTCAACTTTCAAGATCAAAATCCAAGAACGGCGCCGTTGTTTAAAATTTTTTTAAGCTCAAATCTGCCTGTATTCGGCCTTGCATTCAACTCTGGCTGAACATATTCCCGTAGGTTTCATCAGATGATGTCCCTCCTCCAACTGTCGCGCCTCCACACTACACACCCTTGGCTGCCCAACATGTCAATCCTTGGGGTGTACTGTCTTACAAAATCAACTCCATCTTCATGACCAGGTTGATAATTCTTCACTTTCAGCCAAACAGCCTTCATCCCCGTGCCTATTTAAAAAAAATAACTCATAAACCAAAGTGTGCAAATACTATTTTTCTTCAAAGTATTGATTGTTGCCTCTGTGATTTTTTTTTCTCCCCCTGTGTTGCTCACAGCAGTTTTCTGGCAATTAACCCTTAATTTCTGTCGATTCCTGGAGAGTTGGAAACCCAATGTTACATCCTTAATGTTCCTCTGAGAGAAATGGCACCATATCAGAGCAAACCCCATCTTTGCCATCTCCGCGCCTGACAGTGTGTGTGATTGAGGGGCCTGTTTCGGCTGTCTTCATTACATCTGGGGAAGATTCCACATTGCAAGGGTGAACTTTGATGATTTTTTTTGTTGATCAGCAGGTATGGGGAGGGACTTCAGCAAGCTTAGCATTGTATAGACCTGCTTTTGTTCCTTTCTGCTTGGCCAGTGAAGTCTCTGGTAATGGGTTACAGATCATTTTCTTTCAATAGAACAATGCAACGCAACTCTGTCATTAACATTTTAGTGTGACCAGCATCCAGGGGAAAGGCTACAAGAATAGACAGAAGTTTGACAAGAATTGAACCAAAGCAGAATAACCGTCCTCCCACATTAAACTTAAACTTGGACAGGATCAGGTGTCAAGCAAGGCCTCGGCTCAAAATCTAGTGCTGGTACCAAAGCATGGGGGATTTTTTTCAAGGTCTAAAGGAAAAATGAGGAGCCTCAGAGGACTGATGGGAAAAGATTAGAGAAGGAGGCATCTGAAAGGGGACTTTCATTCAGCGAAATGCCAAGAATATCAACTTGCATTTACATAATCTTTTTAATGTAGAAAAAACATATCAAGGTGATTCACAGAGGAATAAGGGGAAGAAAAGGAATGCAAAGTCAAGGAAGGAGATTTAGGGCGTGTGACCAATGATTTTAAGGGTCAGATTAGTTAAAATGAAAACAGGGAAGCTTTGTTTTAAGAGGCACACCCCTGCTTTACAGGCCAGGAAATGCTTACAAAATGAGGGCAGGATGTTGGATGCTACAAGGCCAGGGAATTAAATTTTCCCCAGCATAGCCCCGCTGATATCTTATTTGCTTGCCTCCCTGACCCACGCACTACCATCCCATGTCACATTCAATCTGTGCCCCAAGTTAAAGCCAGGGCATCATTTTTTTTGTTGTGTATGTGTGTTTATCTGTGTGTGTTTGTGCCTTTAACAATTGGTTTATAACTGCATTTTCATTTTCACAGGCTGCTCTGTGCAAGGATCAGAAGATTCTACAACAGCCACGGAACTGTGCTTTCATCATGCTGGAGTGATATCAGTTATGAGGAACTCTTTGGCGCCTATTTCCTAACGCTACTCCCAATGTCCTTATCACTCTGTCCAGAGATGACTGAGAGTTCTAATTTTACTCTTTATTTTCTAACACGCTGCTAACTTTTGTTTTACTTTTGAACTTAGACAAAGTCACATGCAGTCACTCTGAGTCCACTGGGCCCTGTCAAGATGTTAATCATGCAAACTTGACACAAACAATTGAGAACAACAGACAGAACCTGGAAAATAATTCATTGTGTTTTGATGAAGTGAAGGCCTACACCCATTTTTACCACAGTAATGCAAGCCTATCAAACTGTTATGAGAAAGAGAAGCGAGACAGGAGGGCTTCTGAGAAAATACAGAAACAATTCACTGAGGTACCCTCAATAACGACGCTTAGAGTGTAAACGGTAAAGAAGGCTTTATTAGACTAAGAACTATGCTTGAGCTGAGACATGTGTTAACCTACTGTACAGCCCACAAGGCAGCCCTTTATATATGGCTCACAGGTGGGCAGAGCCAGAGGCGGAGTCCCCAGGGTTCCAAGCGGTCTTAAAGGGGACATCACCTTACATGATGATAAGGCAGTAACCGTTCATCACAGTGCCGTAAGAAGACACTGGGGGATTTCCTTGGATGCCCTTGTGCACAGGTGTGCACACCCTCTGCCATCAGCAGCTCACCCTGGGCAGCTATTTAACTCCACACGAGGTTGCTTAATCATAAAAGGGCTATCAGCTACCAACAGGATGTTTGTCTTATTGAAAGGGCTCAGGTGAAAGAATAGGTCACCGCTCTTCCAAAAAAACCAGAAAAAAATATTTGTTTTCCACTTTGGGCTGTTGTTGGTTTGGATGGGGATGAGAGGGATACTGAGTAAACCCTACAATGCTCCTCCATTTCTGGCCTCTGGTGAATCACCAATTTTAATCGCTCTGCCATTAGCGCCTATGCCTTCAGCTGTCGATGCCATAAGCTCGGCAATTCTCCACCTCCAACGTCTCTCTAACTCTCCTCCATTAAGACATTGCACTTTGACCAAATATTTGGTGATTTTTGTCTGAATGGTTTTGTGTGTGGCTCAGTGACACATTTTGCTGGATAACTCTCCTGTGAAGGGGCACTTTAGAAATACAATTTGTTGTTGATTTTAACTAGTGGTTGGGTGATCAGTGGAGAGCTCTCACAGCACGTCCATTCCAATGGTGAAGGGCTCGAAGCCATTTTGAGGTGATTGTTTCAATGCAACTGCAGGTGATAAACAGACAACGCTGGATTCTAAGCAGCCCAATAACGAGCTTCACGAAGGCCTCCAGTCCAGCAGCAGGGGCTGGGTCTTGTGGTTCAGAATGGGATACAGAAAAGCATCTCTGACTGCAATGAAAGCAGTGGGGTATGTACGGTCATTTAAACATAGACATAGAATCCCTACAGTACAGAAGGAGGCCATTTGGCCCATCCTCCGAAAGAGCACCCTACCTAGGCCCACGCCCTATCCCCGTAACCCCACCTAACCTGCCCATCTTTGGACAATGGGAGGAAACTGGAGCACCCGGAGGAAATCTACTCAGACACAGGAAGAATGTGCAAACTCCACACAGTCACCCAAGGCCGTAATCAAACCCGGGTCCTGTCGGGTTGGGTGTTCTGATGCACAAATGATCCAACACGGCTGTAGATGGTACAACTCTGTTTTATTGTCTAAACAATAGTAACAACTAACTGCTGGCTTGGCTACGTGCTTCACCAGCTAACCTGTGGACCCGGCCCTATCACTATCTTAGTGAGGCACTCAGCACATGGTCTATGTCTGAGTGGCACGCTGTGAGCTCTGTGCTCTGAGCTATCTCCTGGTAGAATGAGCGGGAACTGTGGTGTTCCCTGTTTTATAGTGCGTGTGCTCTCACTGGTGATTGGCTGCGGTGTTGTGTGTGTGTTGGTTGGTCCATCTACCTGTCCATCAGTGTGTGTGTGTGATTGCGCCATGATATGCTAATGCAGATATCATGACAGGCCCCTGGCCCTGTGAGGTAGCAGTGCAACTGTGCATTTCTGCAAGAGAAGTAACAAGACAGCAAAGAAGGCAAAGTTGCTTTCTTTTATTTAAGTTCTCTTGTGAGGCCTCAATGATCCACAAAGTACCACAAGGATGGTTCCAGCCTTCCCCATTCCAGGTTTCTTTCCATTCTTTAGATTTCCTGACAAATCAATCAAAATCGCCATTGAGCTAGCTGCCAATCTGTTGCCTGATACGAATATGTGACTGATAGGACCCAGTGGTTGAAATCCCCCCAGGTCTCACTCTGCAGAATTTAAACAGAAATTGCTGGATAAACACATCGTCAGGCAGCATCTGTGGAAAGAGAAACGGAGTTAACGTTTCGAGTCCGTATGACTCTTCTTTGGAACTCTGTGAAAGTCCAGGTTTGCCATCCACTTTGATCCCTACTTGCAGCACGGCAGCACAGTGCTTAGCACTGCTGCCTCACAGTGCCAGGCACAAGGGTTCAATTCCAGCTTTGGGTGACTGTGTGTGTGGAATTTGTACGTCCCCTCCGCATCTCCGATGGTTTCCTCCGGGTGCTCCGGTTTCCTCCCACCGTCCAAAGATGTGCAGGTTAGGTGGATTGGTCATGTTAAATTGCCCATAGTGTCCAAAAGGTTAGGTGGAGTTATGAGGTTACAGGGATGGGGGGGGGAGTGGGTTTCGGGGGTCGGTGTAGACTCGATGGGGCGAGTGACTCTTTCTTCACTGTAGGGATTCTATGCACAACCTTTGCCTCCAATTACAATCTCAGTAATAACATAATGGAAGAAATCTGCACCTTTGGGGCTGCCTCGACGCCGGAGTGGTTCCCGCCACTCCATCCCGCCGGGACCCCCTGCCCCGCTGGGTAGAGGAAAATCCCACCCAAAGTCCCGACGCCGGAGTGAAAATCAGAGTGTTTCACTCCGGCGTCGGAGCCCGCTCCCAGCCCCCTATTCTCCCGCCCCCGGGGGACTAGGAGCGGGGTCGCGTATCTACGCGCACTGGGCCTTGGCGCCGCGTAAAAAGCAGCTCCGTGTACGCAGCCGCCGTCGCTTAAATGAAGTCACCCACATATGCGCGGGTTGGCCAGCGCCAACATGCGCATGCGCGGTTGCCGTCCTCCCCGAGGTCGCCCCGTAAGAAGATGGCGGATGGATCTTGCGTGGTGGCGGAGGAAGGGAGGTCCTCCTTTAGAGAGGTCGGCCCACCATTTGGTGGGCCCCGATCGCAGGCCAGACCCCATCGGAGGCCCCCCGGTGAAGGAACCCCCCTTCCCCCCAACAGGCCGCCCCCCCCCCCAGCATTCCCGCACAGTTCCCGCCGGCAGCGACCAGATTTGGACGGCGCCGGCGGGAACCTGTCATGTCGGAGCGGCTGCTCGGCCCATCCGGGCCGGAGAATAGCGGGGGTACCGGAGAATCGCCGTTGTGAGTGTCTCGGACGATTCTCCGGCTGGCGCGGCGCAGAACTCGACGGGGCCGTTCTCGCCGGTTGGGAGAATGGAGGGACGGCATCCGACTGGCGTCGCCTGATATAATGGCGCGGCCGGCGATTCTACCAACCGGCGCGGCCTTGGAGAATCGCGCCCAGGTGCAGGAATAGGCCAGATAGCACTTTATGCCTCCCCTGCCATTCGTAAGATCATAATCTACTTCAACATCAACTCCAATTTCCTGACATATTCCTATATCCCTTGATTCCTCAGTTTCTTACCGAGTTTGAATGTGGTGAATTAGATGCGGTTCTCTTGGTGTGGACCACTCCATCATAACTCTTTCACATTTAGATTCGGCTATTATGGCTCTGCTGTTTAGAATTACTTCGGCTCAATTCATTGTCAGGATGTTTGAACGTGTTGAGGTTTGTGTCTACTAGGACTCCTGGGGCGTGATTCTCCCCTACCCGGCGGGGCGGGGGGTCTCGGCGGGATGGAGTGGCGTGAACCATTCCGGTGTCGGGCCGCCCCAAAGATCCGGATTTCTCTGCACCTTTGGGGCCAAGCCCTCACCGTGAAGGGCTAGGCGCGCGCTGGAGTGGTTGGCGCGCTGTCGACCGGCGGGAAAGGCCTTTGGCACCACGCCAGCCGGGGGCGAATGGACTTCGCCGGGCGGCGGAAGTCTGCGCATGCGCGGGAGTGTCAGCGGCTGCTCACGCCATCCCCGTGCATGCGCAGGGTGGGGGTGTCTCTTCCGCGTCGGCCATGGTGAAGACTGTGGCCGAGGCGGAAGGAAAAGAGTGTCCCCACGGCACAGGCCCGCCCGCGGATTGGTGGGCCCCCATCACGCCGCCCCTGGCGATTCTCCAAACCGGCGGTGGGCCGGAGAATCCCACTCCTGGGTTCTTTTAATTTCACTTTTAGCCATTTTAACAACATTCATGAGAGTGTGTGTAACCCTTTCTCTAACAGAGTTCTGTAAATGTCCAGGTTACCTCATTCAATTATCCAATGTTCACTGAATATTCGATGTCCCTCTCTTCCTCCGTCCCTCCCAGCTTGCTCTCCAATGTATTTGCATTGTTCCTATTGTGTGGTGCCCAGAGCTGTGCACAATATTCCAGCTGAGGTTTAACGAGTGTCTTGTGTAAGTTCGGCATAACCTCCTTCATCTTGTGCTCTATGCCTCTATTAATAAATCCCAGAATATCTTGTGCTTTATTAACTGCTCTCTCCACCTGTCCTGCCATCTTCAATGATCTCTGCATGTATACACCCAGGTTCCACTGCTCTGGCACCCTTCAAGAATTTTACCCCTTATTTTATATTGTGCAAAATTCTCCATTTGAGAGACTAAGGGCAAGATCTAGCACTCCCCGGAGGACCAGTCCAGGGAAGACACAACTTCTCTGCACTGCATTCACCCTCCACCATGCCACCATGCCAGAGATGATCACCTCGGTGGGGCATTACAGTGAAGAGACTCCTGGGTCATCATCTGCTGCACACATCACACATGCTGCAGCACATCAGGTGGAGGTAGGGACAGCTGAGGGAGCGGCCAGTCGGAGAGCTGCCCGATCCTAGGAAATAGCCCTAGTCTGGACAGGTATCGCGCTTCGGAAAGGATGATCCCATCACTGGTGGAGAAGCATGCGCAGAGCCCAGAATTACAGGATGGGGTGTCAGCAAGCATCCAGCACCTGCAGGTGCAGTTGGAGAAGTCCAACCCTCTGGGCACAGGAGACGGGACTGACAATCCGTACCCGGACAAGCACTGATCGGGTGGCAACCACGGTGGAAGCCGTGGTTGAGAAAATCACAGCCGTGGGTCAAGACTTCCAAAGATTGGAGCACACTGTGTGGTCGAAGGCTGAGGCTCAGGACGGGGTCACCCAGTGACAGGCAGCCATGTACCGGGCCCACAGAGGCCCTCCAAGGTTGGCCCAGTCACAAAGAGTCATGGCTGAGCATTTGCCGGGCGCTTACTGACCTGGGCTAGGCACAAAGGGTCCTGGCACAGTCCCAGAGGGACAGGACTGAGGCAGTGAGGGACATATCTAACTCATTAAGGGACATGTACCAGTATGTGTGCTCCATGGCTGAGGGCATCTAAACCTTGGTTGAGACAAGAGCGGACCTCCAGGGCTGGCAGCGCCAGGTGGTGGTGGAGGTTCCGGAGCTCACTCCGGCTTCACCTCCATCCCATGGAGCAGCCCAGAAGCCATCGAGCACCCCAAGGGAGGAATGGGGGGGGGGGGGGGGCCCTGCTGGTACCTCCTGCAAGAGAATTGATGGAACATCTCAGTTCTTCTGAACCCCCCCCCCCCCCCCCCCCCCGCCTCCTGACACTGGTGATCTGATGGGCAGCGGGCACAACAGGTTTGCACCTCGTGACCTTTGACACCCGAAAGTCGGCCGGGCCCATCCTGTCCAGGCCCTCCAGAGGATGGCCGACAAAGGCACCTCAGGTCAGAGGGCCTCTTTCTGTACTCACTTTCACATGGCACAGGGAGTAATCCAGAGATTACTACATTTGAGGTCCGGCTTGCTAATTTTCTGCCTAGCGCCCTGAACTCTGCGTGCAGGACCCCAACAAGTTTAATCTAAAGGGGATCCCTTCCCCTGTGGATTCCTTTTATTTACATTTTAAAAACAGCCAATTTAACCAGGCTTCCTGGAGTAAAAGAAAGAGTGAGTTTATTGGCTACTAAATGTGAGAAAAATGATAAACACACATGCACATACATTCACATGGACTAGAAATGGGAATTGAGTCCAAAAGTAAGTAAGTAAACAAAAAAAACATACAAATCAGTCTTTGCCTTGTCCGTGAGGAGTAGATGGTGGAACATTGCATTTGTTGCAATTTGTGATTCCAGTCGGTAAATAGCTGGTTTCGAGATTCCAGTGTTCTGACATTTGGCTGAAAAGTGGCCCTGTTTCCTTTCAGCTGTAGCCTTGCTGACTTGGCTTGCTCTAGTACTCAGTGAGAAACAGTTATCTGCAAAAAACCTTTGCAAGGGTCTGCTGCTGCCTTTCCTCCTGTCTCACACACTGAAACACTGACCACTAGACAAGCCTGGCCAAGCTATTTAGCTTCCCAGTCTTTGCATATTTTTGGAAGGTGAAAATCCGCAAACCAGCCTTGGCCGTTGCTCACAGGATATCATTCCGGCTGAGGTGGTGACCAGCTCCCATTAGCTTCAAAGGAGATGGTAATTAATCTCTGTATGGCGTATATACCTTTGATGTGTCCTTGCTGGAGACAAGGTATAATTCCATTGTCTCTCTCTTAGTATCGCCCACCAGCAATTTAGCTAGTGATTGAATTTACATCCTCAGCCATGTCTGGCTCATATGTCCATTTTAAAAACCACACGCCTTATTGAAGAGTTCAATATGTTCATGCGGGCGGCATGGTAACACAGTGGGTAGCACTGTTGCTTCACAGCTCCAGGGTGCCAGGTTCGATTCCCGGCTTGGGTCGCTGTCTGTGTAGAGTCTGCACGTTCTCCCTGTGCCTGCGTGGGTTTCCTCCGGGTGCTCCGGCTTCCTCCCACAAGTACCAAAAAACGTGCTGTCAGGTAATTTGGACATTCTGAATTCTCCCTCCGTGTACCCGAACAGGCTCCGGAATGTGGCAACCAGGTGCTTTTCACAGTAACTTCATTACAGTGTGTAAGCCTACTTGTAACAACAAAGATTTTTAATTCAATATTTTCTCCATCACCATGGCAATTGGCTAAACACAGAAAAGATGTAACCAGTTGTGGGGGGGAGGCAAAAGCTGGGGCCTTTGAGTGTAAGACAGTCATTAATAAATACAACAGGAAATTCAGGAGAAACTTCTTTACCCAGAGAGTGGTTAGCATGTGGAACTCGCTACCGCAAAGAGCAATTAAGGTGAAAAGCATGGATACACTTCAGGGGAATGTAAATAAATGTAAGGGAGAATAGAATGTGTTTAAAGGGTGAGATATAGGTGGGTGGGAGAAGGGGAAACATGACAAGCAAAAGCATCAGCACAGACCTGTTGGGCTGAATGACCTGACTCTGTGCTGTAAATTCGATGTGATTATTTTGTGAAGCTACAACCAAGACACCACAGTTTTTATGATAGGCGATTCTGTCAGTTTTGTAGCAGGTGGAATGGGCTGACAAGGAGACACAAACACTACTTCAGGCACATCAGACTTGGAGGTATTGTCATGATGAAAACTGATGGAAACATTTTGCTTCTCTCACCCCGTAGCCTTTCTAGCTATGTATGAAATTTGCTCAGTAAGACAAACTTCCTTCAAGGAGAATTGGCCAACAGAAGAAAAAATACTCAAATGATTTTGTGATGGAATTCTGGCCAGGAGAGTGGAGGCAAAACTCCGATCTCACATAGATTGGAATTTAAAAATTTGTTTTAATCCTGCGTGAACTTTAATGACAAGACTTTCCCCCTTTGGTGAAAAAGCACCTCGCTTGCTCTGCAATTAGCAACGCAGGCATCACTGTGGAGATAAATGAGAAATCATTTTACTTTGTGCAAAGCAACATGCTTTTGAGGTATTTAACAGGTAACCATGTCAAGAGCCAGACTGGATGCTATTCAATTCTGATTAAACCCAATAAATCATTGAACGCGGCCAACTGATTCATGAATCAGATAAAACCAGATGTTTTTGTGGCTTTTTTTTTCTCATTTGAAGAGTTGTCACAAATCTGTTACTTGTAGGATGAAATATTTCCCCACCTTTCGTTCCTGTTGACAACTTCAACCCCTCCCATGTCAGTCAGCGCAAGGTCAGATGTAGTGTGAAGCTCCGTCAGTAATATTTTAGGATAAATCCGTTTCATTGCTTTGTCCACTAATTGGACAAAACCCCGCTGGTACAAAAATGGAAGGAGGCCATTCAGAGACCGTTGTGTTTGCGCTGGCTATTTGGAAGAGTGATTCAGATGGTTCAGCACCCTCACAGCTCTGCAACTTTCTCCCCGTTTAAAAATTTACCCAGTTCATGAGACCATAAGATTATAAGACATGGGAGCAGAATTAGGCCACTTGCCCTATCGAGTCTGCTCTGCCATTCGATCATGGCTGATATGTTTCTCATCCCCTGCCTCCTGCCTTCTCCCTATAACCCCTAATCCCCTTATTAATCAAGAACCTTTCAATCTCTGTCTTAAAGATACTTAGTGATTTGGCCTTCACAGCCTTCTCCGGCAAAGAGTTCCACCGATTCACCATAATGAATAACGCCCAGGAATTGTAGAACCCCTCCATCTTTCCCCTCAGTTCAAATTTGACCTTCTCAAGATTCAAGATTTCCAGCAGGTCCCCCCGCCATGCCAGGACACAGGATGGAGAGGTTGATCTCCATCCCACCAGGTTCCGCTTTCGGGGAATGAACAAGGTGAAGACTACAACATCTGCCTCCGCACTCGTTTCCAACCCTGGCTGGTCCAACACCCCTGCCAGTACCTTCGCCAATATCTTCACGTCCACGTTTAAAAGTGATACGGGCCTATACGATCCACACTCAGTCAGATTCTTATCTCTTTTAATCACCAGGGAAATCGATGCCTGCCCCAAAGTTTGTGGCAACATCCCCTTCCCTATCGCCTCCTCAAACATCCCCACCAACAGCAGTACCAGATTAACTTTGAATTTTTTATAATATTCCACCGGAAACCCATTCGGCCCTGCCACCTTCCCCGACTGCAACCTCCAATCGCATCCTGGTTTGGCACAGGGCTAAAGAGCTAGCTTTTAAAGCAGACCAAGGCAGGCCAGCAGCACGGTTCAATTCCCGTACCAGCCTCCCCGAACAGGCGCCGGAATGTGGCGACTAGGGGCTTTTCACAGTAACTTCATTTGAAGCCTACTTGTGACAATAAGCGATTTTCATTTTCATTTATCACCTGCTCCACTATCGCCTCTTTTAATGTAGCCCTGTCCCCCTCCCCTAACCTCAGGTACTCCAGCCCATCTAGAAATTTCTGCATTTCCCGGCCTCCCCCAGGTGGCTTTGACCTGTACAACCTCTCATAGAATTCCTTAATCTGATCTGGAGCTACCATCAACTTCCCTGCCCTGTCCCGCACCTGGACAATTTCCCTTGCCGCAGCCTCCCTCCGGAGCTGACCCACCAATATACCACCTTTCTCCCTGCTTGTAAACTGCATCCCTTGCTCGCCACAACTGGTGTTCCGCCTTCCTGGTAGATAGTCGATCAAGCTCGGCTGAAGTTCCTTCCTCTTTTCCAATTTCGCTGGGTCCCCATTTTCTGCATACCTCCTATCTACCTCCAGCATCTCATCTATTACCCTTTGACACACCAACCTCTCCTCTTTGTCTAGCCGAGCCTTGAACGAGATCACCTCACCCCTCACCACCGCCTTTAGAACCTCCCAGCCAACCGCCTTCGACACCTTACCCGTGCAGTTGAAACCTACATATTCCTCGATTACTTTTGCCACAGAACCCTTGGTCCCCCAACAGTCCCACATCTAACTTCCACCCCGGCCTCTGTGCCACCCCCTTCTCCAGTACCATATCCACCCAATGCGGAGCATGATCTGATATTGCAATGGCCGAGTACTCCGACCCCTTAACCCCATGAAAAAGTCGATACGCGACTACACCTTATGGACTGCTGAGAAAAATAAGTACTCCCACTCCCTCGGGTGCAGGAACCTCCAAGGGTCCACCCCTCCCATTTCCACCATTAGCCGAGCCAACCCCTTTGCCCCCCCCCCCCCCCCCCCCCCCCCCCCCGCTGACAGGACCAGCGAGCGCGGCCATGACCTGTGCAACCTTGGCTCCTGCACCAAGTTCCAGTTCCCCCCCCCCCCCTTCCACTATCAGTTCATGTGTGTCCAAGTCGGGGATGGCTTCACACACCTCCTTCCCGAATCCCACATCATCCCAATTGGGACCATATACACTTACCAGCGCCACTAGCCGCCCCTCCAGCGTCCCTGTCACAATCACATACCTACTCCCCTGATCTGCAACCACCTTCTCCATCTGGAACCGTACCCTTTTGCTGACCATTACCCCTACCCCTCGAGCCCTTCCGTCAAATCCAGAGTGAAACACCTGACTAACCCAGCCCTTTTTAAGTCTCACTTGATCCTTCACCCTCAAGTGAGTCTGCTGCAGCATTGCTACATTGGCCTTCAAACTTTGAAGATGCGCAAGCACTCTTGACTGGGTCTCCCAACCCCCTCACGTTCCACGTGAATATCCTAACTGGGGTCTCTCAACCCCTCCCCTCCTTATCCACCATCATCATACCACCGGGCCCTGCCCCATGAGCCTGACCCGCCCCTATCCATTATTAACATCGAGCCCCCCCCCCCTTCCAGAAACCCCCCGCACTTCCCCTTAAAAATCTCACCCAGAATCGATCCTCTCCCCTCCCCTGCTCGCCTCGTAGGCCCATTGAAATCTGCTAACCAGGCTCTAATGTCCGCAGCCCTCCTCTCACCTCACCTCCGTTCATTAGCTGACTTTAGTTACCTCGTCCGGGTGGCCCCCCCCCCTGCTGCAAAAGGCATACCGTTTCTCCCACCCTGTCCCAGAAGAAAAAGAAAACAATCTAACCCATGCAATTCAACAAAATAACCTATAACCGTTGCAACAACAAAAGAGGAACAATCAAACCAAACAAAAACTTAAAACTCTATATTAATGATGACGTCAAGTGAGTTACAATACCAGTCAATGAAAAGAAAGTTATAACATTTATACATTTTCCAGCTCCCCAATCACAGTCCATGATCTCTCTTCCAGCTCCACTCCTCACTTCTGTCCCAAGCCTTCTACCTTCACGAATGCCTCCGCCGCCTCCACCGTTTCAAAATAAAAATCTTTGGCGTTGTACGTCACCCTCAGCTTTGCCGGGTATGCCATATCAAATCGCACCCCCTTGTTGTACAGTGCCACCTTAGGCCTGTCAGTATCTTGTAAGTTTCAATAAGATCCCCCCCTCATCATTCAAAACTCCAATGAGTGCAGACCCACAGTCTTCAACCGCTCCTCACATGACAAGTTCTTCATTCAAGGGGTCATTTTTCACTTTTGACAGCTTCTACTGAATTTGCATCTACTGCCCTTGCAGATGGAGCTTTCCAGATCACAACAACTTCTACTTGAGTTCCCTTCCTTAAGGGAGGTCCAAGCCACAGACACACAGGCCGGGATTCTCCGGTATCCGGCGGGCGGGCTGTACCAGCGCCAAAGAGTGGCGTGAAGCACCCGGCATCGGGATGCCCGGAAGGTGCGGAATCCTCCGCACCTTCGGGGGCTAGGCCGTCACTGAGTGGTTGGCGCCGCACAAACCAGCTCCAAAGGGCCTCCGCCAGCCGGCACGAGTTGGCACATGCGCAGGAATGCCAGCGTGTTCCCAGAACTGCTGCCGTGATTCCTGCGCCATGCGCAGGGGGTTTCTTCTCCGCGCCGGCCGTGGCGGAGCTTTACAGTGGAGGGAAAGAGTGCCCCCATGGCCCAGGCCCGCCCGCAGATCGGTGGGCCCCGATTTTGCAGGCCAGTCTACCGTGGGGGCCCCATTCGGGGCCAGATCCCATTGCGCCCACCCCGAGGAGTCCGCAGACCACCCGCAGAGCCAGGTCCCGCCGGTAAGAACCTTGTGTAATTTACACCGGCGGGACTGGCCGAAAATGGGCGGCCGCTCGGCCCACCGCAGAGCGGAGAATCACCGGGGGGGGTGAGGGGGCCGTTGGCAGCGGCCCCCGACTGGCGCGGCGTGATTCCCGCCCCCGCCAAAAAATCGGTGCTGGAGAATTCGGCAGCTGCTGTCGGGGTGGTGGGGCAGGATTCACGCCGCCCTCCCTGGCGATTCTCTGGCCCGGCGGGGGTTCGGAGAATCCCGCTCACACTCTACACCAGGAGCATGGTAAGGAGGCTGGTCCTGAAACCCACCCCAACTGGAACAGGGATCGAACCCCATTGGCACCAACCTGATCTACATTGGCCATCAGCCAACTGAGCCAAACTGTCCCCCAGGAGCCGAGGTTGCTGTGGCAACATAGAAGAACAATGGATAGTGGGCGGTCGAGGCTCTAATTTCTTGGCTGACAAGGAATGTCTCCTAATGTTGCCATTTGCCATTGGTGTATGTTGGAAGGATTTACAAGTTGGTATTTGCCCATGTTATGAATGCACTTTCCTTGTTTCTTGAGTCCTGAAGTGGGACTAAACCTGGAGCTTCTGGCTCAGATGCAGGGATGATACTCACTACACCACAGGAACGCCACTCATAATGACTGAACGCATCAATGAATTTCTCTTCTGGCTCTTTTACCAATGCTTTAACCCTGTGTCCTCTCGTCTGACCCTCCTTCCAGTTGGGATCGTTTCTCTCTATTTAGTTTTAAAATTTAGAGTACCCAATTATTTATTTTATCCAATAAGGGGCAATTTAGCATGTTCAATCCACCTAACATGCACATCTTTGGTTTTGGGGGTGAAATCCACGCAGACAAGAGGAGAATTTGCAAACTCCACATGGAAAGTAACCCAGGGTCCGGGATTTGAAACCCGGGACCTCAGCGCCGTAGGCAGAAATGCTAACCACTGTGCCACCGTGCTGCCCTTCTGTTTCTCTCTATTAATACTATCAACACCTCTCATAACTTAGAACATTTGAGTTATATCTTGGATTTATTTTCTTGACCGTCCACATCATTTTCTTCATTCAGGGCAGAATTAGACAGAGTTTTGATAGGCAACGGAGTAAAGGGTTATGACGGGCAGACAGGAAAGGGGTGTTGAGATCACATTCATGTCAACTATGGACCAAGATTTTATGGCCCCTCCCACCCAGTGGGATATTATGATCTTTCCAACGTAAACAGGAATTTAAGTGGCCCGCCAGATCCGCTGGGGGGGGGGAGACATGCAGTGGCGGGGCCATAAAACCCTGGCCATGGTCTTATTGAATGGCAGAGCAGACTCGAAGGGCTGAATGGCCTAATTCTTGCTTCTAAGTCCTGCATTCCTATCGGCTTTTATTCAATTAATGTGTGCTGCTCTGAGGAGAATAACATCTAGAATTACCAAAAGTATTGATGAGTGTGTGTTCTAAACTTTCTCAGGACATGTTTGCACCAGAATCATGCGCACAGGTATCTTCCAGTACAGATCCCACTGGAGTTGGTCGGGCCAATAGGAGGGCAGCTTGATCACAGCTACACTATCTGTGCGAGGCTGATATCAACCCTGCCATCTAACCAAAATCTCCAGTGCCCATCTTCCAGGGGATGTTTCCCAACACCAAGAACACCCACTTGACCCCCAAATATGGCCTCCTCATGTCCTCTGGGCAAGATTGAAATTGGAGCATGTGACGAGCAGAAACTGCGCAGCCCAATCCCGTAAGAAGAAACGTCAACCTCATAATCCACCAACTTTTTTTTAAAAATGAGGCTACTACCTACTGAACATCTCTGCGGCGCGGCCTTCTGGGTTGATCAAGCTCAGTCTGCTGCACTCTGTGCCTCTGTGTTCGGATTGCAGGCTTGCTGACTGAATGTCATCTGTCCACCCTCAGCATTGGGAAGATTAAGAAGCTTTGTGGTCGACTGCATTTTCTTTTTCCTTCTGAGCGCTCCCAGACAGTGTTTGCTTTGTTTTAAAAGTTGAATTTAAATATCTCAGCCATTCCTCAGGCAAACACCCCAAGCTGCATCAGTGTGAACATATCCAGTCCCTGAACCCACATTGCTCTTCCCAAAGAAATTGCTTCCAAGCACCAAGTTTCATGCGGTTTTGGGGGATTTGCACTCACTCTGAACATGGTTGAGGTTACCCAGAAAAATTTTGCAGAGAACAAGCACAGGATTGAAAGAGAGACATTGTAACCTACTGCATCAAGCAACTCCTCGGCTATTAATCAGTTCCAAATGGCAGCAAGAAATGGGTGAGAGCTGATTTTCACCATTGGTGCATTAGTGCAAGCTCATGCTCAATTGCACACATGTACAGATTTCCCCAACTAACATGCAGTTTTCCACTTAGTTACTAAAAATATGAAAATGATAATATATGAGGTGGGGCCGGGGGTGGCAGTATCTCTTAAAAGCATGAGGGTACCCAGGAACATGGAGTTAGATTACTGCATAAGTCAATGCAATCACCCACCTTCCTCCCACCTATCAGCAAATGAGGACATTAGCTGATATTGGAAGACCAAAACACCTCGAAAGTCATTGGACCATTGCAATCAACCAATTAGTCAAGGTACTCAACAGCAATACTGTGAAAGTGTCGCCAAATTATCAACTCAACTCCGAAACATCAGGCCTGCGATGAATGAGAGACTCAGATAAGTGTAATTTTCATAACTATTGTTTCCATCTTCATCTGTATCTAATTTTGTGTGTGGGTGAGTTGAGTGAACAAGATGTTGCACTTTCGTGAACCTTGGGGCAAATGTGCAGAGAATTAAAATAACCTTCCTCATTTTTAAATACACAATGGCTTGCTACTAGATTATTATAAATTGAATAAACCACTCTGACGGCAAGTAAACATGCAGATCTACAGACAAAAACTTTGATTACCGGGCAATAAAAAGGTAACATAAATTTGTCTGTGATAATTGCCCTCTGATGGAATTCTATAAAACGATAAGGACATAAAACACAGGATTAGAAGTAGGCCATTCAGCCCATCGAGTCCAGGTCGAAATTAATGTATTTTGATGCCCTGGCATAGACTGCATCCATGATATCATAACTGCAATTGTGTGTAGATGACTGCGATATGTCACTCACTGAGCCCCAGAATGATCCTGTGGCATCAAAGTTGGGGGCTGCCTTCACCTGCTCCATCACTCCTTCTCCAAGAGGCACCAGGTTTGAAAGAATGCCGCACAGGTGCTGCCCTGTCTCTGATGTGAGGCGGAGTCGCCAGTGGCACATGTTGTCTGACCCCTCCATGAAAGACGCCCAGGTCCAGTAAATCCTTGGCCTCCTTTGTCTTCAGCCCCCTGTTCGATCTGAACTCCAGCCAGCACTTAAGCCTGTCCTCCGGCCCCCTGGTCTCTTGGCACTCGGTTCTCCCAGGGTGCGGCCTCTCCTAGCTGCTGGAGTCTGTGCTCCTCCAGTGCAGTTATTAGTAGAATTGCCACCTTCACTGGCTCCATCCCATGACCTTGTGGAACTCTGTAAGGAATGAAAGAGAGAGAAACAGTCAGGTTGGTGTTCCAGCTGGTTACTTTCCCAACACCTCTTGTCCTCCGGGTCCTGGAAGCTGCCATTGCATTTGTAGCTTGAGTGCTCCTTTTAAATGAGATGGGATCGTGAGGATTGATGAATGAATTGGTATCTTTACAGATACTGGCCTGGATTTTCATCCGTGAGGTGGGCAAGGGAAGTCACGAAAACTCTTGGTTCAGCCTGGCCCGCCTGCCTCAGGGGTAAGTGTCCTCCAAGGCAGGACTTCATTGCTGGGGGCCGAGTGCCAGATGGAGTCAGGCGAGCTGACCAAAGAAGAATTGCGGAGGCAGCCACAGGGACCGCTCAGTGCCAATGTGAGCTGTTTTAAATGCTTGTCTAGGGGGGAAAAAATTGCCCTCCATCCCTCACACTCCAAACACTCTCCATGCACCACCTATGCCACTTCAGGCACACCCTCAGGCTCATCATGCCCACTATGTCAAGTTTTGTCTTTCCATCCACCCAATATATCCCCTCATGCCCCTATCCCAGCCTCAGCCCTTCCACACACACCTTGGGCTGGATTCTCTGCTCCACTGCACCACATTTCTGCTTTACCCCGCCGGCGGGATGGTCCGTTCCGCTGGCTGGTCAATGGGGCTTCCTATTGTGGGGCTGCACCAAGCCGGCAGGAAACCCCTGGGCTGCCGGCAAAACGGAGCATCCCACCAGTGGAGAATGCAGCCCCTATGTCTCCTCATGCCTCCATGTCATGCCTTGCACTTCCACCCACTCCCTATGACTCCTTATGTCCCCTATGAGAGGCCCACTGTACATTTTATACAATGGGGCAGCATGGTGGCCCGGTGGTTAGCACTGCTGCATCACAGCTCCAGGGCCTTGGGTGACTGTGTGGGGTCTGCACCTTCTCCCCGTATCTACATGGGTTTCCTCCGGGTGCTCCGGTTTCCTCTCACAGTCCAAAGATGTGCAGGTTAGGTGGATTGGCCATGCTAAATTGCCCTTTAGTTTGCAAAAGGTTCGGTGGGTTTACTGGGTTACAGGGATAGGGTGGAGGCGTGGGCTTAAGTAGGGTGCTCTTACCAAGCGCCAGTGCAGACTCTTTCTGCACTGTATGGATTCTCTTCTCTTTGATGAAAGAGCATCACACTGATATCTTTTAAAAATCCCTGTGACCCATTGATTACTTTCTCCTTTGAATCAGAAATAAATGATAGTGTCAAACAGCCAGGCACTTTAAAGCACCTACTTATGTCAATAAACAGCGCAAAATTGACCTAAGAGATCAGAGAGCCTGAGCTGTCAATAAAACATTGGTTCCTCTGGGGAGTAGGGTGTTCAGTTATTCTAATAGAAGTCTGTGCTCTCAGCCGAGCATACATAATGAAGCATAAACACACATAAAGAATACATAATTGCACAGGAGTCAGGTCAGGGGTGCTGGATGGGGGCTGCTGGCAGGGAGAAGCCTGCATCTTTTAAATTAATTCTAAAAATGCAGAGCCCAGGAATGGGGTCAGGAATCCTGGAATCGAGACCCGCCCCACCATTTTTAAAGGGCCCCTGAGACAACTCGACTCAGTGAAAATCCAGGCTTCAATGTCTGAACTTCATCACCCCATCAACCCCATTTAAATCAATGAAGGTAAACTTGAGTCTCCTAGCGAAAGGCAAACCCTACCCTGCAGAATCCGCAATGATGGAGTTAAAAGAATCATTTGGCAGACATGCAAGGTCCCTGGATCTGGAAGCACTTGCAAAGTCATTGTTAGATTTTTATTTTCCTTTCCTAAAAGCTGCTTTTTAGTAAACACTGCCACTGAGGGGGGGTGACCACCTCAGGAGGAAAGTAGTGGCACCAACTATGTGTGACAGCTCAGATGAATTCATACTAGCCTTATGTGAACCATTTCATTGTGGGTGACAGCACAGTTTTTTGATCAACATCAGATCTTATCAAGTAACCAGAAAGTGGTGAGAATGTGGAACCTTCTACTGAATGAGTAGTTGGGAGGTTGGCCTGGATGCCTTCAAGGGAATCAAAAATAATTATATGAGGGAGAAGAAAGGATATGCTGAGAGGGTGGGATGAAGAGGAATACAGGAATAGGAAGAGGCTCTTGTGGAGCATAAGCACAAAGTTAGACCAATGAGGCCAGTGATAGGCAACCTAGGCTCCTGGGTGGGGCTGCATAAGTGGCCTTCCTTCATCTTGGTGGGCCACAAGATTGCAATCGGGCTTGTTTACTAACCTTGACCCCATAAATAAGATTAAATACATTTAATACACACTGAATATTTCATGGCGGGTTATAGAAAATTCTTAATTATCATATATTAATTGTTAAGAATTGGGGAAAATTAAAATTTAAAAATGAAATTGGTATTAAATAAATATTTTAAGAACGGGAATTGATAAAGGCAGCTGTCTGAAGGGATTTTGATACACAAATTGGCATGTCAATGAGAAAAGCAAGTGTTTACCGATGTGACTCAGGGAAAACAATCGGGTATAGAAGAGGTCATTTCAAAGTGGAGAGTTAAGAAAATTGACATATATATATTAAAAGCCAGATCCACAGGGTGGGTAACATCAAAAGGAATAATGATTTATCCATCGCATAACAACTGGAGAAAGAGATCCAGTAGCAGTTATCATCACAGCTATACCCTGCTACAGACACAGGGTGGGATTCTCGGTTTCTGAGACGAAGCGTTGATGCCAACGCAGAATTCGTGGACTTTCACGACAGAAAAACCAGTGTCACATTTGGACAGATTCGGGCTAGCACCGATGCCACGTGGAACACAATCGATTCCAATGAAAAATGATGTGGGATTCGCTGGGTCCGTGATTGACACATGGGAGTCTGACAAACTGCAGCAGCACATACACATTACACTCCCCAAACACAGGCATCCTAAAGCCAACAAGATGACTGGTTGTGCCAGAGTGCACCAGGAGGTGCCCTAGGGGGACACCTATACGACCCGTGGCACTAAGTTCAAAGTGGGCTGTTAGCGGTGTGCGCAGCTGCATGGCTGCCTTGACAGCTGCGGCAATGGTGTTCCATACCTCATCCACCCTGACCTCACAGCCCACCTCCTGGCCACCCCCCACTACTCCCCGGCCCTGGCAGAAGCCCCCTGGCCAGCGGGACAACTGTCAGAAAACTATGAAGATGTTGGACACTTTCCCTACTCCACTCTCTCCCTCAGCAGGCGCCACGCCAGTTTCCTGATTTTTAAAAGCACAAGTGAACCACGCCATCGGGAACTTAGCCCATTGGAGGCGGAGAATCGCAGTGGCCCCAGAAAATACCTGGTCAGGCCCGCTAATGATATGCAAACGGTGCCTGCTGTACGTGCATTATGGAATGCATTGACGCCGCTGTCGCAATGCTGGAGCATTGCGATTTGGCGTCAAATCAGCAGCTGCCGCAATTTTGGCGTTGGGACCGATTCTCCACCCAATCGCCTTTCCCGATTTTGAAGTCGGCTGACGGAGAATCCCGCCCACAGTCTCTCGAAAGCAAGCCATTGCGAAGCGAACAACTGGTTAAGATCCAGAACTCGAACCGAGAAGATTTCACTTTTGCTGAAACTGAGGACGGTTTTCCCAAATGTGGCCCGATAACCAGTGAGTGGTAACTATCTGCTGGATTTAGATCATAGAGTTATATAATATTGGATATTGTTTGGAAAAAAAGGGATGTCTCAGAGTACCACAGAAAGCAGTTGAGGCCAAAATGTTGTGTAACTTCAAGAGGGATTTAGGTATAGCTCTAGCGGCCAAAGCGATCAAGGGAGATGGGGGGAAGGTGGGATCAGGGTATTGAACTTGATGATCAACCATGATCATAATAAATGGCAGAGCAGGCTCGAAGGGCTGAATGGCCTCCTCCTGCTTCTATTTCCTGTGTATGTTTCTGTGTATATGTTCTCTCACAGTATACCAAATTGAAAATATACACCACTAAGAACTGGTGTTCCAAATTACCCTTCTGGGTTTTAGGATACCCACTGATTTAACATCAGCGGGGCTCTTAATATAATAGAACCCTCATCAACTTCAAATGTTCCAAACAAAATAAATATTTACATTTTGGATGCACGGCTCTCACAGTCAATGTTGTGAGCAATCAGCACGCAACCTTACTTCACGTTGTCCTTGTTTTGCGTGCGAATCACTTCAATCATACCGGTAGGAAATAAAACTACACGGGTGGAAATCAATGGAATGTCACAACTCTGCGTGTGGGGCAACCGTCAACAAAATGTCTCGTGGGCCGCACTCAGAAACCAAATAGGCTGCAGGTTGCCCACGACCAATTAAGCTGATTGGCTTGTTTCTGTGCTGTACTTTTTATGCAAATTCTACGAAATGCGCTGGAAAGTGAAATGGAGAACAGGGTAGAGCTCTGAATCATGGAGAGTTAATGAAATATATTAAGCTGGCTTTATTCAACAAATTAAAACAGGCGGTACAGCATAGGACTGGAGTTCAGCCTTTACCTTAATAAGCTTTTACTTACAGAAGTACACTTCCCAAAGATGCATCTCCAAAACCCAACAACCTCAGTTTTTCATAAGTTAATTCAAGGGGCGTGGGCTTCACTGACGAGGTCAGTATATGTTGCACATTCCTAATTGCCCTTCAGAAGATGGTGTTGAGTCACTGAAGTCCATATGGTGCAGGTACACCTACAGTGCTGTTAGGGAAGAAGTTTGGGGATTTTGACCCAGCAACAGTGAAGGAACTGAAGGCGATATATTTCTGAGTCAGGGCGGTGTGAGACTTGGAGGGGAACGTCCAGTTGGTGGTGCTCCCTTGTATCTTCAGCACCTGTCCTTCTAGAGGGTAGTGGTCGTGGGTTTGGAAGGTGCTGCCTCAGGAGCCTATTGGTGCACAAAATACACAAAAAATTGCTTTTCAATTTCTTCTGGTTTCTAGGGCCTGTGCAGCGCCCTAGAACCACACCGTCATAAGTTCCAGGTAGTGGTGTTCACATGCATGTGTGGCCCTTGTCCCTTCTTGAGGATAACAATCATGTTTTTTCTTTATTCATTTATGGGATGTGGGCGTCGCTGGTTAGGCCAGCATTTATTGCCCATCTCTAGTTGCCCTTCTAAAGGAAGTGAGTTGCCTTCTTGAACCGCCGCAGTCCTTGAAGTGTAGGTACACGCACTGTGCTGTCAGGGAGGGAATTCCAGGGATTTTGCCCCAGCGCCAGTGAAGGAACGGTGATATCTTTGCAAGTCAGGCTGGTGAGTGACTTGGAGGGGAGCCTCCGGGGGGGGGGGGGGGGGGGGGGGGGGGGGGGGGGGGGGGTTTCCCAGGTATCTGCTGCTCTTGTCCTTCTAGATGGTTGTGGGCGTGGGTTTGGAAGGTGCTGTCTAAAGAACCTTGGTGAGTTCCTGCAGTGCGTCTTGTAGATGGTACACACGGCTGCCACTGTTCGGCGGTGTTGAGGGATTGAACGTTTGTGGAAGGGGGAGCAATCAAGCGGGTTGCTTTGTCCTGGATGGTGTCAAATTCTTGAGTGTTGTTGGAGCTGCACTCATCCAGGCAAGTGGGAGAGTATTCTACTTGGAAGATACTGTCTGAGGATGCTTTGTCTACAAAAGGATGACTGCCCAAGTTCTACTCTTTCCTCCCTCCCTGTCAATGGGACACCCTTTAGGACAACATATCCTGACTGTTAATTACCGACTCAATTTATTTTTCCAACAATAGAGGTCTATTTTAAAATGAAGTTCATTAAAAAGTTGTAAAACAAACCCAAGCTGTGTGCAGTGCGATTCAGCACTGCCACCAGCTTCATTTTTTAAAATTGCTTTCTGCAGATTGCAGCTTTAAGAAGTGAAAGAGGCAGATAACAGGGAAAGGCATTGCCTATGACATACACTGGAGTTTGAGATCCAGGTAGAGAATCTACCTCGCAGTTTACACCAGCTGGAGTCTGCACACCTCTGAATTGGCCCTGAATCACAGGCCACCCTCTTGAGCCGGATCTTGCTGAACTGGATATTTTCTCAATAATGGGTAAAACAATTCCAGATTTCTAACATATGCAGACTTTCACTATTAAAAACGGCCATAGCATGTTTGCAAGAAGCTCGCAGGTAACGGTTGTCAGTGAGAACACAAAAACAGCATCCCAAAGAAGGCGACAGACAACAGAAAACGATGAACTGTCCAGAGTTCCCTCAAGGATTTTTTGAATAATATGTCATTACTTGTTTGTCCTCCTTTGCTCCCATGTTTCTCTTTGCCTCAGCACCTCCATTTTGATGAAGATTCTCGACCTGCGACGTTGATCTCTCTCTGGTCTGGTCAGTTATTGATGGATCTTTTGCTTAGTGTCATCATTTACTGGGTATTTTCCAGATTTTCCTTTTTCACCAGTTAGGTCAGTCTGGACTAGTAACTTCTTCAGTGAATTAAGGTCCATCAAGAAAGAATGAGAAGAAAGACTTGCATTTATATAGCATCTTCGAACACCACTGGATGCCCCAAAGTGGCTTTGGAGTCAATTAAGTATTTTTGAACAATGCTCCAGAGGCTTGGCACCATTAAGCAGCCCATTTGATTGGCAGCTCTTCACTCCCTCCACCGCCAACGCACAGAGGCAGCCGTGTGTACCATCCACGAGACGCACTGCAGGAACTCACCAAGGTTTCTTGGGCAACACCTTCCAATCCCACAAACACTACCATCTAGAAGGACAAGGGCAGCAGATACCTGGGACCACCACTGCCTGGAATTCCCCTCCAAATCACTCACCATCCTGACTTGGAAATATAACGCTGGGTCAAAATCCTGGAACGCCCTCCCAACCGGCGCCATTGTGTGTTTACACCATGTGGGCTGCAGCAGTTCAAGAAGGCAGCTCACCGCATCTTACAGGCAATTAGGGATTGACAATAAATGCTGTTCTAACCAGTGAAGCCCACATTCCCTAAATGAATTTTACAGAAGTGTGGTCACTGTTATAATGTAGGAAACACAGCAGATGATTTGCATCCAGCAAGCTTCCATAAATAGCAACATGGTGCCTTTTTAGCTGTAGTTTTACATGAAGTACCTGCAAAATGTACTCATTGTTGTAATGTAGGAAATCTGACAGCCATTTGTGCACAACAAGCTCCCACAACGAATTAATGACCAATTCAGCAAATTGACAGATGTTGGTTGAGGGATGAATGTTGGCCAGGGCATCAGGAGAGCTCCCTGGTCTTGATCAAATGGCGCCATGGGAACTTTTACATTCGCATGAGAACGCAAGCCAGGCCATTGTTCTAACATTGGATCTGAAAAACAACACTCTGATTGTACAGCGCTCCTTCATGAACTGCTTACGTATAGGCAAGAGTGGGACAGATTGAGCCAAGGTTGAAACTTACATAACCAGAATTGAGGTGGGATTGGACAGGAATATCAAGATCAGGGTAATGGAAATTTATCTTTATTATCCACAGTTATAAGCTTGCAAAGATTGTGTTCGGCATTGTTTATAATTCAAAGGCTACGCAACCAGACATCATTACGTGGACTACTCAGTGTCTCAGTATTCATCAAACATCAAACACAGTAGGTACAAAAAACTAAATAAAACTAACGTCACCATCAGTATATTTTAACAGGTAGAAGGGATTGCCAGGCAATAATCTCATCTCGGGGTCCAAATGAGAGTTCAAATCTGCTCAAACTTCCCTCTTGTGGTTTATGACATCATTCCTTTATAGGTCAGTGCTAGATAATCATTGCCAGCTATCTACTCTCTATAGAAATTTTAAAAGAAAAGATTGCAAGTTCCAAAGCTGCCAATCAGGATCAAAATGTTCTGATGTAATATAACTCCCCAGTTCCGTATGACATGGTAGGGCAGTAAATTGTCCACCTGAAGTTCCTCTCTCTTGTACTGTAGCAGAAGCATTAATCTGTTTAAAATAAAATGAGTTAACATCAATGAATAGCAGCAAGAGGAATTTTAGATGGAGTGATAATACCCCACTGCATAGCTTTGGGGCCTTTAGGCTTTCATTTCCTCTTGTAGTTTGCTCGCCAGTCACCATTGGGTTGTCAGCTCCAGTTGGACATGTTCCTGGGGGTGTCACCACCTGATCCCCCACCCCCCCCCCAGTTCCACCCCAAACACATAATCATCCCCCCCCATCCCAGATCCTCACACTCCTACCATTCTTTGCCCAACATACGCGTTACACTAGCACGCTGTGGTCCCATAGAATCATAGAATTTATAGTGCAGATGGAGGCCATTCGGCCTATCGAGTCTGCACCGGCCCTTGGAAAGAGCACCCCAATCAAACCCACGCTTCCACTCTATCCCCATAACCCAGTAACGCCACCTAACCTTTTGGGCACTAAGGGGCAATTCAGCATAGCCAAACCACCTAACCTACACATCTTTGGACTCTGGGAGGAAACCAGAGCACCTGGAGGAAACCCACACAGACACGGGGAGAAAGTGAAAACTCCACACAGTCACCCGAGGCTGGACTTGAACCCGGCTCCCTGGAGCTGTGAGGCAGCAGTGGTAACCACTGTGCCACCATGCGAAAAGGAAAGCAAATGTCTCCAATAGCTGAATGGTAGCAGCCACAATACCGACGAGGAGGAAATCCTGGAGTGTATGCGGGCTTGTTTTCTGGAGCAATATGTTGCGGAGCCAACTAGCGAGTAGGCTATCCTAGACTGGGTGCTGTGCAATGGGAACGGAATCATTGGCAATCTACTTGTGCAAGACTCCTTGGGGATGAGCGACCATAATATGATCGAATTTTTCATCAAGGTGGAGAGTGAAGTAGTTGAATCTGAGACTACGGTCCTGAATCTTAATAAAGGAAACTACGATAAATGAGGCGTAAGTTGGCTATGATTGATTGGGGAATGTTACTTAAAGGGATGGCAGTGAATAGGCAATGGCAAACATTCAGAGTGCATGGACGAACTGCAACAATTGTTTATTCCTGTCTGGCACAAAAGTAAAATGGGGAATGTAGCCAATCCATGGCTTACAAGGGAAATTAGGGGTACTATTCGATCCAAGGAAGTAGCATACACATTGGCCAAGAAAAACAACAGGTCAGAGGATTGGGAGCTGTTTAGAATTTAGCAAAGAAGGACCAAGGGATTGATTAAGAAGGGGAAAATAGAGTACAAAAGTAAGCTTGCATGGAACATAAAAACTGACTGTAAAAGTTTCTATAGGTACGTGAAGAGAAAAAGATTGGCGAACAAGAATACAGGTCCCTTACAACTCGACATAGGGGAATGTAAATTAGGGGACAAAGTAATGGCTGAACAACTAAATACATACTTTGGTTCTGTCTTCACACATGAGGACACAGATATGGCAGCAGAAATATGGGGGAATGCAGGGTTTAGTGGGAGGGAGGAACTGAAGGTGATCAATATCAGTAGAGAAATGGTGTTGGGGAAATTGATGGGATTGAAGGCTGATAAATCACCAGAGCCTGATAGTTCACATCCCAGGGTACTGAAGGAAGTGGCTCTAGAAATAGTGGATGCATTGGTGGTCATCTCCCAGGATTCTATAGACTGCAGAACAGTTTCTGCAGATTGGAGGGTGGCTAATGTAACTCCATTGTTTAAAAATGGAGGTAGAGAGAAAGCAGGGAATTATAGACCAGTAAGCCTGACGTCAGTAGTGGGGAAATTCTAGAATCCATTATTGAAGATTTTATAGCAGAGCACTCAGAAGACAGTGGCAGGATCGGACAGAGTCAGCTTGGATTTATGAAGGGAAAATCATGCTTGACAAATCTACTGGAATTCTTTGAGGGTGTAACCAGTAGAATTGATGAAGGGGAGCCAGTGAATGTCGTGTATTTGGACTTTCAGAAGGTTTTTGACAAATTCCCGCATAAAAGATTAGCGTGTAAAGTTCAAGCGCATGGGATTGGGTTAGTGTATTGAGATGGATAGAAAACTGGTTGGCAGACAGGAAACAAAGAGTAAGAATTAATGGGTCATTTTCAAATTGGCAGGCAGGGACCGATGCTAGGACCCCAGCTTTTCACAATATATATGAATGATTTGGATGGGGGACCAAAATGTCATATCTCCAAATTTGCAGATGACACCAAGTTGGGTGGGAGGATGAGCTGCGAGGAGGATCCTTCAATGTGATTTGGACAAGTTGAGTGAGTGCGCAAATGAATAGCAGATGCAGTGTAATTTGGATTAATTTAATAATAATCGCTTATTGTCACAAGTAGGCTTCCATGAAGTTACTGTGAAAAGCCCCTGGTCGCCACATTCCGGCGCCTGTTCGGGGAGGCTGGTATGGGAATTGAACCTACGCTGCTGACCTTATTCTACATTACAAAGCCAGCTGTTTAGCCCACTGTGCTAAACCTATTGTGAGGTCATCCACTTTGGTTGCAAAAACAAGGAGGCAGACTATTATCTGACTGGCCATAAATTAGGAGGGGGGAATGTGCAATGAGACCTGGGTGTCCTCATACACCAGTCACTGAAGGTGAGCAAGCAGGTGCAGCAGGCTGTAAAGAAGGTAAATGTGTATGCTGGTCTTCATTCCGAGCGGATTCGAGTACAGGGAAGACTTGCTGCAATTATACAGGGCCTTGGTGAAGCCATACCTGGAATATTGTGTGTAGTTTTGATCTCCTTTTCTGAGGAAGGATGTTCTAGCTCTTGAGGGAGTGCAGCGAAGGCTTACGAGACTTATTCCTGGGATGGCAGGGCTGACGTATGAGGAGAGATTGAATTGGTTAGGATTGTATTCGCTGGAGTTTAGAAGAATGTGGGGGGATCTCACAGACACCGATAAAATTCTAACCGGACTGGACAGGGCAGATGCAGGAAGGATGTTCCCGATGGTGGGTGTGTCCACAACCAGGGGTCACAGTCTGAGGATACGGGGTAAACCATTTAAGACAGAGATGAGGGGAAATGTCTTCACCCAGAGAGTGGTCGGCCTATGGAATTCTTTACCATAGTGGTTGAGTCCAAAACATTGTATGGTTTCAAGAAGCAGTTAGATATAGCACTTAGGGCGAAGGGGATCACAGGATAGGAGGGAAAGGGGGAATAGGCTATTGAGTTGGATGATCAGTAATGATCATAATGCATGGCGGAGCAGGCTTGAAGGGCCAAATGGCCTCCTCTCGCTCCTAATTTTTCTACGTTTCTAATGGATTTAGTAAACGGCCTTCCATCCTGCTCCCAATCTTCAACATTTCTATAACTTATAAACAAAAGTATTGAAATTAATGTCAAGAAAACATTTTTTTAAATGTCCCATTGATTTTTCGTTCAAGTTGCTGGAAGGACTGGCCAGCAGATTAATCTTTAACTCTTGGCGATTCTGGGACAATCTTGCAAGTGTGGTGACTGTGCTCCACACCCAACCCCCGTCGACATCTCCCCCCCCCCCCCCCCGCTTGAAACAGTGCCATTCTGTCGTGGGAGGTATTACTCAGTGCGCTTCAAGCCTCTTTTTTATAAGCAATTAAAGATTGAAGAAAAATATTTCAGTGGTGTTTTCATTCAGGTTGGGACTCGGCACTATTTTCATACGGCTATTTGGAAAAGAAAGCTTCATTTACTTTGGCCCCTCTCACTGAGGAATTTGGCCTGCTGTGTGGCCACTCTTACCAGGGCCTGCCACGCAACCCGGTCCATCGAAAGCCTTTATTCCAAAGCTTTTTTCCACTCACATGCTGTGCAGACCCACCCGCCCACTCCCGCTGACACCCCCCCCCCCCCACCCCCCGCCCCCCCGCCCGGCTTGTTAGTATTTCTTTCAGAGCAAACTTGTTAAGGTTGTTGTTGGCACCAGGCCACCCTGGCCCTAAGCCATGTGTGTGCAGCCATTCCAGAAAGCAGATCTGTCGCTTTTAAGATTGCTTCCTTCTGCCTCGCATCGCAGCCTATGCGCCTCCTCTGTGCCAGTGCGTGACACAGCAGACCTCACACAACTCAAAAGCCCTGGAAGCTGTCAGGCGTCAGTCGACGAATTTTTGGTTGACTGTCACTTCCTCTGACTGGCTCTGATTAGCGGTGTGGGTTTTTTTTTTGTTTTTTTGTTTGCAGGCTTTTTAAAGCTTCTTCTGAGAGAAAAAAGGAAGAGAAAAAAAATTGATTTTCATGTCAGCCTGGCTTGAAGGAGAATGCATTCAATAAGTGTTTATAATATTACTATTTTTATTAGATCCCACTGTCTCGCTCTGTTTTGTCATGGGACGCCGGTGCCTAGTGATGGGGCAGGAAGAAACTGTAGCGTTGGTGTAATTACCTTTGCTCACCAGCTAGGTATGAAACAATTAACATTTATTTGCGCCATACTGGGCGGATTCTGCCGTTCTCCCAGCCGCTTGTTTCTCTTGTAGACTTCATTTCAACCACTTCTATCCACTTCGAATGGGCATCTATCAGGAGCAAAAGGGCCCACAGAATCAATGTGGACGGACACACACCCATGCCGACCTGGCCATTCCCAAGGTGCAAAAGGGCTGTAGCAGGTAACTTGTGTTGCAATTGGCACTGATCACAGTGCTTCACTAAACTCTCTATGTCGGCATCTGTGCCAGGCCACCAAATATATCTCCTGGCGAGCATCTTCATTTCTGACACACCCGATGGACACTATGTAATTCAGCCAAGAGCAACTCCCTTCCTGGTACAGGGATGACTACTCTTGCTCCCCACCGTATGATTCCGTCTTCACAACTTAATTTGTCTTTCCGGATATAAGGGCTAGTTTGAATGGTAGATCCTCCAACACCGTCCCTCTCCCGTTGAGGTTCACCGGGAATACCTCACTCTTGCCCAGGTTGAGTTTGTAGCCAGAGAAGGCCCCAAAATCTTCTAGGAGCTTCATGATTGCTTTCAGGCCATTCTGTGGGTCCGAGATGTAGAGAAGTGGGTCATCCACATAGAATGAGACTCTGTGCTCTCTGCCTCCGCTTCGGATTCCCTTCCAGCCTCTCATGTCTCGCAGAGCGATCGTCAGGGGTTCAATTGCCAGAGCAAACAGGAGTGGGGACAGTGGGCATCCCTGCCCGGTGACCCTGTGTTACTGGAAGTATTCAGAGCTGGTGGTGTTGGTCCGAATGTGCACCTTGGGAGCATTGTACAAGGGATTCACCCACGAGGTGAACCCCACTCCAAGTCCAAACTGCTCCAGTACCTCTATGACGTTCTTCTATTCGACTCTGTCGAAGGCATTTTCTACATCCAGGGAGACAATCACTTTTAGTGTTCTCTTCCCGGATGGGGTCATTATTACATTCAGCACCATCTGCTGTTCGCAGTTAGCTGTCTACCCTTGACAAAGCCCGTCTGGTCCTCTGCAACCACGTTTGGTACACAATCTTCCAATCTCATGGCCAGGACTTTTGTGAGCATTTTCGCATCTACGTTAAGCAGCAAAATAGGTCAATATGATCTGCATTCTGTTTGGTCTTTGTCTTTCTTGGGTATCAGCAATATGATGGCTTGTGTTAATGTAGGAGGCAGGGTGCTCCTTGCTAGCGAGTCTGCGAACATCTTCCGTAGGTGCGAGGCCAGAGCTGGTGTGAATTTTTTATCGGTCTGCCGAGAACCCATGGGGTCCCGACGCCTCCCCGCCTGCATGGAGTTGATACTCTCCCAGCACTATTGGTGCTTCCAGTTCTCTCTCCCACGACTTGCATGCCCAGTCCATCGAGGAACCATTTCATCCCGAGTCCCCATCAGGGGGTTCAGATGTGCACAGTCCCCAGTAGAAGGCCTCAAAGGGACTGCAGGGGTTAGCACTGCTGCATCACAGTGCCGAGGACCCGTGTTTGATCACGGCCCCAGGTCATTGTCCGTGTAAAGTTTGCACATTCTCCCCGTGTCTGCATGGGTCTAACCCAAAAAAGATGGGCAGGGGAGGTAGATTGGCCATGCTAAAGTTACCCATTAAAAAAAATGAATTGGGTACCCTAAATTTATAAATTTTAAAAACAGGCCTCAAATGCTTGGTTGATCTTTTTTGGTTCGGCTATCAGTCCGCCTCTGCTATCCTTTTTTTTAAAATTTAGAGTACCCAATTCATTTTTTTCAATTAAGGGGCAATTTCGCGTGGCCAATCCACCTACCCTGCACATTTTTGGGTTGTGGGGGCAAAACCCACGCAAACACAGGGAGAACGTGCAAACTCCACACGGACAGTGACCCAAAGCCTGGATCGAACCTGCGATCTTGGCGCCCTGAGGCAGCAGTGCTAACCACTGTGCCATCGTGCTGCCCTTGCCTCTGCTATCCTTTACCTGGGCTATCTCCCTCTCGGGGCGGCACGGTAGCACAGTGGATAGCACTATCACTTCACAGCTCCAGGATCCCAGGTTGATTCCCGGCTTGGGTCATTGTCTGTGCGGAGTCTGCATGTTCTCCCCAAATTTGTGTGGGTATCCTCCGGGAGCTCCGGTTTCCTCCCACAGTTCAAAGACGTGCAGGTTAGGTGGATTGGCCAAGCTAAATTGCCCTTTGTGTCCAAAGGCGTTGGGTGGGGTTGCTGGGTTACAGGTATTGGCTTAAGTGGAGTGCTCTTTCCAAGGGCCGGTGCAGACTCGATGGGCCGAATGGCCTCCTTCTGCACTGTAAATTCTATGTCTATGTCTATGGCTGCCTGCTTTGTCAGCTGCTGAGCCAACAGGCGGCTAGCCTTCTCTCCGTGTTCATAAATGGTCCCCATGTCTGGCGGAGTTGGTGCATTGCCTTCCTGGTGGATAGCAGGTTAAAGTTGATTTGTAGCTTTTTCATCTCCACCAGAAGCTTTACGGTCAGGGCCCTGGAGTAGATTCTGTTGACCTCCAGGATGGAGTCAATCAATTGCCACCTGGCCGTCGTCTCTTCCCTATCCCTAATCACCAACCCGAATCATCGCCTTCAGTGCCTCCCAGAACATGGAAGGTGAGTCTTCCCCATTCTGGTTGTTGGTGATGTACCCGCCTATGGCCTGTGATGTTTTATGACAGAAGACCTTGTAGGTCAAGAGGTGCAACCTCCATGCAGAGCATTGGGCACAGCCTGTCTCCATCCTCACATCCATGTAATGTGGAGCATGGTCGGAGATGACTATCGCGGAGTATTCCTCTCTTACTATGCCTGGAAGCACCTACTGCACCACTACAAAGAAGTCGATACGGGTGTATACCGTGTGCATCGATGAAAAGGATGAGAATTCCTTCTTACCAGAGTGTAGGAAATGTCATGGGCCCACTGCCCCCATCTGTTCCATAAATGCTCCCAGTTCTCTCGCCATGGCTGTCTTTTTCCCCGTTCTGGGGTTTGATCGGTCTGTCAATGGGTCCTGTACACAGTTAAAGTCCCCCCACCATGATCAGTCTGTGCATGTCGATGTCGGGGTTTTCTGCCATGGTCTTCTTTATAAAATCTGTGTCATCCCAGTTGAGCGCACACACATTGACCAGGACTACCGGTGCCCCTCCCAGGACACCGCTGACCATGACGTACCATCCCCCTGGGTCCGTAACCACCCTTATCGCTGTGAACCTCGTCCTCTTACTAATCAGGATGGCTCCTAGTCCTTGTCCCGTAACATAAATGGTACATCTGTCCCACCCAGCCCTTCCTGGCACGCAAGGGATCCTTCTCCCTCAGGTGCGTCTCTTGAAAGACTATGTCGGCTTTCAAACTTCTCAAATGGTCCAAGGTCTGGATCTTTTCGCTGGGCTGTTCTCTGACGTTCCAGTTGATAATCCTGGTGGAGGGGTTTCTGACCCCCCAGTCTTGTGGGTTCAACCAGGGGTGGATGTGCCCCTGCAATCTGAGGTCTCCCTTTGTTCGGGGGCCGTCCAAAATGGCCGTGGCTACCATTCTCACCATGAGGCTGAGCCCCTGTGCTCCGGGTTTCCCTTTATCCAGGGAGCACGCTACATGGCCGTCAACTGTGTGTACAGCACGTAGGTGCACCCCTGCACTCCGGGGCAATCCCTTTGTTTAGGGATCCTCCAAAGTGGCTGCTTGCAGCACCATCTTGTTCCCTCAACCTGCACCTTGCCTGCTGAAGCCAATCTGAGAACCATCCCTTTCTTGTCCTTGTATTCCCCTTGTGTTCCCCCTTCCCCCCTCTGTCCCGCCAGCTATCCACTCCCCCCTGTCATGATATGCAGACATGCACATAATGAGATACAGACAGGCAGATACAATGAACACAGAGAACAGGACATAACCAATCAGCAGGCAGAACACTTGGGGGTGGTTTCCAACTATAAAAGGCACAAGGCACTCACACTCCGCCTCTTTCCACTGGGGACATCTACAGAGTGAGTCAGGTGTATATATCACATAACACCTACAGCACGTGGCTAAGAGCTAGTCTGGTTCGGTCAGACAGAGTAATCACACTTAGGTTAGCAGAGAGTCGAACTCACAGAGAACTGAGCTAATTGTGTGACAGGTTCAATAAATCAAATTGAACTAACTTCAAGGTCTGGAGTATATTTCAGTTATAGCTGCATCCAGTTGCAGCCCGTGTTATCTCAGTGTGCTTAACATGACATGGTACCAGAAGACTGCTATCCCTAGGTGGTTTACCTCAATCTGTTCCGTGACAACCAGCAAATGTATCCCGGCACCATGGAGAAGATCCAGGCTCCTCAACAGCTGCGGACCTCCGGCAATCTCAGTGCCAACTGGCGGACTTCCAAGCAAAGGTTCCTGCTGTACATCGAATCCTCAGACCTCGAGGGTGCGTCTGATACAAGAAAGATTGCGCTTCTCCTCTCAACTGCGGGGGATCAAGCCATCCAACTCTTTAACTCGTTTAACTTCACCGAAGGCAAGGACAAGACAAAGTTTCAGACCACCCTGGACAAGTTTGATAGTCATTGTGAAGTGGACACCAATGAAATCTTCGAGCGCTATATATTCCAACAACGCCTACAAGGTAAAGATGAATCTTTCAACTCCTTCTTAACTAATCTCCATCTACTAGCGCTGTCCTGCAACTTTGGTGATATTGCTGACTCCATGATCAGAGACCAAATCGTTTTTGGAGTTCACTCTGATCCTCTGAGAGAGCAGCTCTTAAAAATCAAGCAAATGACCCTGCCAGCCGCGATTGAAACGTGTACAGTGCATGAGCACGCCAGAAATCGGTATTCCCAATACAAAATGGCTGGAAATGAGAAATTTGCCTCCCACGAGGCAGAGAGTGTGCAGGCCATCGCCCGGATGCAGCGCCTCAGCATTGATGAAAGTGGCCGTTTTGCGCGCTCTTCCCGGAGCCCCACGCATGCGCGATGCGACTTGGATAACGAAGCGGCCGATCACCACACTGCGCAGGTGCGAATGTCTGCCGACCGCTCTGCGCATGTGCGACGACGCATGGAGCGTAATGACGTCATGACGTCATGATGAGCCCGAACTGTGGCACCACCCACTTAAAGGAACACTGCCCTGCAAGAGGCAGGCGCTGTTTAAATTGCGGGAAGCCCGGACATTATGCAGCCTTGTGCAGGTCTGCACCACCAGTTAAGGGCCGGCGTTCCCAACTCCAACGCAGGTGCGTTCGGAGTGTCCAGCAAGGTTTACAGGATTCTGATCCTGGCAGCATTACGGATCCAGAGGACGATTGTCTGGAGTCCCCCTACCATGTGGGCATCATTACCACACCTGAACATGCCTCACCGACATCATCACGGAGCCTGCCCATCCTCACTGTGGATTCTGCGGACGAATGGCGTGCGGTGATGCAAGTAAATCAATGCTCTATCCAGTTCAAGCTGGACACAGGTGCTTCTGCCAATCTCCTCTCATAGGCAGATTTCAACCGCATCAAGAAGCCACCCAAGCTCCTTCCAGCAGCCTGCCAGCTCCTGGACTGTAACGGCAATGCCATCACAGCACTGGGATCCTGCCATCTGCTCGTCTCCAACAAGAGCAATCACGCAAGGCTAAGGTTTGAAATCGTCAAGCCAGACAGGGCTTCCCTGCTCGGTGCACATGCATGCAAGCAGCTAAACCTTGTGCAGCGGATCTACACAATGACCTGCCCAACGTGGATCTTCAAGCCGGCATTGACGACATCCTCGCTCAGTATCCGGATGTGTTTGACGGGATGGGCACGCTGCCATATCGGTACAAGATCCTGCTATGGCCTGATGCCACGTCTGTGGTCCACGCACCACGCCGGGTCCCGGCTCCACTGAAGGAGCGCCTGAAGGATCTTCAGGACCAGGGCATCATCTCCAAAGTTACAGAACCGACTGACTGGGTCATCTCAATGGTATGTGTAAAAAAGCCTTCGGGGGAGCTGCGCATCTGCATTGATCCCAAGGATCTCAACCAGAATATAATGCGGGAACACTACCCCATCCCCAAGTGGGAGGAAATCACAAGTGAGATGGCACATGCCCAGTTTTTCACAAAGTTAGATGCGTCACGTTGATTCTGGCAAATCCAGCTGGATGAGTCCAGCAGAAGGCTCTACACTGTTTGGCAGGTACTGCTATAATCGTATGCCGTTCGGCCTCAGAGATCTTCCATAGAATCATGGAGCAGATGATGGAGGGCATTGAAGGGGTTCGTGTGTATGTGGACGACGTTATCATATGGTCCACAACCCCCGAAGTGCACATCTCTTGTCTCCAGCAGGTATTCCGCTGTGTCCATGCCAATGGCCTCAAGCCGAACAGGGCCAAGTGTTACTTTGGTATGTCGACACTTAAGTTCTTAGGTGACCAGATATCTCAGCAGGGTGTGCGCCCGGACACAGACAAGGTCAAGGCCATCGAAGCCATGAAGACCCCTGAAGACAAGAAGGCGGTGCTGCACTTCCTAGGCATGGTAAACTTTTTATCCCAAACCTGGCCTCACACACCACGGCCCTCAAGACACAAAAGATCAAAGAACAAAGAACAAAGAAAATACAGCACAGGAACAGGCCCTTCGGCCCTCCAAGCCCGTGCCGACCATGCTGCCCGACTAAACTACAATCTTCTACACTTCCTGGGTCCGTATCCCTCTATTCCCATTCTATTCATGTATTTGTCAAGATGCCCCGTAAATGTCACTATCGTCCCTGCTTCCACCACCTCCTCCGGTAGCGAGTTCCAGGCACCCACTACCCTCTGTGTAAAAATCTTGCCTCGTACATCTACTCTAAACCTTGCCCCTCGCACCTTAAACCTATGCCCCCTAGTAATTGACCCCTCTACCCTGGGGAAAAGCCTCTGACTATCCACTCTGTCTATGCCCCTCATAATTTTGTAGACCTCTATGAGGTCGTCCCTCAACCTCTGTCGTCCCAGTGAGAACAAACCGAGTTTATTCAACCGTTCCTCATAGCTAATGCCCTCCACAGCAGGCAACATCCTGGTAAATCTCTTCTGCATCCTCTCTAAAGCCTCCACATCCTTCTGGTAGTGTGGCGACCAGAACTGAACACTATACTCCAAGTGTGGCCGAACTAAGGTTCTATGCAGCTGCAACATGACTTGCCAATTCTTATACTCAATGCCCCGGTCAATGAAGGCAAGCATGCCGTATGCCTTCTTGACTACCTTCTCCACCTGTGTTGCCCTTTTCAGTGACCTGTGGACCTGTACACCTAGACCTCTCTGACTTTCAATACTCTTGAGGGTTCTACCATTCACTGTATATTCCCTACCTGCATTAGACCTTCCAAAATGCATTACCTCACATTTGTCCGGATTAAACTCCATCTGCATCTCTCCGCCCAAGTCTCCAAACAATCTAAACCCTGCTGTATCCTCTGACAGTCCTCATCGCTATCCGCAAATCCACCAACCTTTGTGTCGTCTGCAAACTTGCTAATCAGACCAGTTACATTTTCCTCCAAATCATTTATGTGCACTACAAACAGCAAAGGTCCCAGCACTGATCCCTGCGGAACACCACTAGTCACAGCCCTCCAATTAGAAAAGCATCCTTCCATTGCTACTCTCTGCCTTCTATGACCTAGCCAGTTCTGTATCCACCTTGCCAGCTCACCCCTGATCCCGTGTGACTTCACCTTTTGTACTAGTCTACCATGAGGGACCTGGTGAAAAAGTCTACTGCCTTTGAGCGGCAGGCAGCTCATCAAGCAGAGTGGTTGGAGCTGAAAGCCAAGCTCACCACTGCATCTGTATTGGAATTTTTTTACCCTGACAGGGAAACACAAATCTCGACAGATGAGAGCCAGGGCGGCATCGGCGCGGTGTTGCTCCAGCACGATGACACCTCATCCTGGGCACTGGTTGCCGATGCATCACGGGCAATGACACCCACCGAGCAGCGGTATGCCCAAATTGAAAAGGAATGCCTGGGCCTTCTCACTAGAATTCTCAAGTTCCACGATTATGTCTACGGCCTGCCGACGTTCACTGTTGAGACGGACCACAGGCCTCTGGTTCACATTATCCACAAGGACCTGAACGACACGACGCCCCGGCTGCAGCGCATCCTCCTCAGACTCAGAAGGTACGACTTTGAACTCGTGTACACACCTGGCAAGGAGCTCATTATTGCGGATGCCTTGTCCCGCTCCATAACCTTGCCTGCTGACCCGCCGGCATTCGTCCAACAGATCGAATCACAGGTGCAGCTGTGGGCCAGCAACCTCCCCGTGTCGGATGAAAAGGTGATCCGCATTCGCGAGGAGACAGCCAAAGACCCGCTTCTGCAGAGTGCCATGCGCCACCTCGCCAATGGCTGGCAAAAATGGCAGTGCCCTCAATTCTTCAATGTGAAGGATGACCTGACGGTGGTTGATGGTATCCTCCTCAAGCTGGAGCGCATTGTCATTCCACTCAGTCTCCAGAACCTGGTGCTCCGGCAAATCCACGAGGGACATCTGGGTGTCGAGAAGTGCAGGCGCAGAGCCAGGCAAGCTGTCTACTGGCCTGGGATTAGTCAGGACATCTCAAATATGGTCCTCAACTGTCCGACCTGTCAGCACGTCCAGCCAGCACAGAGCAAGGAGACGCTTCAGCAGCTCAAAATCATGGCATCCCCGTGGTCCAAGGTGGGCATCGACCTCTTTCACACCAATGGTCTTGATTATGTGTTAATCCAACTACCCAGAAGTCGTGAAGCTCTCGGACCTCACCTCCAAGACCGTCATCAAGGCCTGTAAGGAGACGTTCTCCAGGCATGGTATTCCACTCACTGTCATGAGTGACAACGGTCCTTTTTCCAAGAGCTGGTGCAAAAAGAGATAGGCCAAAAGGCCTCCTTCTGAACTGTAAATTCCAGAATTCCATGATTGACTTTCAACAATAGCGTATCTCTGCTGGTCTAAAACTTGATTTGCTGCACCAAAACTGGCAACATCGCCAAAAATGTTTAGTGCCGGCACAATTTGCTGTGGTACTCGGGTGGTGGATGGGGGGGACGGAACGATGGGGCGGGGGGGGCGGTGGTGGCACAGCATTACTACACCCTCAGGCAATGGTAGGCAACTCAGTATATCTGCCTTTGCTATCTGCTTTCAAGGCTGGCGCTGGGAGGTATACTTGTATGCTGATAGCATTAATGCCCAATGCTAAATCCTTGCTGATGCGGTCGTTGGAATAGCCCTGCCATCCTTAAAAAGCCCCAAAAGTCTATTACAATGGTAAAATGCTTTCCATGCACATGAAGGGGGGCACGGTGGCACAGTGGCTAGCACTGTTTCTTCACAGCGCCAGGGTCCCTGGTTCAATTCCTGCTTGGGTCACTGTCTGTGCGGAGTCGGCACGTTCTCGCCGTGTCTGCGTGGGTTTCCTCCGGGTGCTCCGGTTTCCTCCCACAAGACGTGCTTGTCAGGTGAATTGGACATTCGGAATTCTCCCTCTGTGTACCTGAACAGGTGCCACCGTGTGGCGACTAGGGGATTTTTGCAGTAACTTTATTGCAGTGTTAATGTCAGCCTACGTGTGACAATAATAAAGATTATTATTATATTGGTGGAACTTCTTTACTCCATGCTCGACAGCAAATCCTTCCTTCTCAATCTGAGAGTATCCTTTATCAGCCTCGGAAAGGGTTCTGGAGACATACCTACAAGTATTTCAGACCCATCACCCATTACCTGAGAGAAAGTTGCACCGACACCTGAAGGAGAGGCGTCACAAGTTAACACCATTTTTTGGATGGGTTGCAATGCACCAACAAACAAAAAAAATGTAATAACTGCTTTACCTTGTTAAAAGTTTCTCTTTGAGGTGTCCTCCAAAACCAACACTGGTGTTTCTTTAGTAAACACATGTGTGGGGGGCCATCAATGTCAACAAACTTTTCAAAAACATTTAGAATAATTCAGCTCAGATGTGTTGCTGGGGACCGATGCTCCTTTATTGCTTTAATCTTGTTTTCCATGGGGTGAAGCCCATGTGCACCTACCCAGGTAACCCAGGTAAGCCACTTCATTGGCCTGAAAATATGCTGAAACAAACCCGTGTGTGTGTTAATTGTAATGGAACTTTGAGAAACATCATCCAACTCAAGCTGTTGATAAGCATGGCTCATGTTAAACTTTGTATGTGATTGCCCTACCATCAGCTTTGTATACAAATCTTCTATCTTTGGAATTGGGTTCTTGTCTAGCTTGGCCTGATTCGCTGTCAATTTGTAGTCCTCACAGATGCAGACTGTCTTGTCTGGTTTTATCACAGGGACAGTGGCGGCTGCCCATTCTGCAAAGTAGACTATTTGGATGATTCCCAGTTCTTTGAACCTTTTCAATTCCATCTCCACTTTTTCTACCAAGGCATAGGGCACGGGTCTGGCCCTGAAAAACTGTGGGTTTATGTGGATCTTTGCCTGCAGATCCTTAATTTTCCCAGCTTTTCACAGAATACATGTTTGTACCACTTTATTAAATCTAGCATGCCTCCTTCATTTATTTGAAAAATCTCTGTTCAATTTAATTTAATTCCTCTGAGTCAGTCATGGTCCAGTCGACTTGGTCCTCGACCTGTTACAACTATTAATGGGAATTGGGCAGATTGCTGCTGATATCATAGAACTCATGATCTTGATGGCCTCTCCTTTATAGGTGGTCAATTTTGCAGATGTATCCCTTAAATCCAAATGCTGAACCACTTCTCGCAAGCACCTGTACATGTGTTCCCCTATTAAGTAGCCGGCCGTGTCTACTTCCATCTCTATAGGTTTACCATTAATGAAAAGCACCACTGTGATGGGGACTACCTTGCCCTCTTTCACGTTGTTAGGTGAATAATCGTTCAAATCATTTGCAGGGAAATCTTCTACACCATGTACTTGCGATTAGTTGCTGCCATTAATGCTGAGCAGGTTTAACTTGCTCTTACACCGGTGTCTCAAGTGTCCCTTCCTGTGGCATGAACAGCATTCTGCTTCTTTAAATCTGTAACTTCTGGGAAGTGATTACCCTGCACCAGTAACATTCTGCTTTGATCCTCGGTGTTGCACTCACTCTCCTAAATCTCCTGACTCAGTTTGCTGCTACATTTTCTTCACGTTTGAAACTTCACTTTTGGCGCCACTGCTGACTGCAGCTTCCTGCCCTAACTGATGAACCACGCTGCCATTTTGCGTGCTATGAAGTTACTTTGTGCCCTTTTTAGCGCTATCTCCAGTGCTTTTTTAAAATTATATCTGTCTCCACTAACAGCTTTGGCTGGAAGGCCTGATTATTGACTCCATAAACTAAGCAATCTTTCAACATATCGTACTGAGTGGCCCCAAAGTCTGTGATTTGCCTTAGCTTCGTAATGTAGGTTGTAATAGACACTCCTGGGATTCTCCGTCCCATCAGCCGGCCAATCAGGTGTCCCATTGTGGGCACCCCCTCGCCATCGGGAAATGCGCGGGCGTGAGTGCGCTGCTGGTGAAACGGAGGATCCCGCCGATGGAGAATCCAGTCCACTATCTCCGTGAATGAAGTAGAATTGGGCGCATTCGGGGACGTAAGGCTGCGGATAAGATGGTAGGCCTGGGTCCCACACGTAAGGCTGCGGATAAGACGGTAGGCCTGGGTCCCACACGTGCTTAAAAGGATTGCCTTCTTCGTCCTCTCCTCTTCTATTCCATTGGGCAGCACAGTAGCACAGTGGTTAGCACTGTCGCTTCACAGCGTCAGGGACCCGGGTTCGATTCCCAGCTTGGGTCACTGTGTGTGCGGAGTCTGCACGTTCTCCCATGGCTGCGTGGGTTTCCTCCGGGTGCTCCGGTTTCCTCCAACAAGTCCGTAAAGACGTGCTGGTTAGGTGAATTCGACATTGTGAATTCTCCCTCAGTGTACCCCCACAGGCGCCGGAGTGTAGTGAAGCGGATTTTCACAGTAACTTCATTGCAGTGTTGATATAAGCCTACTTGTGACATTAATAAAGATTATTATTAAAATAATAGCCTAGACATTCCATATACTGGGCATGATTCTCTGGCCTCGTTGCGCACTCACTCGAGCGAAACGAGGCTGGTGAGTAGTGGGAGAGGCCGAAAACAAGAACCACACCAGGCATCAAAGAGTTTGCGATGCAACCGGCCCGCTTCCCTCGGCGAAATCGAGAGCTTGGTGCCGCGTTGCGAGAAACTAATTATCACCACTTGACCCCTATTTCCATACAATTAATGAGAGCCATTCTATATCCAACGGCCTCCCATCATTCAGCGTCATTGCCGGCCTTCCCAGCAAGTAGTCACGATTAGTACTCCTTTTGAAAAATGTCAACTTGGCAGAAGGGCTTCTGTGGGGAGCCCAGGAGGTGAGTAGCCACATTTGCTCACAGGCAAAGAGCCCGGGGGAGCTGGGCTTGCTGCCCCAGTGCTCGGCGGGAGGTGGAGGACCTATGGCCAGGGGAGTGGACCCCAGCTGGATGTGTGGGACCTTCCGCAGAGGTGGGCTGCCTTGGGAGGGTGGGGGAGAGGTACTGGGGGGCAACCGCGCACGGCACCACCATGCCAACCCCAGGATCGTGTACCCATTCTGGGGTCAACACTTGTCCCTGCTCGTCTGTCCACCGACCATCCATAACCCCAATCGACTGCAGTGGCCTCTGGCCGTGCGGCTGAAGGCAATCGTTAATAGGGAATTGGAAATCGTGGTTAAGTGAGCATTTCTCACTGTACACAACCTGTATGGGTTGGTTTAGCACAGGGCTAAAGAGCTTGCTTTTAAAGCAGACCAAGGCAGGCCAGCAGCACGGTTCAATTCCCGTAGCAGCCTCCCCGAACAAGCGCCAGAATGTGGCGACTAGGGGCTTTTCACAGTAACTTTGTTTGAAGCCTACTTGTGACAATAAACGATTTTCATTTTCATTTCATTTTCACTTCACACATCACAAGTGGATTCCAGTGGGTGGGCGGGCCATGTAGCATGTGGGGTCATTGCCTAGCATCCCAATCACACCCTGATGCATGGACACTGTGCCTGAACACGGCGCGAGGCAACACCACACACGCAGCAGTCAACATCCAAACACCCAGGGGATAGGGCACAGCCGGAGGATGGCTGAGTGCCACGGGGAGGCGGGGTTGCCTGGAGAGATGGGCCAAGGGGTCAGGCGTCGGCCCGCATTGCGGAAGAAAGTGACAGAGGCATCATACTGGTTGTGCACAGGGATGTTTATCGCATGTAACAATCCCCACTCTCCCGATAGTGCCGCCCGCAACCCCCCCACCACCCCTACCTATCGCCCCACCTCCTCCCCCTTCCCCAGTGTTCGCAGCAATCCTCGATGTGCTTTGCCTTCCTAGCCCTACTGCTACGTTTAGATGTGTCCCCATGATGCACATCAGCATTGGTGGCAGCCAGCTGCTTACCACGTCCTGTGGCCTTCGATGCCCCTGGCTGCCTTCGTCTGGGGGCTCTGGGGCTGGAGGGCCCCGGCTCACTTGTCAGCAGCACATACACAGCTGTGCCGCCATGTCCCGTGTGCTGACTGTGAGATGCGGCCTCATCGGAGGGGTGGAACACGCAGGAGCTGGTGGTCACCGTCTCCACTCCATGGGACGGGTCCGGGTTGGCACCCAGCGCCCCCTCCTCCCGGTCAGTGCCTATAGGGCTCTGGGGTACACCATGGGATGGAGGCGCAGCTGGTTCTTGTCCCGGCTGCCTCTGCATCATTTGGCTCTGCCAACCCTGGTGGATCCCCGACGCCTGCACCATGGTGTCGTCGCCCTCGGCGATGCTCCTCAGTGACTGGGCCATACTGTGCAGCGCCTCTGCAATGGCCACTCGCAACTGGGACAAGCTCCGCAGCGCCTCGACCATTCCCATCTGAGGGCGGGACATGTCCTCGCAGAACCGCATCAAGTCGGCCTGGTACTGAGTGACATCTCCCAGTGAGTCGGACATCCCATCGAGACCCTTGGCCATGACCGTCACTGACTGTACCACGCCTTGGGCACCTCAACTAATGCTGCCGACATCGTGCATCAGGCATCCACTGCGGTCGCCACCCTAGCAGTGTTGGCCTTGATGCCATGCATTGCCAGTGCCATCTCCTGTGCCCGTAGCCTCTAGGACTTCTCCTATCATCCATGGACCTGCTGGAATGATGCTGAGATCTCCCTCTGAATGTCATGGTCTCACCCTGATGTCTCCATTAGCTCTGGGAAAGCTTCTTCCGCAGGCTCAGCATCAGGCTGGGACCCAGCTGGGTCCTGGGATCCAGCCGCCCCCTAACTGCTGTCTCACCTGGGGGTTCCTGCCTCCACCTGATGTGCATCAGCAGCTGTGTGGTGCTCACCAGATTGTGCCCCAGAAGCCTGACCACTAACATGTCCCACCGAGGTGCTTATATCTGCGCTGCTGGAGGGTGGGGATGACAGCTGTGATGCCTCTATCATGTCTTCCTCGGAGCTCCACTCTGAGGTGGTCTCCTGGGAGGCAGGGGAGGGGGGCCGCCCCGGATGGCCTGACGCCGTCGGCTGGAGGACCTGCGGGAGAATGGACATGTGGTCAGTGGGAGGGATGGGCCAGTCAGCAACCCAATAACAACTCATGTTTGGCAGATCCTCTGGGTGGAGCCCAGTGGTTCATCACCTCTGCAGCGTCCGCCAGCCCCCATGTTGGTGACCGTTCTGTCCTGAGCCACCCACAGCGCCTCCAGGGCCTGTTCCTCGAAGGTGGTGAGGATTCTTATTTTCGGCACCTCACTGCCAGTCTGGGCCCTCTCCCGGCAATTGTAGGAGAGACTTTCCTGAGGAGTCATAAAGAGGGCATTGTTAGCCACACGTGTGGTTCACAATGGTGGGAGGGGGTGTGTGAAGGAAGGTTTGGGGGGGGTTTAAGGGAGAGGGGGTGGATGGAGGGTTAGGGGTACCGTGGAGAGTTGTGGGTGGATCCTCGCATGGGGGCGGAACGGTCTTGGGAGGGGGGGGGGGGGGGGCGGTTGGTGTCTACTCACTCGTGCTGCCCGGTTTTTCTGGTCACACTCCCGGCGCTCACAGCTGCCACCACCTCGTCCCAGGCAGTACTGGATGCCCTGTGACTGAACCTCCTGGAACCTCGGAGGAACAGGACATCTCTCCTGGCCTATACCGCAAACACTGAAGCCCTCAGAAGAGGCAATGAAGACCTCAGAAGAGGCAATGGAACACCTCAAAGAAGAGGCAATGTAAATCTCAGAGTAGGCAATGGAAGATCTCAAAAAAATGGCAAAAGATGGCCTTAAAAAGAAGTCAATAGAAGGACACAAAAGAGGACAAGAGACTAACCCCAGAGAGAGGGAAATGAAAGAACCCTGAAGGAGAGCAACAAAAGTCCCCAGAAGGAGGGCCATGAAAGAGCCCGGAAGGAGGGCCATGAAAGACCCCAGAAGGAGGGCCATGAAAGAGCCCGGAAGGAGGGCCATGAAAGACCCGGAAGGAGGGCCATGAAAGACCCAAGAAGGAGGGCCATGAAAGACCCCAGAAGAAGGGTCATGAAAGAGCCCAGAAGGAGAGCCATGAAAGTTCCCAGAAGGAGGGCCATGAAAAAGCCCAGGAGGAGAGCAATGAAAGACCCCAGAAGGAGGGCCTTGAAAGTCCCCAGCAGGACGGCCATGAAAGTCCCCAGAAGGAGGACCATGAAAGACCCCAGAAGGAGGACCATGAAGGACCCCAGAAGGAGGGCCATGAAAGACCCCTGTAGGAATTCTCCGACCGTTCGAAGGCTGCAGAATTCTCTGGTCCCTCCAGCAGCACATCCCCACCTGCGGATTTCCTGGTGGCATGAGGTGGCTACAATGGGAGTTACCATTGACAGAGGTGGGCGCAGAGAATCCAACTGCTAATGAATGGCACGCCATCTCCTGCCGTTGAGAAACATGAGTTGCGAGGCTGGAGAATCCTGCCCCCAGAAAGTGGACAACGAAAGACCTCAGAAGGTGGGCAAAAAACGACCCCAGAAAGAGGCCAATAAAAGACCTCAGGCGATGGGCAAGAAGGACCCCACAAGAAGGGCAATGAGAGAAGTGCAGAATGGAAACAAGTCAACACTTCATTGGAAACAGACCTGACTAACAGTGAAGCCAAAAAGAGTTTGGCTTAAGTTAAGTCAAGCTGAAATGAAAGTTCTATTTGTGTAATGTATACATCCAGTAAGAACATGATGGATTTCCCTCAGAACGAAACACAGAAATTAAAGAAACTGGGAACTATTGAACATAAAGAGGAATGAACAAAAAGAATTAAAGCTCTGGAGAAGACATTAAAACAACAAGATGAAATGACTGACAGCAAACTCTGAGAATAAAGAAGTTGCAAACAAAAAGTTACAATACTAAGTTGAGAAGAATGAGAAATTAATGAGACAATGTAGAATAAGCTGAACTCCATGAAAAAGAACACGTCCAGTGAAGAATTATATTGGAGAGTAAGAGCTTGAAGAAGAGAAGCTTGGCAATGAGAAACTAACCGAACATTGAAATTGACAACCGAATCAGCAATTCAGACAGGAAAAGAAACTGAGATTACGTGCCAAAAGAAGACTGTTGAAATGGTTGAATGGAAAAGCAAAAGAGCTAATGTGATAAAATGTTGATGATAAAGATGCTGAATTGAAATGCTGGAAAGAGGAGAAACTTTAGCACACGACCTAAGTACCAGAACCAGAGTACCATGGCCATTCCTTCACATGTGACAGACCAAGGTTTTGGAAGAACTGTCAAGACATAAAACATTGTTGCATTGTGATGGTATGTGCCTGCATGCATTATAATGTAAGATGCTCGGCAGATCATGGTCAACGTGGGACTGGAGAGTGGCACTTCCCACAGAATGATGTATGTAATCACATGGTCAGTGAACACTCTGGGACAGAACTCAGCAAGCAGAGGTTTTGCTTGGGACAGCTCCATGCAAGGCCACACTTGGAACTGTACAGAGTTAAAACCTACCAATAATTGTGGGTATGCTTAAACACACGAACCACAAGATCTCATCAATGATTGGATTTGTTTATTGTCACGTGTACCGAGGTACAGTGAAAAGTATTTTTCTGCGTGTAGCTCAAAAAGATCATTTAGTACATGAAAATAAAATACAGAATAGGTCAACGCAAGGTCAAACGTGCAATGGAAGATAAAAGAGAAAGTTTAATGACAGTGTTAGCGTTAGAATTACATTTTAAGAGATTAGTACAGATACTGGAGATGTAAAAAGAGGGTCTGTTTGAGAGAGCTCGCAGAGAGTCGCCACGCTCCGGCACCATCTTGGCATGAGCCACCACCGCTGCAACAATTTAAAAAACATATTAATTACATGAAAATAAAGTTCGGTAGTGGATCAAGTTAGACCCCAGAATTGTTGGGCGGCAGCAGGATTCCCGCCATGCCGTTTGATTGCTGTTGACAGTGGCCCCCCCCGGCGATTTTATGGTCCCCGAGTGGCCGTCCATTTTTGGTCAGTCCCGCCGGCGTGAATCACTCAACTCATGCACCGGCGGGACCTGGCAGGTGAGTATGCATGTGCGGCCCTCGGGGGGGGGGGGGTGATCCGACCCCGGGGGAGGGGGCCCCCACGGAGGCCTGGCCCCCGATCGGGGCCCACCGATCTGCGGGTGGTCTTGTTCCGTGGGGCACTTCTTCCTTCCGTGCTGGGCCCCTATAGGGCTCCGTCATATTCTCCGGCGTGGAGAAGAGAACCCCCCGTGCATGCACGAGAATACGTCGGTCAGTGTGCGCATGCGTGGAATCACGCCGGCCGTTCCGCGCAGGAGCGAACTCATGCTGTCCCTTCGGCTCCGTCTGGAGTGCCGCTAAACCCACCGGCATCAGCCTAGCCCTCCAGAAAGGTGAGACTGCCTCACCTTGGGGGGCCGTTGACGCCGAAGTCATTGGCACCCGTCTTCTCGCCGGCGTGGGGACTTAGTCCCCAGAAGGAAAGATACCGGCCCTTGTCACTGGACTGATTCTGATTGTAGACTGATTCTGTTGTCCAGCATTTTTTGTCGGGAAACTAGTAGAATCTATAATTATGGGCAGGGTGACTGAACAGCGTGAACATTTCCAGCTGATCAGTGAGAACTGGCATAGATTTGTATAAATGGATCATACACCGGAACATACTTTGCTTTTGTTTTGAAGAGGGCACGAAAGTAGTGGACAGGGGAATTTTGTGTTTTTTATATGGACTTCCAGAAGGCAGTCAATAAAGTCTTTCATAATAGACTGTTGAAAGTTGAAGCTCATGGACCTGACGGGAAATTATTGACCTGCTTTGAAAATTTGCTCAATGGCAGGAGAAAGAATGTAGGGATAATACGAGGGGACTGCAATTGGCAGGTCTCCCACATTGATCAGTTAGGCCCTCAAGTATTTAATGTATTTATTAATGACTGAGACAGCATGGTGTAACCATGATCGGCCTACAGGGAGGTCCTCTGATCATTCCTCTTCTCCTTGCGGTGATACGCCTCTCTCTTCAGTTGTTTGTAGGAGCCTTCCGTTTTGACATTCAATGGGCAATATTACTCCGGAAAAGAATACAGGAGCTGGCTTCCCATTGCTTCCCTCATGTGTGCTTAAAGGAAGCACAAGGCCACATCCCAAAGGATTCTACTCCTGTGAGCAACCGTCATTCCTCGAAGTTCAACAGCACCTCCGCCATCATCATCCAAAATTTGCTTGTTCTGCCATTCGCCATGGCTCATGACCCTGAGCATGGCACCCTTACCTGGGCATGGGGTGACTTGCAAAAGGGCAGGAGTAACCACTCCTTGAAATCACAAATGGCCCAGCCTACATGACATAACATGGTATAGAACCACGTTTGCCACTGACACAAAGATAGGCTTCACCGTTAAACAGTGTGGGTGGCAGGTTCAGTCTTCAAAGAGATATGAATAGATAAAGTGATTGGACAGAACAATGGGTATTGGATTTCAATGCATGTAAATGTGAGGTCATTCACTCTGGATCTGAAAAAGCTAAAACAGAATATTTTCTCAAAATGGTAAAAGGTTTGAAACACTGAAAGGTCAAAAATACTTAGGGTTCAGGAGCGTAGACCATTAAAATGTCATGCACAGCAAAAAGGCTAATGTTTACTCCGGGGAAGTATACATTGGCTTTGGAGGGAGTGCAGCATATTTTTATTAGAAAAATCTCACAGGGCTCTGAGGGTTAAACCTCAAAGAGAAATTACTCAAACCAGAGTTGTGTTCATGGAAATTAGATTTGGGGGCAATTTGATTGCAATTTTTAAGATATTAAGGGGAGCAGGTGGAGTAGGTAGAATTTATTTCTGTTGATTGGGGAATCTAGGACTTGGAGCAGAGCCAAAATTAGAGCTAGAGTTATCAGGGAAACACTTTTGTAAACTTGGAACTGCTTTCTACAAATGGCAGTCAATGCGAGTCAATTGTTAATTTCAAATCCATGATTTGTAGATTTTTGTTAACTATTAATTTTTAAGGCATATATTGCAGGTGTGTCGATGATTTCAGTCACATATCAGATCTCATTGGGTGACGGAACAGGCTTGAGGGGTTAAATGGCCGACTCTCGTTCCAACACCTTGCTTCTTATGGTCCATATTCTGAATTGCAAAGTCAACATGGAGTAACTTTTGCTGTGATCATGTTGACAATCATTGTTTGATTTTGCCTCTGCATTATCTTCTGATACCTTGCTGACTATGGGATCGAGTTGAAAACATTTTCTCTCCCCCCTCACTGTTCCACACAGGACCACCATTTGACCCCTTGCCTACCTTTGGCAAGGGAACCCGCAGACCAATAGGTGGACTGTTCTTCTACTACTCCCTGGGATGTCTACTGATAAAGCTCATGTTGATGTGGATTCCTCTCTCCTTTCCAGAGGAAGTAGAAAGGGCCTTGAGAACAAAGAGTCCAGAAAGCAAATGTGGCACAGAGGCAAATTCAGAAGGTTAATCGCAAAAATACTGGTTGGAGCACTGCTTATCGCTGGGGCCACTGTTTTCAGTGGGCGGCCAAATCATAAATTCTGCCGACAGGCCCCCTTCCCTTCCAATGCAAATTCTGTCCCCCCTCCCCCCCGTCCCCCCCGCAGACCCCCATCAGCAGCCCAATCAGCACCAGCCGCACTCCCCCCATCCCCCCCATCAGCCACCCCTCTTCAGTCCATTGCCAATGGTGCATTGCACTATTGCACCGATACCCTGACAGTGAATCCCGCACCTGGTGTGGTGGACCCCAGGGGGGAGCCAAGTGGGTCAGGACACTAATAAGTTTCCCCTCTACTACTGCCAGGCTGCAAATGAGGGGGGATGTACAACAAGGGCCCTGGGGGTTGGGGGTTGCGGGTTCGGGCCTGACCCCAGGCGCTCACCCCTGGGATGGGGGGGGGGGGGTCCCCTGTCTGGTCTGCCTCTTCCAACCCTGGACAACCTGAGGATCACCCTTGGCAAGGTGATCTCATGCTGTCCTCTGCTGAACAGCAACCTCCTGGTCTGAGGTTTTTAATTTAGACGTGGCCTCCTCAGTCTGAACTGATCTTCCTGACAGCTGATGGGCAGTCCAGGCAGTCTTGCAAAGAATCAAAGCAGATTTTCCTAACCTGATCCCTCAAGCCTTTAAGACAACCGCTGTTACAAGTGTCTGAGGCTTCCTCGAAAGCCCACAACACTTGAACAGGCTTCAATTTTTAAAATCAATTATCTGCTTCTTGCTTTGTCTGTGTGTTGCATGTCTGACACTTCTAGGACCTTTGTTGACTTATCTACCAAACAGTCTCCAGACTGCTTTATCAGGCCCTCGGTTTTGGACAATACTGGTAATAAAAGAAGCGAGTTTAGATCTAACGTATGGCTTCCATAAAACAAATACGTCAGTCTCTATGAAGTGTGATCTTAGTTGTCTTGCGTTTTCATGTCCTTTACTGGTTGAGCTCCATAAGTGAATGTTTGTTTGCTCAGGTTAGCTGCCCTATTTATGCTTCTTGGTGTGATGAAGTTGAATAATTTGAATCAGCATCTCAATGGATTTCTTTTAACTTTCTTCCAGAAGTTAAGCAGCAAAAGGTTGTACTTGGTATCAGCAGCTTGGCATTAAGTATATGCATCTGGTACCAAATAAATGCCTAAGGGAATGTGATATTGCTACTTTCTTATTGAAGCAAAAGCGGTTTCAGGTGTGCAAAGAATTGGAAATGGCAGTAAAATCAGAGTCATGTTGCATCAATAATTTGCTTTCCCAGTACACTAACTTGAAAAAATGTGATCCCACCACTAGTAAAGTTTCAACTCTTCAAGTTCAAGAAGAAGGCCTATAGTGTGTTAGCGTTTATTAACAGGGAGCTTTAGTTTAAGAGCCGTGGGGTTATGCTGCAACTGTACAGGACCCTGGTGAGACCACATTTGGAGTATTGTGTGCAGTTCTGGTCACCTCATTTTCTGAAGGATGTGGAAGCATTGGAAAGGGTGCAAAGGAGATGTACCAGGATGCTGCCTGGATTGGAGGGTAGGTCTTATGAGGAAAGGTTGAGGGAGCTAGGGCTTTTCTCATTGGAGCGAAGGAGGATGAGAGGTGACTTAATAGAGGTTTATACGATGATGAGGGGGATAGATAGAGTGGACGTACAGAGACTATTTCCTTGGGTGGATGTAGCTGTTTCAAGGGGGCATAACTATAAGGTTCAGGGTGGGAAATTTGGGAGGGATGTCCGAGGTAGGTTCTTTACTCAGAGAGTGGTTAGGGTGTGGAATGGACTGCCTGCTGTGATAGTGGAGTCGGAGAGGTTAGGAACTTTCAAGCAGTTATTGGATAGGCATATGGAGCACACCAGAATGACAGGGAGTGGGATAGCTTGATCTTTGTTTTGGACAAAGGTCAGCACAACATCGAGGGCCAAAGGGCCTGTTCTGTGCTGTACTGTTCTATGTTCTATAACAGAAGGAATATATATGGGGCGGCACGGTGGCACAGTGGTTAGCACTGCTGCCTCACGGGTTCAATCCCAGCCCTGGGTCACTGTCTGTGTGGAGTTTGCACAATCTCCCCGTGTCCGCATCGGCTCATCACCCCAAACTAAAGATGGGCAGGGTAGGTGGGTAGGCCACGCTAAATTACCCCTTAATTGGAAAAAAAATGATTGGGTGCTTTAAATTTTTTTAAATTTAAAAGCAATATATACGTACATTTGAACAAACCAAGTAGGAGCAAGAGTCAACCTCGCAGCCCCTTGAATCTTCTCCGCCATCAATAAGATCATGGTTTTTTGACCTTAACCTTAACCCCATGTTCCTGCATACCCCATAACCGTTCGCCCCTTGTTAATTAAGAATCTGTCTAGCTCTGCCTTCAAAATATTTAAAGACACTGCTTCCACTGCCTTTTGAGAAAAAGAATTCTAGAGACTCAGGACCCTCTGAGAGGAAAAGTTTCCATAATCTCCATCTTAACTGAGTGACCCCTTATTTTTAAACAGCAATCCCCTAGTTCTAGATTCTCTGAAAGGTGGAAACATCCTCTCTGTCATGATATTCAGGTAAACATCATGGTGCAAAACATACATACATACTGATGGACAGATCAACGGACCAATCAATACACACACACCACAGCCAATCACAGGCAAGAGCATACACACTATAAAACGGGGAACACGAGACTTCCGATTCATTCCAGTAGGAGACAGCTCAGGGCACAGAGCTCACAGCAAGCCACTCAGACATCCACCATGTGCTGAGTGCCACTTCAAGATAGTATTAGGAATAGGTCCACAGATTCAAGGGTTATGATCGAACCTCAGTAACCAGTTTACCACTGTAAATAAATGTTAGTAATAAAACTGAGTAGTACCATTCGCAACCGTGTTGGTTTGTCTGTGTAGCAGAGCACCCAACACATCACTCTCCATATCCACCCTCTCAGGATCTTAAAGATTTTGAGCAAATAACCTCTTACTCTTCTAAACTCTAGTGAATACTCTTCTCTAGTTTTTAAAAAAAAATCATTTTTAAGGGATTTGGGCTTCGCTGGCCAGGCCAGCATTTGTTGCCCCATCTCTAATTGCCCTTGCAGTCCCTGAGGTGTAGACACGTACCATTATTCGAGAGGGCGTTCAGGATATTGACCGAGCGGCAGAGAAACAACGGCAAAATATTTCCAAGTCAAGATGGTGAGTGGGTTGAAGGGAAACACCCAGGTGGTGGGCTACCCAGGTACCTGCTGCCCTTGTCCTTCTGGATGGTAGTTGTCGTGGGTTTGAAAGGTGCTGCCTAAGGAGCCTTGATGAGTTCTTGCAGTGCATCTTGCAGATGGTACACATTGCTGTGACTGTGTGTCAGTGGTGGAAGGAGTGAATGTTTGTGAATGGGGTGTCAATCAAGTAGACTGTTTTGTCCTAGTGGAGCTTCCTGAGTGTTGTTGGAGCTGCATTCATCCAGGCAAGTGGTAAATATTCCATCACACTCCTGACTTGTGCCTTGTAGGCGGTGGACAGGCTTTGGGGAGTCAGGAGGTGAGTTACTTGCTGCAGGATTCCTAGCCTCTGACCTGCTCTTGTAGCCACAGTATTTATATGGTGAGAAGATTCTCTCTTCTTGGAGCTAGTCACTGCCTGACACTTGTCTGCCGCAAATGTTACTTGCCACTTGTCAGCCCAAGCCTGGATATTGTCCAGGTCTTGCTGCATTTGCATGTGGACTGCTTCAGAGCCTGAGGAGTGGCGAATGGTGCTGAACAATGTACAATCAATGGCGAACATCCCCACATCTGACCTTATGTTAGTAGGAAGGTCATTGATGGAGCAGCTGAAGTTTTTTTTTCATTTTTCCAATTAAGGGGCAATTTAGCGTGGCCAGTCCCCCTACCCTGCACACCTTTGGGTAGTGGGGATGAGACCCACGCAGACACGGGGAGAATGTGCAAACTCCACACGGACAGTGACCCAGGGCCAAGATCGAACCCAGATATGCGGTGCCGTGAGGCAGCAGTGCTAACAACGTGTGCCACCGTACCACCCAGTGCAGCTGAGTATGGTTGGTCCTAGGACACTATCCTGAGGAATTCCTGCAGTGAAGTCCTGGGACTCAGATGCCTGACCTCTAACCACCACAACCATCCTCCATTGTGCTCGGAATGACTCCAACTAGTGGAGAGTTTCCCCCCTTATTCTCATTGATTTCAGTTTAGCTAGGGCTCCTTGATGTCATACATGATCAAATGCTGCCTTGATGTCAAGGGCAGTCTCTCATCTCATAACGACCTGAATTTATGTAGTGCCTTTAACATAGTAAAACATCCCAACTTCACATGACTTTTTTCAAACAATATTTGACATGTACTGAACTACATATTAGGATGGAAAGTTTGACATACCAGCCAAAGATCTGTTGACCTTGGGTGGGAATTTCCAGTCCTGCCTGAAAACCCAAGCCTCGATCGAATAGGTGAGTTTTATGGGTCACCTTCATGGAAGAGAAAGACTTAGAATGGCAGGGAGGTTGAGGGAGGAAATTACAAAGCTCAGAGCTTGTGCAGCTAACTCAGAGACTGCCAGATAGGCTCCAATATCAATGAGCTCAGCATAGTTTGTCGCATAACCTGTGTCTTCTGACAGAGCCGTGCACTCAGTCACTGAGCCACTTTAGAGTCTCTCTACTCTGGATCACTGCCCCCTAAACAATGCCCATTTAATCAAATAGTTTCATAAGAATCAGGAAGTGAGCTTGTAATGTCGTATGGTCCGGCAGATTTGATTTTCAGCGCGACTAAAATGAGGATGGCGAGAAAAAAAAGAGCGACAGATAACTTTACATTCATTTGACAACAGTTACTTCAAAGGGCATTAACAGACAACAAGGATGTGATTTAAAAGTCTTAATTCTGATAGGTTTACACAATAATGAAATGTTGACTTAATTTCAATCTTATTATTTTCCAGATGACTGAACTGGCCGGAATCCTTCGGTCATTGTGACCCCAGGTTCCCGCCGGCCACGCAGCCCCGCCAGTGGGTTTCGCAGCAGTGTGGGGTGGCTACAACGGGAAATCACGGATAGAATCCCGCCACAAGCGCACGGCACGCGCCCGGGAATCACGCGGCCGACAGACTGGAGAACCCCGCTCAGTATCCCGATTATGCCATGAATATCACCCAATCCCCCAGCAAAATTGTGCTTTTTATGAAAGTGTGCAAAAAAGAAGTCTAATCTTCATTTAATGCATTCCCTGTGTGCTAAAAGCATTTTTACTCCTTACGTTTATAGTGGAATGTGACTAAAAGTTCTTTTTAACATTTATTCTACAGGGAGATAGCATGACAAATGCAACGCTATTACAGTCCATCACGACAGACTGTAATATATTTGAATATATTTGTTTTTGCTATCTCCATCTAGTTCAACTGCTCTGTACTCACCTATAAATGACAGAGAGCCTCAGAATCTAACAGCATACCTGAGCAGTATGCAAGATGCCCCTTATCCATCACTTATTGCACTTGTATCATGCACAGGTCATTGATCTGCAAACTCTCGGGTGATTTGAGGAATCTGAGAGGTTTAAAAGTGAAAATAATTGTTATGTTTGGGGCGGCACAATGGTACTGTAGTTAGCACTGCTGCTTCACAGTGCCAGGGACCCAATTTCAATTCCGACATTGGGTGACTGTCTTTGTGGAGTTTGCAGGCTCTTCCCATGTCTGTGTGGGTTTCCTCCGGATGCTCCGGTTTCCACCCACAGTCCAAAGATGTGCAGGTTCGGTGGATTTGCCATGCTAAATTGCCCTTTAGTGTCCAGTAAAGATGTGCAGGTTAGATGAGGTTACAGGGATAGGGTGGGGGGAGTGGGCAGAGGTAGGATACTCTTTCAGAGGGTCAGTGCGGGCTTGATGGGTCAAATGGCCTTCTTTGGCGCTCTCGGGATTCTGTGGATTCTTACATTGAACTTGCACCTATACCAAGTTCCCTCTCTATTATTTCAATGGCCATACTAAGCCATTTCAAATATTACAACAAGGAAGCAGGGAATTCAGGCCAACCAGTCCAAGTTGGGGTTAACCCTCTGCACGAGTAAACAGTCCTATTCACATTTATTTGCAGGGGCTGGTTTAGTTCAGTGGGCTATACAGCTGGTTTGTGATGCAGAACAAGGCCAGCAGTGTGGGGTCAATTGCCATACCAACTAAGAATTCTGAATTCTCCCTTCAACAGATGCCAGAATGTAGCGATTAGGGACTTTTCATAGTATATTCTTGCAGTGTTAATTGTAAGCCTACTTGTGACAATAAAGATGATTTATTTATTGATTATTATTTTATTTAACCGCCCTACTCCCATATTCCTTCAATCCCTTTGAGGGATTTGAATTTAATATTTCTGCCTTGATCTTGCAAGGATGTTAAGCGAAAATTGAAGTTGAACCATTTTTATTCTAAATAATTTTTAAAAATAATTTCTCTGCTCTGTTTCCCTTGCGCCCGATACATCTCGCACTTATAGGGAGCAGGAAACAGTGGAAGAAACTATTCAGTCTTAACAACTCACCCCTCATTAAATGCTCATTTTTGTTGACCAAGAGGAGCACATAAAAATGCCACGCTGGACCTTGTCCACCTGATTTTACCCTAGGTCCCAACTGCATAGTTGAAAGTAGCAGTTCAGCCAGATGTGGGGAGGGGCCGCAGGGGGTGGGGGTTGGGTGGGGTGAGCGGTGGGGTGTTGGTTCCATTCAGGCTCTTTCTATCGATGAGATCAAATCAGGTATATCAGAGGATAAAAGGTATGGATAAAGTAGACGTGCAGGAAGTGGATGCTTCTTCTTGTGGGGAATTCTAAAACAAGAGGTCATAATCTCAGGATAAGGGTGAGAAAATTTAAACAGCGATGAGGAGGAACTACTTCTCCCAAAGGGTCGTGAATTTGTGGAATTCGCTACCCCACAATGCGGTGGATCCTGGGACAGTGAGGAAATTGAAGGAGGAGTTAGACAGATTTTTAATTGAGAATGGGTTGAAGGGGTACGGAGAACGGGTGGGATGGTGGAGATGAGGCCATGATGAGATCAGCCATGATCGTATTGAATAGTGATAGAGGCTCAGGAAGTTAAATTGCCTACTCCCGTTCCTAGTTCCTATGTTCGAAGAAAGCACTATTCTGTCTAATTCCACCTTCTAGCTCTTGGCCCTGTAGGTAACAGCACCTCAAGCACAAATCTGGTGTTCTTGATTAATAAGGGGATCGGGGTGGAGGCAGGAGAATGGGGATGAGGAACATATCAGCCATGATTGAAAGGCAGAGCAGACTCGATGGGCCGAATGGCCAAATTCTGCTCCTATATCTTGAGGTCAATGTCAAATTGTACCTCTTTTCTCTCTGTATCCTTTCATTTATTAGCCACTGTTGTAACCTATGAAACACAGCAGTCACTTTGCGCACAGCAAAGGTCTTGCAAACAGCAATGAGATAAACGACCAGATCATCCCTTTTTTGTCAGAATCACAGAATGGTTACAGGAGGCTATTTGGCCCACGGCATTCATGCTGACTCTCCGCAAGAGATTGAAGGATAAATATTGTCCAAGGTGCTGGGAGAACTGCCCTGTTCTTGAATCTTACATAGAACATAGAACATACAGTGCAGAATGAGGCCATTCGGCCCATCGAGTCTGCACCGGCCCACTAAAGCCCTCATTTCCACCCTATAACCCCTTCTCACCTTTTTTGGTCATGAAGGGCAATTTATCATGGCCAATCCACCTAACCTGCACCTCTTTGGACTGTGGGAGGAAACCGGAGCACCCGGACGAAACCCACACAGACACGGGGAGAACGTGCAGACTCTGCGCAGACAGTAACCCAGCAAGGAATCAAACCTGGGACCCTGGCGCTGTGAAGCCACAGTGCTATCCACTTGTGCTACCGTGCTGCCCAATATTGTAGATCAAGTGGATGTACGAAGCGCTGACAACAAAGGCAGCAATGTTTCATTACCCTGCACCAATGCCCTTGACCTTGATGAGTACAAAACTATTTGCATTAAGAGAGAGACAAAGATGCGGAGACAAAGAGATGGAACGAGACAATAACAGACAATGAGGAAAAAAGATGGATAAGAGTGAGGGGAACGTTGACTGATCTCAAGTTTTTGCTTACCGACACACCGTAACTATAGCTTTTGTGTCAAAATATTCAAAAGGCAACACTGCACATCGTCACTTTTAACACACCATGGCCCGCTGACAAAACCTTTCATTGATTTAAACAAATGCAAACCTCCAGTAATAAAAAAGAAAATTCATCAGCAGTTTGTCCCCTTTTGCCTTCCGCCCTTCGCTTCCCATCGCTAAAAAACAAATATCTCAGACGAGACCTTTCAAAGGAAACCACAGATATTTATTTCAGGGGACTGGAATAATGGCAATGTTATGTAAGTTTAAGTTCTTCAATAATTTATCAGCAAAGTCTTTCAGTGAGTGACAGGATTTTCCTGTTCTGCTCGTACGTGGTCAGGGTCTGTCCAGTTGCATCTTTTCTGATGGATCACTTCTGTTCAAAACAGCATAAAATATTTCATAAGCAAAATATTGTGAAATAATTTTACATGTAAGCTCTGAAATATTTGGAACATTTAGAACATCAGGTGCAAATTACAATTTCATTTAACTCGAAGTGTGATGTGTCACTGGGTTCCCACTCTGACTGTTATCGTTACTGGCTAACCTTTGCGTTAAATATGAACAGTTTCAATGCCCTCTTTCTTGACGATCATTGTATGGCCTGATGCAGTTGTTGTCTCACTCGCCCCCACCTAGTGGTGCACAAGGCAGACCTTTCGGTTGTTCCCATCGTGAGGTTTTTCCTGGAATAGGTCGTCACTCGCCTGTCGCCAGAGGTTTATAACTTGAGAGGCGTCACTCCACCCCAAGCATGGCTGACCAGGAGTCTCTCCCACTCTTAACACCTGTCATTGGCGTGTGTCGGAACATTGATACTCAAACCTGTTTGGCCGCGATTTGAACATGCCTTCCTCAGCCAACAAGTCCTGCGGCGGGTCTTGAACCCAGAGCTCCTTGGCTCAGAGGCTGGGAGACCACCCATTGTGCCACAAGACCTCTCCTGATGCAGTGCCAAGTGGCAGCTAAGGAACAGCCCTGGATGAATCGCTGCTCTTTGTTGAGTTGGGAGATCTAGGTGAAACCACAGCAAGGGCTACTACGTTCGGCCTCGACATTATTGAACTCAAGTCAGAGTGGGCAGGCGAGGGAATGAAATCTGCCAGAATTCCATGTGGCTCTAGCTGGAAAGTGCATGAGGGAAAATTATCCAGAAACAGTATCAGGTTTCAGATGTAGTCAATGCCCCAATGTTTGAGTAATTGATTAACCAGTAGCTTGGCTCAATTGGCAGCTTTCTGTACCTGAATCGGAAAGCTTCAATTCGAAGGGACATGCATCCTTAAGACATAATGCCACTTCCACATTGAGTGAGTGCAACAGCTTTTTCTTGAAGGTGCCATTTTTCAGCAGAGATGTTAAACTGAGACGCTCCTTATTTAGCCGACTGTTGAGGATCACGTGATTCCAATCCTAAATCCCTCAACATGGCCTCATCCCCTCCCTAGCGCTGTAATCTCCCGCAATCCTAAAACCCTCTGAGATATTTACACTCATCATTGTGTGTTTCCAATTTGCTCCAACACTGGCAGCTGTGCCTTCAGCTGCCTGGCACCTAAGCTCAGGAAATCCCTCCCTAAATCCCTCCACCTCTCTTTCTTCCTCCAAGATGCACTTCAGAACCTCGCTCTTCAACCAGATTTTTGGCCATTGACCCTATTGTCAAATTGTACGATAGAACACATTTTTCTTTGTTCTTTAAGATTTTAGTTTAGATGGGCAGCATGGTTGGCACAGGCTTGGAGGGCCGAAGGGCCTGTTCCTGTGCGGTACTTTTCTTTGTTCTTAAACACTCCTGCGAAACTCTTGAAATGTTTGGTTGGATCAAAGGTACGATATAAACATAAACATAAACATTTGGAAGCTTTCCAAATCTTGAGATCAATATTGCTCCTTCATGAATCCCATGAAAAGAGACGATTGGAAAATAAATTTTCTGAGATTAACCGGGAGGTTATTTCATTGCTGAAACCATTGTCACAGTGTTTGTCTGCCTGGTCTAACAGTCATTGCATTCCAAGTAATTTAGTTGTGTGCCAAATGCTTTGGGAAGTGATAAGGTGCGAACAGCCATTTAGCAGGTGTATGAACCTGTGGTACAAATTTCCATTCTGAATTCCTCAGGGAATGTTAGGTGGGAAATTGGGGTTTAGGGGGGCAATAGGGATATGAAAAATAAACAATTAGTTTGGAAACTTGCTAGGTATAAAAACCTGTGGGTTGTGGTCCTGGCAGTTATGGCGAGATCATGTCCATCAGGGTCCTCTGGTGCTGATTCTGGCAGAGTAAGGAGGGTCAGTGGGAGAGCATCTTATTTATATGGTAAGATCTATTTCTTGATCCACTACCTGTAATGTCTTTACATTTACTTGTCCTATCGGAAAGGGTGTGCCTCAGTGCTTTCAGAGAAACCTGTTTTGTGACCCCCCAACAAGAAAGCTGGGACCATATTTTTAAAGTTCTTATATTCCTCAGAGGACATTCTCTGAGCTGGACCCTAATCATGAGGTTCACCTGCAATCTTCTGCAAGGACAGATCATCTTATTGGTCGCACCAGCCTCGAGTCGTGTTGTGTCTCATATAGGCCTGGGAAACAGGAGCTCCTAATGTAGGCATCCCCCTTTCCTCAGGCACCAGCCCCTCCACATCCAAGGCTTTATCGGGAATTGGCCAGCAGCCTTTCCTCCTTAGTGGACTGGGTGGGAAATCGCAGGTTAGCTCAGTGCCTGTTTCAAAGTCATTCTGTTGACTCCCACTGAAATTGTGGCCACGTCTGCCAGAATAGCCAAAGGGAATTCAATCCTATGTTAGTTCTAAGTAAAGCTAAAATATACATTTAGTGCTTCTTTGGTGATGCGTATGCATTTGGAATTCATTTAACAAGGGTGACACGGTGGTTTGCACTGCTGCCTCACAGCTCCAGGGTTCAATTCCGATCTCGGGTGACTGTCTGTGTGGAGTTTGCATGTTCTCCCCGTGTCTGCATGGGTTTCCTCTGGGTGCTCCGGTTTCTTCCAACAGTCCAAAGATGTGTAAGTTAGGTGCATTGGTCATGATCAATGCGCAGGGTTACGGGGATAGGACGGTGGGACTGGGCCTAGGTCGAGTGCCCTTTTGGATGGTTGGTGCAGACCTGATGGGCCGAACGGCCTCCTTCTGCACTGTAGGGATTCTAAAAGAAATGTACATTTTTAATTTGCGGCAAAATTGATCCGCATCAGCATTGGACACAGCAGCAACTGCTCAGATGATGCCTCAATGCATCGTTTCCTGCTCAGGTGATTTTAATGTATCGAAATGCCGACAGTTTATTTTTGGCATGTAGCAGGTCAGTGGTGAGGGGCATGCCTGAAGTTGCTTGTACAAGCAAGTCGATTATGGGGCTAGGAATATAGAATTACAGTATGTGTGAGTGTGTAGTATGTGTGTCTGTGCCAGTATGTGTGTCTATATCTGTGTGCGCGTGTATCTGTGCGTGTGTGTATATGTGTGTGCATGTATATATCTGTGTGTGTGTCTACCTATGGGTGGGTGTATCTGTATGTGCCTGTGTATGTGTGTCTATATCTGTCTGTGTGTGTCTGTATCTGTGTTGTTATGTGTGTACGTATCTGTGTGTGTCTGTATCTGTGTGTGCATCTGTATCTGTGTTGTTGTGTGTGTATGTATCTGTGTGTGAATGTATCTGTGTGTGTCTGTATCTGTGTGTGTGTCCGTGTGTGTGCATCTGTATATGTGTGTATCTTTGTGTGTGTCTGTATCTATGTGTGTGCATCTGTGTGTGTGCGTGTATCTGTGTGTGTCTGTTTGTGTGTGTTTGTATCTGAGTTTGTGTGTCTGTATCTGTGTGTGTCTATTTGTGTGTGTGTGTCTGTATCTGTGTGTGTGTATCTGTATCTGTGTGTGTGTCTGTACCTGTGTGTGTGTCTGTATCTGTGTGTGTATCTGTATCTGTGTGTGTGTCTGTATCTGTGTGTGTGTCTGTACCTGTGTGTGTGTCTGTATCTGTGTGTGTATCTGTATCTGTGTGTGAGTCTGTATCTGTGTGTGTGTCTGTATCTGTGGGAGTGCCTCTGTATCCATGCGTGTGTTTATCTGTGTGTGTACATAAGAACTAGGAACAGGAGTAGGCCATCTGGCCCCTCGAGCCTGCTCCGCCACCCAATGTACATGTACCTGTGTGTGTATCTGTGTGTGTGTATCTGTGTGTGTGTCTGTATCTGTGTGTGTGTCCATACCTGTGTTTGTGTGTGTATGTATCTGTATGCTTGGCTGTTTCTGTCTGTGCCTGTCTTTATCTGTGTGTGTGCATAAACACCTGTGTGTACATGTCTGTATCTGTGTGTATGTATGTGAATTGTAAGTGTATGTGTGAGATGTGTGCATGTGTTGTGTGTGTGAATTGTGTGTGAATATGAGTTGTATGTGTGTTTGAGTTGTGTGTGTCTTTAAATTGTGTGTATGTGTGTGTGTTGGAGTGGTGTGTGTGTCGGTTTGTGAGTTGTGTGTTTGTGTGTGAGCTGTGTGTGATTTGCATGTGTGTGTTTGAGTTGTGTGTGTGAGCTGTGTGTGCTTGTGTGTGTGAGTTGTGTGTGTATGCATTTTGTGTGTAGTGTGCGTTGTGTGTGTGTATGAGTTGTTTGTTTGTGTGAGATGTGTGTGTGAGGTGTGTGTGAGCTGTGTGTGTATGAGTTGTATGTCGTGTGAGTATTTGTTGTGTGATTGTGTGAGATGTGCGTGTGAGTGTTTGTTTAAGTTGTGTGTGTGAGTAAATTGTGTGTGTTTGGGTTGTGTTGTTTGTGTGTGAGAGCTGTGTGTTTTTTGTATAATCTTTATTGTCACAAGTAGGGTTCCATTATCACTGCAATGAAGTTACTGTGAAAGGCCCCTAGTCGCCACATTCCGCCGCCTGTTCGGGTACACTGAGGGAGAATTAGGAATGCCCAATTCACCTAACAAGCACGTCTTTCGGGACTTGTGGGAGGAAACCGGAGCACCCGGAGGAAACTCACGCAGACATGGAGAGAATGTGCGACTCCGCACAGACAGTGACCCAAGCCGGGAATCGAACCCGCGTCTCTGGCACTGTGAAAATGGTGTGTGTTTGAGTTGTGTGTGTTTGAGTTTTGTGTGAGTTGTGTGTGTGAGTTGTGTGTTTGTGAGCTGTGTGTGTGTGTGTGTGTGTGTGTGTGTGAGAGTTGTGAGAGTTGTGTATGTGTGAGCTGTGTGTGTGTGTTTGAATTGTGTGTGAGTTGTGTGTTTTGAGCTGTGTGTGTGTGAGTTGTGTGTATGAGCTGCACGTGTGTGTGTGAGTTGTGTGTTTGTGAGCTGTGTGTGTATGTTTGAGTTGTGTGTGAGCTGCGCGCATGTGTGAGTTGTGTGTGTGTGAGTTGTGTGTTTGTGAGCTGTGTGTGTGTGTTTGAGTTGTGTGTTTGAGTTGTGTGTGTTTGAGATGTGTGTGTATGTTTGAGATGTGTGAATTTGTGTGCATGTGTGTACTCTGTAGATACTGATCTCCATTTATTGACTTGGTTATGACCATTCACAATCTCAATCATCTCTATCTGCTCGGTTGAAAGTCTGAACAGGTCAATTGCAATTTTTCTCCATCTGTCCAGCAGCCTAGGCTTGTGCTTTATACACTCAATGACCTTTGAGCAGGTAAGACAGACAGCTTTTCAGCATAAACTGCTACAGCATCTGATTCGGCTGGAACTACACCACTCCCCTCAGATTCAGCACAACATTACTTGAACCTCAGAAAATAGTTCTAAACTCTTATTTGTGATCCTTTGCAAAGTGCAAAATGGGTAAAAAGCATTTATTTGGCAGTGGTTCTTGACTTTAAAAAAAATCTTATGCACCCAAGGTTCTAATAAAGAAGAAAATATCAGCATGCGGGCCCTTGAAAAGGATAGGACAATAACGTCTCTTGCAAACCTGTCTCTTTCAAAAGAATTGTCCCATGAAGCCTTGACAAGACTACCTTCGGGTGAAATCTTTCCAAAAATACCTGTCCAATCTGAAACTCTATCGGCTATTATCACGCAGCCAAACAATCCATCATTTGTTCGTCAACAGGGGACAATGAATGAAGACGGAATAAATTAAATGTATAGAGATTTTTTTTAAAAGGTCTTGACTGACTAAACTCATTGAAATGCAGAGACAGTACATTGGTTGTTACTGTGGGACCGCCAGCAGACATGGTCACCTCCTTACAGACCGACGCCCAGACCTGGGGCAAAAGAGGAGGCAAGTTTGATTGATTATAATATTTTATATGCATTTATTAGCTGCAGCTGTTGTCAAGCAAGACCGAGCAGGTATTTCACACAAGCAGGTTTTTCTGCAAGATATAGTCCAAGGCATGCCTTATAGGCTTTGAACCTACTTATGTATGACATTTTAGACACCTATTTATGGAAGCACTCTTAAAAAAAATTATAAAACAGTGTCCCTTTTGTTGGACAGATTTTGTTCGTTGAACGGTTGTTGGGTTTTTTCCCCCACCCCTGTCATTCATGTTGGAAACTCAGTGAACCTTCCTCCATTCCCACCCTCTCACTTTGGGTTGCCAACCCTCCAGGGTTGTCCCGGAGTCTCCAGGAATCAAGTTAATCTCTTTGGTGCCGCTCTGAGCAACCAAAGAGATAACTCATAGAGGGCTCCTAGGGAAAAGTACTTTTCTTTCCACTGAACACTTTTTTGTAAATTGGCTATAAAAATATTTGAAGGCGGAAGAAAAGACTGCTTCGCTGGGTGGCAGAAGGAAGGCTATGTGATGTAATCTCCGATAAAATATCCAATCAGAGTTGGAAACCTATCCAGAACTCCATCAGGGGAATCTCCGCTGCAATCTCAACAAGTGAGCGATCACTGAGGTTTTCAGGTGGCGGCTGAAATCTTCCGTCCTCGATCGTGGTTGGGAATTTTGTGGAGCCGCTGCAAGTGGGTGGAGCTTTGTCTGGAAGGCCAAATTCTCCGTCCTCGCGCACAACGGGTCCCGCCACGGATGACACCGGAGAATCCCACCCGGTACATGAGGTACATACTTTGTGTCAATGTAGAGCGCACTTGTTTTGCACTGATGGACTGGGTGGCACGGTAGCACAGTGGTTAGCACCATTGCTTCACAGCGCCAGGAACCTGTGCACAATTCCCAGCTTGGGGCACTGTCTGTGCGGAGTCTGCATGTTCTCCCCATGTCTGCATGGGTTTCCTCCGGGTGCTCCGGTTTCCTCCCACAAATCCCGTGCTTGTTCGATGAATTGGACATTCTGCATTCTCCCTCAGTGTACCCAAACAGGCGCCGTAGTGTGGCGACTAGAGGATTTTCACAGTAACTTCATTGTAGTGTTAATGTCAGCCGAGTAATAAAGATTATTATGATTATTAGATACAAAAACTGTGTGCAAAGCTAAAGTCAGTAGATTGGTGGTGGGTTGACTTCGGCTCGGTAGTATCACTCTCGCCTCTGCGTCACCAGGATGTGAGTTCAAGTCCTACTCCAGTTGCTTGAGCACATCATCTAGCTTGGCATCCTAGTGCTGTACCGAGAGAGTGCTGCATTCCCAAAGATGCTGGGCGCGATTCTCTGAAATGGAGACAGAGTGTTCGCGCCGTCGTGAACGGCGTCGAGTTTCATGACGGCGTGAAACGGCCCCTATCCCGACCGATTCAGGGCCCAAAAATGGGCTAGAAGCGGCACCGCGTCATTTACGCACGCCAGGCCTTGGCGCCGCGTAAAGGCGGCGCCGCATACATGACGCGGCTGCCGCCGCATAACTGGCATCACCTGCGCATGCGTGGTTACCGTCCTCCCCGAGTCCGCCCCGCAAGAAGATGTCTGACGGATCTTGCGGGGCTGCGGAAGAAAGGAGGTCCTCCTTCAGAAAGGACGGCCCGACGATCGGTGGGCACCGATCGCGGGCCAGACCCCATTTGAGGCCCCCCCCCCCGTGCAGGATCCCCCCTCACCCCCCCTGCAGGCCCCCCCCCACCCCCCCCAGCGTTCCCACGCTGTTCCCGCCGGCAGCGACCAGGTGTAGACGCCGCCGGGGGGAACCCGCCGTTTTGGGCAGGCCGCTTCGCCCATCCAGCACTGAGGATCGCGGGGGTACCGGTGAATCGCCATTTTGGCTGTCTCGGGCGATTCACTGGACCGCGCCGCGTAAAACGCGATTGTGCTGATCTGGCCGCTTCCGTGAATCACGGGAGGGCGTCGGACCGGCGTCGCGGGAAAATCTGGCGATTCTCCAAACTGGCGCGGGAGCAGAGAATCGTGCCCGCTGTCTTTCGGATGCATGTGAGAGCGAGGCAGTTAGTCCAGGTACCTGAGGCTTTGGGATTCTTCCCCTTCATCTTGGAGACCTCGGGTGTGCCCCATTCAGCACTGAACCTCCTCCCGACACTCGCCCACGACCCATACTTTGAAAAACCCTGATTTAGAGCAATATCAGAAACATGTGTGCGAAGAATGAGGTTACAATTTCAATGTACAGAATGACCAGTGAAAAATCTTTCTTTCCCCAGCAGTGAAAGCTGCTTTTGTTCTATCCCATTTAAGTATGGGGAGAGGCGACTATAGATGTCTTCAATTTTCTCAATAGCCGACAAATGCAATTGTTTAAAATTCCATCAGAATCACTCCTGCAGTGAGGCCAATCCTTTTTCCAACACATGTCTGGTATCCGTCAACTTTGTGGCTGCCTTGGAAATGTACACTGTGTTCTGCAAAAACAGTAGGCGGAATTTTGTGTGGCCCCGGTTGGCATGTGCCCATCCCAGCATCCCCGCCCACCACCGAGCTTTCACTCATAACAATGGGGGGGGGGGGGGTGGTGGTGAGGGGAACAGGCGCCAACATCAGTAACCCACCCACCATATTTAAATGAATAATCGAGGGTCAATTAAGCTTTTTAATCAAGTCAATTAATCCTGATAGTCCGCTGCCTGTGCCATAAAGCGTTTGCTGAGGGCAGCAGTATGGGAGCAGGAAGACCAACTTTACATGTTTAAAGGGCAGGAAGAAAGGGAGGGGGTCGCTCGTCAGTTAATCGCCGGTTCCCCCTTAAATCAATCGCTCCTTTCCTTCCTAACCCTTCTCTTCCTTAAACCCACCCCTCCCTGCACAATGCATTTTCCCTAACATGCCCAACTCAGGGGTTTCCTGTACCTGGGATCCATGGATATGCATTTGTCCTCTTACCCCCCTGTCGTCCAGGCACTGCCAGGACTGGTAAAGCTGTTGATCAATGGGATTGACCAGCAGCTCCAGGGGGCAGTATGTCCACTCTCAATGGGGGACAAAGCCCCACTCGGTCCTCATTAGTCCATCCCCGCCTTCCCCCCACCCCCGAACAGCCGCACCCTCCCCGACCCATATTAATCAGCCCAAAGTGTGCATGTGTTTGTCTGTGAGAGAGTGTGTACGTGACTGCATGTGAGTGTATGTATCACTATTGTGACTGCATGTGCATATATGAGTGACTGTGGGCGTCATTCTCCGACCCCCCAGTGGGTCGGAGAATGGCCGTTGGCCGCCGTGAATCCCGCCCCCGTTGGTTGCCGAAGTCTCCGGTACCGGATATTCGGCGGGAATCGGGCCACGCCGGTTGGCGGGCCCCCCCGCTGGATTCTCCGGCACGGATGGGCCGAAGTCCCGCCGATAAATTGCCTGTCCCGCCGGCGTAAATTAGAGTACCTATTTACCGGCGGGACAAGGCGGCGTGGGCGGGCTCCGGGGTCCTCTGACCCCGGGGGGTGCCCCCACGGTGGCCTGGCCCATGATCGGGGCCCACCGATCCGCGAGCAGGCCTGTGCCGTGGGGGCACTCTTTCCCTTCCGCCTCCGCAACGGTCTCCACCATGGCGGAGGCGGAAGAGACTCTCCCCACTGCACATGCGCGGGAAACTGTCAGCGGCCGCTGACGCTCCCGCGCATGCGCCGCCCCGACATGTCATTTCCGCACCAGCTGGCGGGGCAACAAAGGCCGTTTCCGCCAGCTGGCGGGGCGGAAATCCCTCCGGCGCCGGCCTAGCCCCTCAATGTTGGGGCTCGGCCCCCAAAGATGCGGAGCATTCCGCACCTTTGGGGCGGCGCGATGTCCGTCTGATTGGCACCGTTTTGGCCGCCAGTCGGCGTACATCGCGCCGTTTGGGGAGAATTTCGCCCTGTATGTGTACATTTGAGAGAGAGAATATGCATGTGAGACTGTGTTTACATGTGTGTGAGAGAATGGATGTGAGAGTGGATGTGAGTGTACAGGTGAGAGTGTGTAAGCGCACATGGATATGCGTATGTGCCTGTATGAGTACACATGTGTGTGAGTTTGTGTGGATTTCGAGCAGTTCTCAGCTGGGCCTGTGGGTGGAGTGAGGAAGGGAACAATGTTGCGTGATTTATTGCTGTGCTTGTTTTAGTGCTGCCGTTTGCTGAGTCATACTATAATACTGGCATAAACAATTGCCGATGAGTCCATAGACAATTTCCCAGTCTTCATCGCACAGTCAGTGTCTTCACTGGGAGCTGAACATCTTTGCCTGTATGGTTTTTTTAATGCAACCACAGAAATGTCCAAATCAACTCTGCAGACTCAGGAGCACGAACAATTAACAACACGGCGCCCAATCAGAAAGCAAAATGGCCACTCGATTCCCAGAACACTTGGCTGGTAGAAATCAGGATTCCAACTGCGGAGTGTACAGTTTTTACAGGAAATGTAAATTAAGATTTACAGGTCGAGTAATGTTACCTGCCTCAAATGTTGGTGGCCACTTACGCCAAAAAAAACCTTACCGTTCTTTACTGAGGGTGATCCAGTGAACAGCAACCAATGTAACACAAAAAAAAAAGAAATGCCCTACATTTATTTAGCACGGTACATGACCTCAGGATCTAGTGATGTGCGCTCAGCCACTGAAGAATTTTTGAAATGTAATCCCTGTTGTAATGTAGTATACATGACAGCCAATCTGTGTGCAGCTAGATCCTGCAACAGCATTGTGATAATGGCAAATACCGTGCTTTAGTGATCAGAGAATCGTAGAATCCCTACCATGCAGAAGGAGGCTATTTGGCCCATTGAGTCTTCACTGATTCTCCGAATGAGTACCCTACCTATAATAATAATAATGATCTTTATTGTCACAAGTAGGCTTACATTAACACTGTCATGAAGTTACTGTGAAAATCCCCTAGTCGCCATATTTTGACGCCTGCTCGGGTACACGGAGGGAGAATTCAAGGCCCACTCCCCGGCTAAACTCCGTTACCCACCTAACCTGCACACCTTTGGATACTAAAGGACAATTTAGCAATGCCTATCCACCTAACCAGCGCATCTTTGGACTGAGGGAGCAAACCAGTGCTCCTGGAAAAAAACCCACGCAGATACGGGGAGATAGTGCCAATTTCACATAGTCACCCAAGGCCAGAATTGTACCCGGGTCCCTGGCACTATGAGGCAGCAGTGCTAACCACTGTGAAGCCATGCTGCCACACCCGTAATGTTCATTCAGGAATAAATGTTGGCCACGACAGCAAGGAGAACTCCCTGCTCTTCTTCACCACCACCGGACGACCTGCCATGACTATAAAAGCTCAAAATGTATGTTACAATTATATAAAACGTTGGTTAGGCCAAATTTGGAATACTGTGTCCAATTCTGGTCACCGCACTACCAGAAGGACGTGGAGGCTTTGGAGAGAATACAGAAAAGGTTTACCAGGATGTTGCCCGGTATGGAAGGTATTAGCTATGTGGATAGACTGAATAAACTGGGATTGTTTTCCCTCGAGTGACGGAGGCTGAGGGGCGACCTGATAGAAGTTTATAAAATTATTAGGGGTATAGATAGGGTGAACAGTTGGAGGCTTTTTCCCAGGGCGGAAATGACAATTACAAGGGGGTACAAGTTTAAGGTGAGGGGGAAATGTTCAGTGTAGATATGCGGGGGACGTTTTTTACACAGAGGGTGGTGGTGGCCTGGAATGCACTGCCAAGTGAGGTGGTTGAGGCAGATACGTTAGCGACCTTTAAGACTTATCTGGATAGGCACATGAACAGACAGGGTATAGAAGGATACAGGCGATTGGTAGGACACGTGATCAGCGCAGGCTTAGAGGGCCAAAGGGCCTGTTCATGTGCTATATTGTTCTTTATTCTTTGAGGGGTCGCCTTCGGTGGGACCGGAAGATCCCGCCGGTGGGAGGAGCCGGAATTCCCATCCTTAGAGATGAGAGCGTGAACACTGAATCAAGATTGACACCAAATCAGGAGCAAACATCTTAAAGACCATCCATGGCAGGATTCAAGATTGAGGGGTTAGATGTTACAGTGGAGGTTTTGCAGAGTGATGATGTATTGTCCTCATTGGTAGCACTGGAGTCTGGCTGTGAAATAAAGAATGCTTCATGTGCACAAATGGGTGCACCAGTCACCTGCAAACTAACAGCAAACTGGGTTATGAATTCTATTATCTGAACACTGCCATGAAGTAAAGACTCTTTGTTCTGCAGGCTGGCATTGAGCAGCACACAACATCAGCAGGGGAGATCTCAGGCATTCAAGTGGCTCGTGCAGTTGGAGCATCTCTAAGGAACGCTCCCGCTAATGATGTTGAAGCATTGAGTAGCACACTCTGCGAATCGACTTGTTTGGAGACAGTCCCCAGAGAACCGTGTGTAGGTGATGTTACTTCTTTCTTAATTCCAGAGATCGAGACTTACAATTGATACAATTCCACACTAAATCCAACCCCTTTCTGATGGATTAAAAAAAACACTTGCAGTTAAATCATACAGTTACCTCACAGGTGATCTTTGGAGTGATCTTTGACCGACACCTCCCTGCCTGGTTCACCAGGATTCCTCCTTTTCATATACATCTTTGATAAGAAATATATATAGTTAATATATATACATAAATGCACACTTGTGGACAAGAAATTGGCTGAGTGACAGTGACATTGATAAATAGTTGTTCTTCAGATCAGAGGAAGGTTTGTAGTGGAGTTTCCTGCCGGTCAGTGTTGGGATCCTTGCTCTTTCTGATACATATGTTAATGATCTCGACTGTGGTGCGTGTACATGATTTCAAAATTTGTGGATGATGAAAAGATTAGAAGCCTTGTCAACTATGATGAAGGTGGTCTTGAACTTCAAAAGGACACAGATATATTGGTGGATTGGGCAGACAAGTGGCAGGTGACGTTTAATGCAGAGAAGTGTGAGGTTTTGGCAGGAAGAATATGCAGAGACAGTATAAAAGATTTGGAGAAACACTGAAGGAGGTGCAGGAACAAAGGACCCTCGGTGTATATGTACAGAAGTCAATGAAGGTGGCAGAGCATATTAATAAAACATATGGGGCGGGATTCCCTGCCCTGCCAGCCCCGTTTTCCAGCACGTCGCACCCACACTGGCAGTGGGATCCTCCGTTCCGGCAGCCGGCCAATGGGCTTTCCCATTGTGGCCATCCCATGCCGTCGGGAAACCCGCGGGTGTGGGTCTGCTGCCGGCGAAGCAGAGGATCCCGTCGCCGGAGAATCCCGCAGATAGTATCCGAGGTTTTATTAATCGGAGCATTGAGTACAAGAGTAAGGAGGTCATGTTGAACTCATAGTTCGGCCTTATCTGGAATGCTGCGTCCAGTTCTGGGCATCATACTTGAGGAAGAATGTGATGACAGAGGAGATTGACAAGAATGATTCCAAGGATAAATAACTAGCTATGAGGATAGATTGAGGAGATTTGTCCTGATTTCCTGGGAAAAAGAAGGCTTGATGGAGGTATTGAAGATCCCGAGGGCTACGGACAGGGTAGATAGTGAGAAACTGTTCCCTCTCAAGAGCGAGAGGGCACAGATTCAAAATAATGGGCAACAGGAGTAGAAGTGAGGTGAGGAAAATAATTTTCATCCAGAGGGTGGCTGGAGTCTGAAACAAACTTGCTGAGAGGGCAGGTGGAGGCAGGTTCGATCAAGGTTCTCAGAAAGGAATTCGATTGCTGTCTGAAAAGAAAGAATGTGCAAGGTCACGGGGGTAAGGCAGGGAAGTGGGATTAGGTAGAATGCTCTTTCAGAGAGTCAGTGCAGACTTGATAGGTTGAATGGCCCCCTTCTGCATTGTAAAGATTCTATGATTCTGTCTTCTTTCTTCGAGCACTCCCTGTAATTATGTATCTTTTGTCTTTTTTGCATGCTCCTATATGGGACCTTTCAAGGGTTTGCATACCGAATAGAGTTTGTGAATGAGCTCATAGAACATAGAACATACAGTGCAGAAGGAGGCCATTCGGCCAAATGAGTCTGTACCGACCCACTTAAGCCCTCGCTTCCACCCTATCCCGGTAACCCAATAACCCCTCCTAAGCCTTTTGGTCACTAAAGGCAGCTTATCATGGCCAATCCACCTAACCTGCACGTCTTTGGGCTATGGGAGGAAACCGGAGCAGCCGGAGGAAACCCATGCAGACAATGGGAGAACGTGCAGACTCCACACAGACAGTGACCCAGCGGGGAATCGAACCTGGGACCCTGGCGCTGTGAAGCCACAGTGCTAGCCACTTGTGTTACCTTGCTGTCCTGATCCTCATGCACAATCCTCATCTGGAAGTTCATTGGTTAGTTGGAGTGCATGATCAGCTTTTGGTTGATTAGCATATTTCCATCTAAGGATAATTTCCCATCTCGCTGTCATTACCTGTCTAGTTTGAATCAACCTTCAATTATTTCCACCAAGTTCTGTAAGTAACAGTTCTATTCAATTCAAATTGTTCTATTCAATTCAGCAGTATCACTGCAATTAACATTATCAATATAATTAGCAAGTATCACACCCATCCAGTTTCCACAAACAAACACTGCTCTGGACTTGTATCCAGTCCATTAACCTCCTTCCTGACACAAGATTAAGGGATCTTTGCGAGTGCATGCTTCTCTGAGTTTGAAGAGAACAGTAGCTAATGGAAGAATTGGGTTTGGTGGATTGACACAGGAGTTCTCTCACACGTTAGCATAACATGAGCAGAGAACCTCCTGAAACCTTGGAAAGTGGTATAAACACTGATTGTGAGATTTTCCTGATGCCCTGTGGCTTTTTCATCAATATTTCAGCAGACCATTGCTGAATGTTACTGGGAATTCATCTCCCAATCCCCCAGGTGGTGAATGAGCTTCAAGCACCAACAAAGACATATGGACCTCAAGTTGCTGCCAGATCATGGCCTGCAGCTGCCTCTGGACAATTTTCAGGAGAATACTCTGACAGCAAGCAAGATCCAGTTGCTGGAACCGGAATGGCTAGAAATGCGGAGCAGCCGGGTCTGGGACACATCGAGGAAAGTGGGATACTGAAACACAGCCCACATCTCACCCTGTTAAAATTACATCGAATGGGAGTAAGTAGTGGATTGGATATATTGCCATACATCACTTCACATGCCACAAATAGCCATAGCATCATATCTCGTGGAATACTCTCTTCAGCCTCAATTTTAACACTGCCCAAGGAGTACTGCTGCATTGCTGGCATTGATTTTAATGTACTCACCAATATTTTAGACTAGGGCATCTCGGAACTTGGGTCATTCAGCGGTGAACTGCAAACTGACAAACTGACTGATCTTTGCCAAGTCTCCTACTATTGCTAGAAGGAAGCTGTCCTTGCATGCATCATTAAAATGACAGAAACAGATGTAAAAATTACTCAAAAAGCTTAACTGGATGATGGCCTTTGTCTAGAGGATTCAAATACAAGGGGGGGGGGGGTGGTGGGGGAGGGGGGGGGGTGGAAATTATGCTTCAGCTATACAAAGTCCCAGTTAGATCATGCCTGGAGTATTATGAGCAGTTCTGTACATCACACCTTAGGAAGCATATATATGTCTTGGGGAGAGTGCAAAGTAAGTTTATCAGAATGCTACCTGGACTCCAAGGTGTTAAATTACTGGAAGCTATTAAACAAACTAGGGCTGTATTCCCCAGAATTTCAAAGGTTGGGGGATGATTTGATCAAAGATTTCAAAAATATTAAGACAAACACACCAGGTGGATCGAGATAAATTACTTTGACTGGTTGTGAAGTCTAATGCTAGAGGGCCATAGTCTAACAATTCGAGCAAGACCTTTCAGGAGTGAAACTAGGGGCTGGATTCTCCGGCCCTCGAGCTGCATGTTTCTCGCCAGCGGGAGGCAGTGTGCCATTCGCTGGTGGCAGTATTCTGTGTACCCAAACAGGTGCCAGAGTGTGGCGGCTGGGGACTTTTCACAGTAACTTCATTGCAGTGTTAATGTATGCCTACTTGTGACAATAAAGATTATTTTTTAAAAATTCAAGCAAAACAGGTCTAATTTGAGGAATCCCTCCTCGTAATTCAACCCCTGTAGTCGAGGTATCATTTTAGTAAACCTACGATGCACTCCCTCTAAGGCTAAAATATCTTCCCTCAGTTGTGGTGCCCAGAACTGCTCACAGTACTCCAAGTGGGGACTAACCAGGGTTTTGTATATTTGTAGCATAACCCTGTGTCTTTATATTCCAATTCTATACATAAAAAGGCTAACATTCCATTAGCCTTTTTGATTGTTTTCTGCACTCGTTCGTGGCATTTTAAGGATCTATGCATCTGAACCCCAAAATCTCTTTGGATATCCGCTGTATCTAACCTTTTATCATTTAGAAAGTACTCTACTCTATCCTTCTTGGTCCAAAATGGATAACCTCATGCTTGCTTACATTGAATTCCATCTGCCACAATTTTGCCTATTCATCTAGTCTGTCAATATCGCCTTGCAATGTTATGCTATCGTGTAGGCTGTCTACAATGCCGCCTAACTTTGTATCATCAGCAAATTTGGAAAGATTACTTTCTATACCGTCATCCAAGTCCAAAAGGAGGATAACCTGGTGCTGTAAGACTTCTTACTGTGATCATCCAAGTCAACACAGATCCCTGTGGCACACCACTAGTCACCTCCTGCCAATTAGAGTAATGATCCATTAACCCCACTTTCTGTCGCCTGCCACTCAACCAATTTCCTAACCATGTCAAGAATTTGCCATCAACTCAGTGGGTTTCCACCTTAGTTAACAGTCTCTTACGTGGGACTTTATCAGATGCCTTCTGGAAGTCCATATAAGTAACATCCATAGACATTTCCCTGTCCACTACCTTAGTCTCCTCCTCAAAAATTTCAATAAGATTACTCAGGCATGACCTTCCCTTCATGAATCCGTGCTGGCTCTCCCTGATCGACCAAATTTTTTCGAGGTGTTTAGTTATTCCACCCCTGATTATAGATGCCAGCAATTTCCCCATTACAGATGTTAGGCTAACGGGTCTGTAATTCCCTGGTTTTCCCCTTTCACCTTTCGTAAAATGCGGAGTGACATGTGTAATTTTCCAATCCAGAGGGACTACACCTGAATCTAGGGAACTCTGAAAGATTATAGTTAGAGCATCTATAATGTGCTCCCCTATTTCCTTTATTTCAGATGGAAGCTGTCTCTCTTTAGTTCCATCAACTTCCTAGTTACTGATGCCCTATGTATGTTGATTGTATGAAGTCCCTGTCCTCTGTTGACTTAATTTTTGGGGGTCTTCTCACAAGTTATTCTCCTTTTCAACTATAAATACTGAGGCAAAGTTATTGTTCAACGTGTCTGCCATTTCCCCATCATCACTGACAATATCTCAATTTTCAGCTTTTAGAAAGCACTTCTAATGTCAATTTGGAAATGTTTTAAATTTTGAACCTGAAATTGATCGTATTTCTGTCATCCATAGCATTAAGGGATATGGGGAAACTGCTGGTACATGGAGTTAAATCACAGATCAGCCACAATCTCATTGAATGTTGGAACAGGATCAACAGGATAAATAGTCTCCTCCTGTTGCTATTTTCCTATGGCAGAGAAGTTGGATGCTGTCACCATTCGTAACAGCCTCTGGGAGTCATGTTGGTTCCTTATTGGAAGATTGAACTCAAGAGATGGCACAGTCCATCATTTCTGGAGACAAAACCTCTTTATGCATTGCCTCTCGATAATGGACATGTTTCCTAGAGCAGTGACTCATCCTAGTAATCCTCCCTCTATCTTCAGCTGCTTCTTTGGCCCTTCTCTGCTGCACATCTTCTTCATCCTTTCACTCCTCTTCTCATCCTTTTTTCCCCTCCAACAACAGCTCCAGCAATGTAAGATGCATGAAAGATGTATGCCATTCTATCTGCTGTGTTGGATTTCTGCTAATTCTCTCTATTTCCTTCATGCACCACTAGCACAATGTGGACTGAAAGACAAGCAAGAGTAAATTTGTATCTTCAGCTTCAACTGATGCTTAGCAGCCATATATATATAGAAAACTAATTCTGAGAGTCAAAATATGTTAAATAATCCCATATTGGAGAGAAATTTGTAAGCATGGACAAAATGCACTAACTAATTGTTAATGCTAAAACACCAAATTACGACACATTAATACATGCTTAATAAGTACATTCGTGCCAATTGTCATGTTAGAGTACCTTTAAGAGCTGGGTGTTTATCAAATAGCTGCAGTGATGTCAGAGTGTGGATGGAGCTGGGCTGGCTGTCTTTTACTTTTATTTTTGAGCAGGCAGCTACAGTGTGTTTTAGTTTCGTTTTCAGAGCTGGATAGCTGCAGGCAAAGCAAGCAGCTGAATAATGATCTCTCTCTACAAGCTACAGACTGTCTTCAGCTCATTTGAGTATGACAAAGTAATACCTGTTTCTGTCGAGAATTTAAACCTGCTGTCTTTTTGTAAAAAGGGTATTTTGGTCTTCTAGATGTTGTTAGGAAAGTTATGAAGGGTTACTTATAGAATATTGTATCTGCGGGGATTATTGGTGTTGATAGTTGTTGAGATGTTTACTGTGGGTTTATGAAGTGTTAACTGGATTCATAAATAAACATAGTTTTGTTTTAAAAGTACTTTAGATCTCTGTTACATCACACCTGTAAAGTAGGCCCTTGTGCTCCCCATAACCACAATCTATTAAAAGTCATGGGTCAGGTGAACTCCATGATACACTTTGATGTTCTCTGACCCTGGTCCATAACACAATGGATAGAGTAAATCTTCCATCTCTGCTTAGTAGAGAATCAAAATGGAGGAGGGGATAAGGAAATTAAAAGCCTGAGCTCCCAGTCTGGAGCACTTCACATTTGAACCTATTTCCCTTGTGTTCAAATCCCATCATGGCCTCGTGTTTCTCTATTCCTGTGACCTCTTCCAGTTCTACAATCCTCCGAGGAACTGCATTCCTCCAACAAGTGGCATGTTGTGAATTCCCCGATCACTTTGCTTCACCATTGGCAGTTGTACCTCCAGGCATCTATGCCTTCCACTCTAGAAATCGCTCCCCGAACCTCTCTGCCTTAATTCCTTTTCGGTGCTCCTTCAAACCCAGCGTTTGGTCACTCCCCTTAATAGTTCCTTTTTTTGCGGCTCAATGTGGATTTATATGTGACTCCCCTTCTGCGGAGTGCCTTGGGACACTTTCTGCTGATTCTCCTATTCTGAAATGCTCATGAGGAATTCGGCCAACTGAAAAATGCAAGGCTGGTCAGGTTACAGAAATGTGCTAATGCTTTGTGCGTGTTTAACAACAATTTACATTTCCACAACATCTATTTTACATTAAAAACACTTCCATAAAGACATTTAGCAGAGAAGAAATGGATGCTGAGAGGTGATACAAGTGTTAGGAAGGAAAAGGAATACCAGAGACCAGGCCTGGTAGTAGAAGGCTTTGCTTCCAATGGAGAAAGGGAGGGAGAATGTCAATGTGGGGGGCAGTGTCAGAGGACCAAAGTGTATGAAACAGGGCCCAGGAGCAGGGCTTTTGCAGATGACTGAGGACATGGAGGTAATTTTAAGGAGGGGTGATGGGCGAGAATGACTTGTGCAGGATAGGATATGGCAACAGAGTTTTGAATGAGCTACCATTTGTATCGGGTGGAATGCAAGCGTTCAATGAGGGGTATGCTGGAAAAATCCAAGTTCAGAGCTAACAAAAGCATGAATAAGAGTTTCATCAGTGGCAGGTGATGTGTGCCTGGAATTATCTTGGTCATAGATAGGAAATGAAACTTAGCAAAGAGACAAGTAAAGCAGCTTTGAGAATCCCAAAATTTAATTGTGGAACGCTGTCTTACTCATGATGTGGTTTCAGGCAACCCACCTGGCAGCACATAAGCATAGTGGTGAAGAGGGAGAGTTTGGTCTTATCACAACATATATGGCTGCTGCCCTCATTGTGGGCAATGGGCAATAATGCAAAGCATGGCAACTTGATATGTTCAAGAAGGGAAGGCATTGCTGCAGTTATACTGTGCCTTCTTCACAACAATTAGTGGTAGAGTGAGGAAAGCTGAGCTTAATTGAATGGCCAATTGTAACATATGCAATTAGAACAGATGGATTTCTTTGTCTGTTGCAACTGCCTGACAGAGGATGTTATTGCTAATTTTGATTGGAATAGGTTCAAAACCATAGAATCCCTACAGCGCAGAAGGAGGCCATTCGGCCCGTCGAGCCTCTGTCTTATCCCCATAACCCTACCTCACCTATACATCCCTGAACACTAAGGGGCAATTTTATCATGGCCAACCCACCTAAACGGCACACCTTTGGACTGTGGGAGGAAACCAGGGCAGAGACAAGAAGAACGTGTAAAGTCCATGCAGTCACCCGAGGCAGGAATTGAACCTGGGTCCTGTTATGTTACACTTTGTGGTAATATGTAGTTACTCTTTGCCTTGTGATCCAGAATGGTCGGATGAGTTGATGATCAAGAAACCACCAATCTTTAACTTGAAGCAAAACTGATTTATTGAAAAACAATGAAAGTAAATAGAGTTTGCACACTCTACAGAGCTATAACTATTAATAAAGTAAGATTGAGTTTGTGAAACATTAATCTATAATCTAGAATTAACTAACGATATCCTCGTGCTTGAGCTGTGATCATCTCTTTCCTCTGCTAACATTTAACTGACTACCCAGATTGCCTGAGTTCTAATATTTATACTGGGAACTGGTGGTGCCCTCTAGTGTTTGAATTACACTGGAGATGTAATAATTAACCCTTCACTGGCATACATATATGCATATCATTACAGGTCCCTGGTGCTGCAGGGCAGGAGTGTTAACCATTGTGCCACCGTGTCGGCCCTGGGATGGAAGCAAAGATTTGATGGTGAGTTAGGGCTAGAGATTGATGGTGATGTTTGGCCGATTACTCCCCTTAACAGGAATGCGACCTCATCACAGAAACCGCGAAATAATCATAGGTGAAGAAAGCCATCAGCCCACCTCAATTCATCCATACAGAGAGATTTTACAAGAGTAGAAGCAGGCCGCAAAGCCTATTCCATCATTTAATGAGATCACAGGTGAACTATATGGTAACTCCATTGACCTGCCATAGACCATATCACTCAGTGCTCTGTTACAAAAGACCCATTGATCTCAGACTGTTAACGTTGTTAACTGAGCTGGAATCTACTGCTTTCTTGTGTGACGAGTTTCACATTTATATCACCCTTTGTGTGAAGAAATGTTTTCTAACTTCCCTCTTGAATAACCTGGGCCTGATTTTACAGTTATGTCCCCTTGGCCTAGACTCCCCCACAACCAATGAAAAATGATTCCGTCTATCTCCATTTTTCAATTCTTTTCGTAAAGCTAAAAACCTCAATTAAATCGGCCTTCAATCTTCCATATCCCACGGAAGCCTAGCTAATAATGATCTTTATTAGTGTCACAAGTAGGCTTACATTAACACTGCAATGAAGTTACTGTGAAAAGCCCCTAGTCGCCACACTCCGGCGCCTGTTCGGGTACGCAGAGGGAGAATTCAGAATGTCCAATTCACCTAACAGCATGTCTTTTGGGACTTGTGGAAGGAAACTGGAGCACCCGGAGGAAACCCACGCAGATACGGGGAGAACGTGCAGACTCCACACAAACAGTAACCCAAGCCGGGAATCGAACCTGGGACCCCGGTGCTGTGAAGCAACAGTGCTGCTCATAATTTGACATCTAGAACCCTGGTAACATTCTGCAATAATTCTTTCCAAGGTTAATAGATCCTTCACAAGGTGTGGTGCCCAGAAATGGACATTGTACTCCAGATGTGGCCTAATCTGAAACAAAACCAGAAAATATTGAATCAACTCAGCAGGTCTGGCAGCATCTGAGGAGAGAGAAACAGATCTTTTTATTAAAAAATTCCAATTAAGGGACAATTTAGCGTGGCCAATCCAGCTAGCCTACACATCTTTGTGTTGTGGGGTGAAACCCACGCAGACACGGGGAGAATGTGTACATGGACTCCACAGAGGGATGGGATCAAACCCGGATCCTCGGCGAATGAGGCAGCAGTGCTAACCGCTGCACCACCGTGCCGCCCAACGTTTCAGATCTAAATGATCCTTCCAGTGAACTGAGTTTGCAGAAGGATCATTTTACTCTGTTACTCTCTCCGCAGATGCTGCTAGACCTGAGTTTAACCAGCATTTTCCGTTTTTATTTCAAATTTCCAGCATCCACAATATTATGCTTTCAGTTTGTCGTGTTAAGCACACTGAGATAACACGGGCTGCAACTGGATGCAGCTATGACTGAAATAGACTCCAGACCTTGAAGTTACTTCATTTTGATTTATTGAACCTGTCACACAGTTAGCACAGTTCTCTGTGACTCTCTGCTAAACTAAGTGTGATCTCTCTGTCTGACTGAACCAGACTAGCTCTTAGCCACGTGCTGTAAGCGTTACGTGATATATACACCGGAATCACTCTGTAGATGTCCCTCGTGGAAAGAGGCAGAGTGTGAGTGCCTTGTGTCTTTTATAGTGGGAAACCACCCCCAAGTGTTCTGCCTGCTGATTGGTTATGTCCTGTTCTCTGTGCTCATTAGCTGCCTGTCTGTATCTCATTATGTGCATGTCTGCAAATCGTGACACAGTTGATTGGCCTAACCTGAGTTATGATTACGGAAAAACTTGCTGAACGTTGAATTCTTTCCTTAATGACTTGACCGCTCTCGAGAAGTTTATTATATGTGTGGACCACAGTGGCCAGCTCACTTCTTTTCCGTGGTTTGTTTAGTTTTGTTGCTCTTCGGGTTTTTTCTTTCCTCGCTGAAGGCAAATCTCTCACCTTAGCGTAGAAAGACGCGTGCATGAAACACGTAAAGTGAACTGTTCTTAGCGTCCCCAGGTTAAACGTGCGCCATTTTAACCAGTTAATAGGTTAATAAATACATTAAAATCAGGCACAGTGGAACAACACAAGAAGGCAATCTAACACAGAAATTACAAATACCACTGAGAGTAATCCCACCCCAAAGATTTTTTTAAAAGTGTATTTTAACAGTAACCTTTTGTATGATTGTGTTTGTGCATCTCTGCTGTGGAGAATTGACAATATAGCTGCAAAGTCAATTCCTGACCAGACACCAGAGGGAAAAGCGAGACCACTTGGAGGTGGCAACCGCCTAGCACTTGAATGTGACACCAGATGCAGTATGAACCCACTGTAGCGTCAAAGCAGACTTAAAGAGTGCTCAGCGCAGAAGGGGTGTTTTAGATATCCTCGGCACTTTGGGAACGTACCCAGAACTTGTTTTAATGTTTTGAGAGCTCTCAGTCATGTTCTCAAAATGTTTTAAATCGAAAGGTTGGAGGCGGAGCCCTCTCCGGGCTGGGTGAAGTCCAATTGGAGCTCGGCAGTATAAACATGGTACTGTCTGGCTCCAGCCTGCACTGCAGTTACCGGTGTCAGACAAACATCCAAGTGGTTGTCACAAATGGATACATTTGCAAACTCGAACTTGCCAGTTACTGGCATGAAAGAAAAATGTCCAAAATGAGCAGTTAACAGATTTACCATCGGCACCCTGCTGTAAGGCAAAGCAAAAATCTCGGCCAAAGAGATAAAATGAGGAGGCTACAGAAAAATAATGTTGATTGTTGCATCCACTCTGTTTGTGCTCAGTGCTGAACTGGATCAAAACTCGCCCAAGCTGCCCCCAGCTCAATTGGTAGCTTCCTTCCGAACAACATGGTCGTGGGTTCAAGTCCCACTCCAGTACCTGAATGTGAAAATCAAAGTTGACATTCCGATGTAGCACTATGGGAGGTGCTGTCTGTTTGATCAGAGATAATGACCCTCTCTGTCCCCTTGGGTGGATATTAAAGATCCCATGGTGCTGTTTTAATGAAGAGCAGGGGAGTGCTTACTGATATCCTCATTCAACATCACAAAAACAGATTATGTGGTCATTATCACACCGCTGCTTGTGTGTCCATTGGCTGCTGTGTTTTTTTTACATGACAACAGCGACTTTGATTTAAAAGCAAAATACTGCAAATGCTGGAAATCTGAAAATATAACAGAAAATGCTAGAAATACTCAGTAGGTCTGGTAGCAGCTGTGGAGAAAGAAACAGAGTTGTTTCAAGTTAAATATGAAAGAGTCATACTTGACTTGAAATGTTAACTCTGTTTTTTTCTTTCCACAGATGCAACAAGACCTGCTGGGTATTTTTACACTTTCTGTTTTTATTTCAATTGAAAATTACTTAATTGGTTTTAAAGCACTTCAGGAAGTCCAGTGGTTGTGAAAGGTGCAATTTAAATGCAGGTTTTTGTTTTCATTCAAAAGGGTTTGCTGAGAACAATTTCAGACTTAATTCAAGTGGGCTCAGGTCAAAGAGTGGCAAAGGACATACCAGAGGCCTTCTTTTTCCTCAACCGAGGATTTCTCCCCCCCCCCCCCCCGCCCCACCACCATCGTGGTTGACAGGGCTCTCGACTGTGCTCGACCCACATCGCACACTTCTGCTCTCACACCCCTTCCCCTCCCTCTCAGAACCACAAAATGTTTCTTCCTCTCCTGCCTCAGAGCTCTGCAGAATGACACTTGTTTATGTGTGCAACAGGTTTTGTTCACAGTGCTTTAAAATGTCTGTTCCAAGCTTACAGCCCTAGCTTCCAGTGACTTCTCCAGTTTGTCTACCCCTCTCTCTCTCTCTCTCTTTCTCTCTGAGTCCACACTCAGGCTTAACTAATCAAGCACATTGAGCATCAATAATAAACAGGCTCACATGATCAAACACAGAACAATCAAACAATGGAACACCACACTCACCTTCCACCTCCAGCATTATTTAACCAGCGTTATATTCTCCCTCCTCTCCACTTCCAGCATTCCAAAGGGATTATTTCCTCTGCAACACCTCGGTCTCTCCCCAATCTCTCCGCTTCCTACAGCACCTTCTACGTAGGTGCAGGAGGTGTAACAACTGCCGATTTACCTCCTCTCTCCTTTCTGTCCAAGACCCCACTGACCAGGTGAAGCAACAATTGACATATACTTCTGACAGTTTTGTACACTGCATTCACTGTTCACAATGTGACCTCCTCTACAGTGGGAAGCCCCAAATGCAGGTTTGATGACCACTTTGTAGAACAGATCCACTCAGTCTACAAGAAGGTTATGAGCTTCCAGTGGCTTGCTATTTTAATGCCCCAACTTGCTGTCACACTGACATCTCTGTCCTTGGTCTGCTGGAGTGTTCCAGTGAAGCTCAATGCTAGCTCAAGGAACAGCGCCACACCTTTCTGTTAGACACTTTACAGCTTTCTGAACTCAACATTGAGTTCAACCATTTCAGACCCTAATGTCTCCACCCCTATCCCACATTTTGTCTTATTTTCTTTGCAGGTTTTGTTTTCAGGTGGCAGATGTTCACCACTCTGCCATTGACACCTCGTCTGGGCACATCTTTTGTTTCTTTATCTGTTGCATTGGCACAGTCTTTGACTATTTCAGAATCACAGAACCATTACGGTGCAGAAGGAGGCCATTTGGCCCATCATCTCTGTAGCGGTTCTCCAAATGAGCATTGTGACTTAATGCCGTTCTCCTGCCTTTTCCCCAATAACCCTGTGCATTGTTTCTGACAAATAATCATCTTGAAGTCCTCGGTTGAACCTGCCTCCACCACACTTCTAGGCAGTGCATTCCAGGCCCGAGCCACTTGTGCGAAAACATTCTTTTCCCACTGTAGCCACCTAAATTGGCCAGCTCCCGATTTAAAATGGCGAACGGCAAAGGCTGATGGGAAAGTCAGCCAACATAGACAGAAACCAGCAGCTGCAGGTTTGCTGTGTATTTACCTCTGCAAAGGCCAGACAATATCGATACCAGCGACCATCAGCATAACAATGTAGCAGCCATCTGCATACTGATGAGCAATCCCCGGGTACAATAAGTAACATTTTTGACACACAAAGCAAAGCCAGACTCCTCGGCGCCAGCAGGAGCCAACACAAAGGAGGTGAACGAGCACCTCAAGACCGCCCATCGATCAGGGAACCGCTCCAGTCTTGGAGAAATCGAACCAAGCGATTGGGACAAAGTCCAATCACCTAGAACCAGGTACAGGGTCCGCCCCGAAAGGCGGGAAGCCCCTGGGGACTATAAGAGTTAAGCCCCAAGTTCAAATCGCTCTCTTCACCTCTGCGTCCTGCCCGGGTCATCCAGCAACACGAACCAACATTGACCGTGACCGGTGCAGTGACCCCCGAACAAAGTAAGTCTTAATTCAATGCTCGCTACGAGATAGGCACTCCTAGCTACCAATCCGTACCAACTTCGAATCCCGCAGACTCAGAACCCGAACAAAAGGCCATTTGTTCCCCTGACCTGGTGGGCCAGTCCAAAGTTAAGTATAGGCCTGTTAGTTGTAGAAGTAGCTTAGACGTAGAATTTGTGCATGAGTAGCGATTACTGTGTATAATAAATGTGCTTTGATTTGAATCTTACTAATCGGTGTATTGGGTTATTGATCATTACTCGGACTTGAACCTCGTGGCGGTATCATAAAGATACCTGGCGACTCGAGAGCAAAGGTAATAAAACAGAGCAATTGAACCAAGGAGAAAGTTAGCAACACCACGCCGCATTTGCTTCTTTTGTAAATCACTTTAAATCTGTGCCCTATCGTTCTTGGCCCTTTTACAAGCGGGAACAGTTTCTCCCTATCTACTCTATCCAGCTCCCTCTATCAAATCTCCTCTTACCCTTCTTCTCTCCAAGGTGAACAGTCCCAACCTCTCCAATCTATTCTCATAACTGAAGTTTCTCATCCCTAGAACTATTCTTCCAAGCATCTTCTGCATTTTTAAATGCATTCACATTCTTCCTATAGTGTGGCACCCAAAACTGTAATACTTCAGCTGAGATCTAACTCGTGTCTTGTGTAGGTTCAGTGTTACCTCCTTGCTCTTATACACTATTCACTTATTAATAAAACCCAGAATACTTTATGCTTTATGAACTGCTGTCTCCACCTGTTGTGTCACCTTCAATGATCAACACCCAAGTCCCTCTGCTCCTGCACCCCTTTAAAAAATTTACCCCTTATTTTATATTGTCTCTCTATGTTCTTCCTACCAACTCTTTTGTCATTTAATGCCTCCTGTCTTCCACCCTATCACAGGCCTTCTACTTGTTTTGTTTTCATCCTAACGAGTCGCAAAAGGTTGGTTTACAGGTGCAACAGGTGATTAAGAAGGTGAATGGAGTTTTGTCCTTCATTGCTGGAGGGACAGAGGTTAAGACTAGGGAGGTAATGCTGCAACTGTATCAGGTGATAGTGAGGCTACACCTCACTATTGTGTTCAGCTTTGGTCTCCTTACTTGAGAAAGGACATACAGGTGCTGAAGAGTGTGCAGAGGAGATTCACTCGGTTAATCCCAGAGTTGAGGGGGTTGGATTACGAGGGAGGTTGAATAGACTGGAACTGTACTCGTTGGAATTTAGAAGGATGCGGGGGGGGATCTTATAGAATCATATAAAATTATCAAGGGAATAGATAGGATAGAAGCGGGGAGGTTGTTTCCACTGGCGGGTGAAAGCAAAACTAGGGGCATAGTCTCAAAATAAGGCGAAGTAGATTTTGGACTGAGTTTAGGAGGAACTTCTTCACCCAAAGGGTTATGAATCTATGGAATTCCCTGCCCAGTGAAGAAGTTGAGGCTCCTTCATTAAATGTTTTCAAGATAAAAATAGATAATTTTTTGAAGAATAAAGGAATAAAGGGTTCTGGTGTTTGGGTGGGAAAGTGGAGCTGAATCCATAAAAGATCAGCCATGATCTCATAATGGCGGAGCAGGCTTGAAGGGCCAGATGGTCTACTCCTGCTCCTAGTTCTTATGTTCTTATGTTCTCCCACATTTCACCTCCTTTAAAACTATTACAATTCTAACTTTTCCCAGTTCAGATGGAAGGTCATGACCTGAACTCTGTTTCTCTCTCCACAGAAGCTGCCTAACCTGCTGAGTGTTTCCAGAATTTCCTGTTATTATTTCTAAAAAAAAACCTCCTCCTGTGACTCGGTGTCAAACTTTGCTTTGATTACCCTCCTGTGAAATGCCTTCGGATTTTTTTTTTCTCCATGAAAGCTTCTATCTAAATGCAAGTAGTTGTGGCTTAAGAGTGTGTCAGCACCAATGAGTCGAGTTGGATTTCTAACAATGGAGGCGGTCAGTCTACTGGGGCAACCATTGTTGAAATGTTAGCGGGTCGTTTCTTTAATCAGGACAAGGGGAGTCCACACCGAGTAAACTAAGAAACAAAGTTTTATTTACACAGATATGTGGGCAGCACAGTAGCACAGTTGTTAACACTATGGCTTCAAGGCGCCAGGGTCCCAGGGTCCCAGGTTCGATTCTCGGCTTGGGTCACTGTCCGTGCGGAGTCTGCACATTCTCCCTGCGTCTGCGTGGATTTCCTCCGGGTGCTCCAGTTTCCTCCCACAAGTCCCGAAAGACATGCTCTTGGGTAATTTTGACATTCTGAATTCTTCCTCAGTGTACCCAAACAGGCTCCGGAACGTGGCGACTAGGGGCTTTTCACAGTAACGTCATTGCAGTGTTAATGCAAGCCTACTAGTGACACTAATAAAGATTGTCATTTTATTATGTACACTGCCCGATCGATCCCTACCGGGTTCCTCCTTGTCGGTGCCTTACTGTTCGACCTTGTTTACACGGGTTAATTGAAATACCCCGCCCCAAGCGGGGAGCTCGTACTCGGTCAGGAGCACAGGGAAGACAAGCATTCCAACTGTTGTGCTATGCTTCTTCATGTAGCATAAGCTGCTTCCTTGATGTATACTCTGACAAAGGAAGGTTCAGGCTTGGAGATAGGTTTAACACATTTATTGAACAGTTAACAATTCTCCTACTTGAGTTCGACTCTCCTGCTAATCTTGCTATAGTAACTCAATCTAACTAACCAGTCTGCTCTAATCCACGTGTGGGTGTGATGCTTCCTGATCTGCCCTGTCTCTCTGAGTGTCACCTATGGAAAGAGAAAGAACATGTGTGCCCTGTCCTTTTATATGGGTAGCCCCCTTGTGGTAGTGTCGCCTCTGGGTGTGTCTTGACTGCCCATTGGTCGTGTCCTATCTTACTGACCTATTGGTTGAATGTCTGTGTGTCATGATGTCTCTGGTGCTCCCTCTAGTGTTTATTTAGTCTTAGTGTATTCACATTAATCCCTTGTGTATTTACAGTGATGCATATTACCACACCCACCCCATAGGTTCCATGTGGGATAGTACAGTCTCCATTTACGAACAGCCAGGCGCGCTGCAGACAATAGGAAATCCTGATGTCTTGCGTACGACGACTGGAAGGAGCTCATTTAAATTGGTCTGGAGTGGGGACTTTGTGACTTGGTCGGAAATAATTGGTGCTAATAGCTATCAGGTGGCCTGCTGTTGGTGCAGCAAAAACAAAACACTTAGGATTGTGTAAGTAATTGGCTTTAAGTGCAGACCCTTGGCTCTCAGAGGCCACAGTGGGACCTATTTACACAAACAGCTGTTTACCTTGATGCTAAGAGGCTACAGGGAGATTACGCATTTGCAAAACAAGAAAGGTCACTTTTGCCTGAGGCTGACGGTCGAATGCTGCTCGGTCGATCAGGGCTTTTCATTTTAGGCTGACTTTGGGAGATGGTGCAACCTGAGTTGATACGTGAGAATTGTATAAATCAAAGCGGGAAGCAAGTTTAATCTGATTTATCATTTTCAAACGGTAATAAAATTGGAAAACCAATGGCAAACCCATAATCGCGCCACCTATTTAAACTAATTCCTGATACAGATTACCCCCTGGTAAAACCAATAAGGATGTCTGAACTGCACTGTTTAAACTGCTCACAGCAGCAAGCTGAAACAAGGAAGATAGTCAACCTCCACCCCCCCCCCCCTCCCCCCGGCCCCCTTTGAGCTCTGCGTAACCCCAGTGAGGACTACAAGGTGTTTGTGTCATGGGATTATACGTATGTGGTTTTCAGTCAATGCTGTACCTAACGGGACATCTATGTGCCATACATGCAGACTGGACGCTTTTCATGCTGGCACATTTCTCACGTTTAAATGTAATTCTTTCAATAAAAAAGTTTGTACTTACAGAGCAGCCTCACCACATTGCTCAAAATTTACGGGCGGCCTTTACAGGCAGCATGGTAGCATAGTGGTTAGCACAATTGCCTCACAGCTCCAGGGTCCTAGGTTCGATTCCCTGCTGGGTCACTGTCTGTGTCCGGAGTCTGCATGTTCTCCCCAAGTCTGCGGGGGTTTCCTCCGGGTGCTCGGGTTTCCTCCCACAGTCCATAGATGTGCAGGTTAGGTGGATTGGCCATGCTTAATTGCCCTTAGTGTCCAAAAAGGTTAAGTGGGGGTTGCTGAGTTACGGGGATAGGGTAGATACGTGGGCTTGAGTAGGGTGCTCTTTGTAAGGGCCGGTGCAGACTCGATGGGCCGAATGGCCTCCTTCTGCACTGTAAATTCTGTGGTTCTATGAAAAGCGTCCCAAAATGCTTCACAAGCAATGCATCACTCCGAAGTGCAAACATGGCAGCCATTGTGTACACAACAAGATCCCACAATCAGCAGCAGTCGTTCAGCTAGTTTATCCACCGTATTTCCGGTGGCCGAGGTTAAAGGAAGATTGTTGGCTGGGGCATCAGAATGATTCTCTTGCTCTTCAAACAGCGTGATGGGTTTTATTTTCATGTTCATCTGAATCACTGGAACAGATCGACCGAGCCTCAGTCCATTATGTGATTGAAAGACAGCACACTGAACATTGCAGCTCCCCCTCAGTACTGCATCAGAATGTAAGTCAAGATTTAAATATAATCATAGAAATATGAAGCAGAATGTCTTGGCCAGTAATGAAATGTGATGAGACGAGTAACAGGCTCACAATATTGCAGGGAACTGTTCTTGTGGGGATAATTTTTATGTTGCAATTTCATCTCCAACATAAACTAAAGGGGCTGAAATTGGGTTTTCTCCATTTTGCATTCCCACAAGAACTTTTTAATTTCTTTAAAAGTTTCTCACCACTTTTTCCTTTCTCTTTAGCCACTCAGGTCGTGTGGGTCAATTTTCACTTCTATTGCTGGATGTTAACAGTGTAGTAATGGACTCCAAATGAAAGTGATAGCCCAAATACTGTCCCATAAAAATTGATGCGCAGGCCAGTGGCATTTTGAAATGGTCGTACTGCTAGGTGCCCAAAGCACTCGACTTCTCAGGCAGGAGCTAGATTTCAAAATGTGAATCGAGGTCCTGAGACCTTCATTGCAATTCGAGAAAAGCACTGCCTTATTGCTGTTTGTGACATCTTGCTGTGCAAACATGGGCTGCTGCGTTTCCCACATCACAACGGTGACCACACAGCAAGTCTTCTGCCATTTGACATTTGCCTGACCTCTGAACACTAACCTCTTCAGGGTCTTGTGCCATTTGCAACCCCCCCCCCCCCCCCGACCCACCCCGACCTTCTGCAAAGCGCTTCTGGATATCCTGGGGTTGTGCAGTGCACTACATGGCGGCATGATGGCATAGCGGTTAACACTACTGCCTCACAGTGTCAGGGACCTGCGTTCAATTCCGGCCTTGGGTGACTGTCTGTGTAGAGTTTGTACATTCTCCCTGTGTCTGCGTGGGCTTCCTCCGGGTGCTCCGGTTTCCTCCCACAGTCCAAAGATGTGCAGGTTAGGTAGATTGGCCATGTTAAATTGCTCCTTAGTGTCTAAGGTTAGGTGGAGTTACGGGATGGTGGGGTTAGGTTGCACTTTCAGAAGGTCGATGCAGACTCGATGGACTGAATGGCCGCCTTCTGCAATGCAGGAATTCTGTGAATCTATGATAATTGTGTAGGAGTTAGCCAGTTGTGAACCTATGTATGTCTATATCTGTGTATTTCTTTCTTCTTTCTATCTTCATGGGCACAGATATCAAAGCAGGATGTTCAGGGTGATGATCTTTTCTCAGATAACATCAGTGACACTCCATGGTCATTAGATATGAGGGCTGATTGAAGCAGGGCTAGTGGAATTCTGGCAGATACACACGACAGTGATAAAACTCCTTTCTCCTTCAATCTGGAATGATTCATTGTCCGGTCAGCATGCTGACATGGCACACTGTTCCTGTCAAGCACTTCTCAAAAACGTCAGTTGAATAATCATTGGTCCCACTGAGGTAATTCTGTAAGTCCTTCAGAGCTCCATCTGACCATAGTATAAAACTGAAAATCGGGCGAGTTAAGTAGTACAGAATGTTAGTTTGGGTTACATATAAAATGATATTGAAGACCTGGGGCGAAATTCTCCGGAAACGGCGCGATGTCCGCCGACAGGCGCCCAAAACGGCGCAAATCAGACGGGCATCGCGCCGCCCCAAAGGTGCGGAATGCTCTGCATCTTTGGGGGCCGAGCCCCAACATTGAGGGGCTAGGCCCGCACCGGTCGAATTTCCGCCCCGCCAGCTGGCGGAAAAGGCCTTTGGTGCCCCGTCAACTGGCGCGGAAATGACATCTCCGGGCGGCGCATGCGCGGGAGCATCAGCTGCCGCTGACAGTTTCCCACGCATGCGCAGTGGAGGGAGTCTCTTCCGCCTCCGCCATGGTGGAGACCGTGGCGGAGGCGGAAGGGAAAGAGTGCCACCACGGCACAGGCCCGCCCGCGGATCGGTGGGCCCCGATCGCGGGCCAGGCTACCGTGGGGGCACCCCCCAGGGCCAGATCGCGCCCCCCCCCCCCCAGGACCCCGGAGCCCCCCCGCGCTGCCTTGTCCCGCCGGTAAGGTAGGTGATTTAATTTACGCCGGCAGGACAGGCAATTTAGCGGTGGGACTTCGGCCCATCCGGGCCGGAGAATCGAGCGGGGGGGCCCGCCAACCGGCGTGGCGCGATTCCCACCCCCGCCGAATCTCCGGTGCCGGAGACTTCGGCAACCGGCGGGGACGGGATTCACGCCAGCCCCCGGCGATTCTCCGACCCGGCGGGGGGTCGGAGAATTTCGCCCCTGATACTGAAAGTCAATTATAGAGTTAGCAGAACAGGATGAGGATCCTTCTTCAGTTTTATATTAAGCAGGGTTAATCACAATATTCCATAAGAATAATACTGTACATTATGGACAAGTACTAAACAGTTCTAATACATTTTCCCTCTCAGATTTATTGGGAAAGTTGGACTCGATCTGCAGTCGCAGTAGCACACGCTGGAATTCCTGTCAAGTTGCACAGAAAATTTTGCCACAAGCCAGTAAAATGGTTCAATCTCTTCCCAGAGGATATTTATTTCCTAAGCCTCCATCCACAATGCCAGCTCTACTGCTGACCCAGAGCTTCGCAGAATCTATCGCCGGGTGACTTGATCCCATCGCTTTATCAGCCCCCTTCTGAACCAAGGTTAGATCACGTGCCAGGGAAGTCATGAATTAGCCTGCACCTCCTTCAGGGTCAAGCACATCTCTACCTCCCAGAGGAACATAGCTGAGTGGGGAATTAAGCCAGTGGCACATTGCTCTTCTAATATCCAGCAATAAAATATAAAATTGCTTCTAACTGCATCCAAAATCCTCATTCACTGCAAACCAGATTAATCTCTGGAACAGCAGTGAAAAGAGCTTCATTGCTGGTGACATTCCGCATCCCTCAGTGCCAGCAAAGCCTTAAGATGTCAACTTCAGCTCAGTGGTAGCACTCTCGCCTCTGTGTCAGAAGTTTATGGCACCAATTAGCTGAGGGATAAGAAAGCAGGGATCAGTGGTAAATAGCTGTTTCACGGGCTGGAGGAAGGTATGCAGTGTTTTCCCCAGAGGTGGGTACGCGGGTCACTGCTCTTTCTGATGTGTGTTAATAACCTGGCATGGGAGGGCACAATTTCAAAGTTTTCCACTGACTCAAAACACAGTAACAACGGTTAAACATGAGGAGAATAGTAACAGACTCCAGACCATTGGGGCCCCATCCTCGTCAGGTTGACAAAGCTGTGGCTGGAAAAGCTCCCAGCCTGTAGGCAACCTGCTGGCTCAGGCCCACCGCATTCTCAGGGGCTCCAACTGACCGCTAGGGTGGAGGGAGGTAAGTTCTGGGGCTGGGTGTAGGTGGGATGGGGGTTGGGACATCAGTCCCCATCGGAGATTTCCGATGCTTGAGTTTCCATTTCCCAACCTGTGTTCATGACCTCCTGTTAACCGTTCAGGAAATGGCATTTGGTGTTTTTTATGAGGCCACGAAGGAGCCCACACCGAGTGGTTCAAAGAAGCCGAGTTTATTTATAATAGCTATTATATACATCACACGGTAGATTCCTGCTGGGTCTGCCTTGCTGGTAGCAAACTGTCCGGCTTTATATTTTGTACAACTATACATTGTTTAGAGGTCCCCTGCCTCCTTAACGAGGCAGCTCGTATTTTTCAAGGTTCACGGGGAAGTTAATTGTTCCCAACCCGTAAGACTCTTGAGGTTTACCACATCCCCCCCCCCCCCCCCCCGCCCCCCGCGACACAATGTCTGAAGAATCCTCTGACATCTGCGGGGAAGGAGGGCGCTGGACTCTCTTTGTGTCAAGCTGGGCGTCACGCATCCAAGGTGCCGGTTCTGGCGGGTGAATTCGGAAGGCGAACGGCTGGAACATCATGGCGGATGCTCAGCTGGTGGCTGCTGTGCTGTCCATGCCCCATCGGAGATTTCTAATGCTCGAGTTTCCATTTCCAAATCCGCGTCCACGACCTCTCTCGTATCGGCGTCTATCATGACTCCCTTGGCACTCCGCCACGGCCTGCTGTGGCATCAGAGTCGGCTGGATGAAAACTTTATGCTCAAGAGATTTCCCAAGAACTGGTCACCTGGACTGAATGTGCTTAAGGTGCTTTCGCATGATCCCACCTTGGACTTGCACTTGAGAGGAAACCGGCCCTGTCTGGTGGAGGATGGTCCTGGAGATCCATTGGGCACCGTCCGCAATGTTTCAAATGTACACCCTGTCACCTGGTGCAAAGTGTCCGGATGAGGGCAGCATGGTGATGCAGTGGTTAGCACTGCTGCCTCACAATGCCAAGGACCAAAGTTCGATCCTGGCCCCGGGATCCTGTCCGTGTGGAGTTTGCACATTCTCTCCGTGTCTGGTGGGTCTCACCCCCACAACCCAAAGATGTGCAGGGTGGGTGGATTGGCCACGCTAAATTGCCCCTTAATTGGAAAGCAAAATTGGAAACTATTAAAAAAATTTAAAAGTGTCTGGATGATCAACACCGAATGGGGCAATGCTCTTGCAGGTCCTGGTTGTGTTGCACTTTTGCACCTATGTCAGGGAAAATCATTCTGTGCTAACCTGCTCGGAACACGCGTGATGGGGATGATTGTTTTCCCCATGTGGCTCAAGGAATATGAACTCCCTTGCTGACTACGGGGCTGATATCATGTTGTACAAAAGGTTGGCCAGATAGGAAATGACCGTCAGAGAGTGAGAGGACCCTGAGAGGTTCAACCAGGCCCTTTTAAACATCTTCTCTGTGTTACTCATCTGACTCCACTCATCTTTATTAAACATACTAAGGTTTGAAGCCTACGACCCAGCAGCGTTTCAGCTGGGGCCACGTCAGTCCCTGAGTGTGGGGTGGTTCTCCAGCAAAATAAGAAACGAGACTGCCTTCTGTCCAGTGAATTAGAAGACTGCTTCTTGAGTCCTCTTTTGAACGTCTGTACCACCCTCTCCGCTAAATCATTTGAAGCCGGGTGGTATGCGACCGTACGGTGTGCCATACCCTATTCGCCACCAATAACCCAGAGAACTCCTCATTGGCTAAAGGAGTTCCATTGTCTGTAATGAGCACTTCAGGGATGCTATGCGTGAACAATAACCGCAACTTCTCAATGGTTGCCTGGGAGTTTTTCACCGCCATCTTATGGACCTCCAGCCATTTTTAATGGGCATCAATCTATAGGAGGAACATTGAACCCTGAAACAGACCAGCAAAGTTGGCATGCAATCATTCTGACGGCAGTCCTGGCCATCTCCAAGGGTGATGGGAAGCAGCTGGTGGGAGCTCCTGGTGCTCCTGGCAGATGGAGCATTGCTGGGTTATCCTCTCAATGTCCGCATTCAGGCCAAGCCATCAGATGTAACTGCGCGCCAACACCTTCACTTTGGACACCCTGGATGTCCATTGTGGAGGTCCTTCAATATCATTTCCTGGCCTTTTTCTGGAATGACGATGTGCGTACCCCATAGCAGGAAACCGTCCTCCACACTAAACAACAAAGTACAAAGAAAAGTACAGCACAGGAACAGGCCCTTCGGCCCTCCAAGCCCGTGCCAACCATGCTGCCTGACTAAACTACAATCTTCTACACTTCCTGGGTCCATATCCCTCTATTCCCATCACATTTCTCCCACACAGAAGATTTTGACGAAATGCCCGTAATTCGCCTGGTAACTGTCAAAGCTGACCTCCAAATGTGCCGAACATTTGCAAGAATCGGGTCTGTCTGAGTACATTCACGGATCCGAGACGCCGTGACCAGCACAAAAATCCAGGAAGTTTAGAGTGACGACCACTTAATCCGCCCTGGTGGAGGGCGATGTTGGGCTAGTTGGTAAAGGCAAATGGTTCAGCACGTCAGTGTTTGCTAACTGGGTCCCTGACCGATGCTTGAATAGATATTCATTGGCGGCCAAGAGCAGGGCCCAGCGTTGGATCCTCTCGGCTTTGTCCTCTTTAAAGGTTTATGGTCCGTAATAATAGTAAAGTGGAGGCCATAGATGTGCTGGTGAACTTTTTCACTGCGTAGACCACCGCCAGACCCTCCTTCTCGATCTGCGCATATTCTCGTTCTGCCGCACCCAGCTTCCGAGAGGCGAAAGCAATCGGCCATTCTCCGCCAATCTCAATCCAATATGACTGGCCGGCCCCAATGCCATAAGGCCCCGTATCGCATGCGATGCGTAAGTGTTTAGCGGTGCCGTAGTTGGTCATTAAGACGGTAACTTCTCCTGCTTAAAAGTCGCATCCTGCGGCTTTCTCCACGCCCACACTTGATTTTACTTTAGGGGCCAACATGGTCACAATGTTCGGGATGAACTTGTTGTAATAGTTAACAAATCCTAAAAAAGAACAAATCTATGTGGCGCCTGTCGGGGTGGGGGCCTGCTGAATGGCACGCACGTTCTCTGCAATGGGGGGTAAACTTCCGCGGTCCACCCGGTAACGGAGATAAACCACCACCCTTGCACGGAAGACACGTTTCTCCTGCAGCAAGTGGACACCAGACGCATAGAACCGTTTCAGCACTGCCTCAAGGTTTTCCAGATGCTCTTGTTCAGTCGCTCCCGTTACCAATACATCATCTGAGTAGACCGCCACACACGGGAACCCTCTCAGGATGTTTTCCATTACATGTTGAAATATAGACTAGGCAGAGGACACACAGCCGGGTGTATTCATAAAGTCCTCCGTCTGTATTGATTGTAACATATTTCAGGGAGGTTGCATCCAAACCGAGCTGTAAATACGCGTGGCTCATATTGAGTTTAGTGAACCAGTGTCCACCTGCCAACTTTGCAGAAAGATCTTCAATGCGGGGCATGGGGTAGCGATCCAACCTTGAAGCTGTGTTCACTGTCAGCTTATAGTCCCCAGATAATCAGATTTTCTTGGCCCGTTTTACCACAGGCTCCACCTGCTTCCCAATCCGTGAAGCGAACGGGCCTGATGATGCTCAGACTCTCCAGCCAACTAAGTTCAGTTTCTCCTTTTTTTCAACAATGCATACGGGACTAGGCAGGTCCAGAAATAACAGTGTTCTACTTACATCTCATGATACTCAGATTTCCATCTCAAATGGGCCCACCATTTTTAGTTTCGTAGCATCCAGATTCTGCTCGGTAGCAGGACCAAGGATTCAGTCCAGCATCTAGCTGTGTACAACAAAATGTGCCAACGACCAAACAATTGCAACAATCTCCAGCCATCAAAGTTTGATCAGGTTGCTGCATTAATACAAATGAATGTGAGATAGGGCTTCCCATACAGTAACATATTCCAGCGACAAAATGGTAGGGGCTTCAATCACCAGTTTATTGACCGCAAAGAACGGAAAGTTGCAGAGTGTTGACGCGAATGACATATCTGACAAAATAGCCCTTTAGGAAGCGTCAAACCTTTACAACTGTGCTCTCCCCAAGTGCCAAAGTGAGAGTGGAAATACTGGCAGAACAAGCAACTGTAAGCACAAGGGAGAATCTCAAGTTTATTATTATTATTATAAGTTCAACTCTGCCAAAGATAATGCTTGGCAGTTATCCATAATGGCCACAGCAGCACTGACCTTTTTGACCTTAGCTCATTTGAGGAACCTGCATGGGACATAAGCTGGCATCAACTGGATCTTCTTGCTGTGATGAATCGTACGCCAGATTGTTGTTCTTAACAAGGAACAACATTTAATGTCTGCACCCCACAGAGAGTCTAGCAGAAGTAGTTCATCTATTAGTAGGTTTCTTTCGATGCGTAAGGTCCAACGGATAACATGCATGTGGTTCCTAAGGGGATCTGCCTGGTGCCTATGATAGACTTATTTGATGGGCCAAGTACATTGGCTTTCTGACAGACCTCCTGGTAAATTCTATTTAATCCTACCTGGGTAACTCTGAAACAGGCTCAGGCTAACAATTTCTCACAATGCCTGGCATCCTCCGAGATAAGGAGCCAAGCTGCCCAGTGGAACACACGGTAAGACTGAATCAATATGAGGATCTCAGCTTGAACTAGTGCATTCATTTGTAAAGGGGACTCTTTTTGCCCTTCCCAGTATCGTGCGATTCCCACTTGCAGTACGAGATGGTCTCACACCGTCCCAAAATAATGCTACAGGAGCTGCAAACCACAGGAATGCTTTGGAGAGCCGTGTGATGGACGTTTTGGGGCAATTCTGATTGTGACAGGGTTGACGTGAGCTGGCCTAAAGTATTCCATGCTGAGCCAAGCTGTACGTAGCTTGGCGATAACGAAACATTGACCAGCTGTGTTTGCTTGTTGCCTGTGATAAGTACTCTTAGGTCAGACAAGCTGTGGGTCAGGAAACTGAGAAGAGCACCATACGTTCTGCCATCTGATGCCAACTAGACACCTGCTGTCTGAAATCAGCTCTCTCGAATGGGAGTCATGTACATGTGCTGTGAGGTACAACTAAAATCCTTTTACACTACATTATAAATTCACAAATCAATCATAAGGCTGAAAATAAAATATATTTTAACATACAACATGTTAAAGTAGATAAAATACAGATCTTTTGGAAGAATATTTTTATTGTGTTCAGAAATCCTAGTTAATTTTTCTTTAATAATAAGCATTATGCTACAGGAATAAAATTAATCAAATTATTTTAGTGTCTTTGTCCTTTTTAGTCTCCATTAACCATACAACCCTGCATTCCCAAGGCCCAGATTTCCATTTAACATCAGCTTCTTGTACATCCTCCATTCCCTTTGCCTTACCATTGCAACCCGGACTATCGGCTATCTAAGTTGCACATTCCAGAATTCCGTCCTTAAACAGCTCCGCAGTTCATCTCCCTCTCTTCCTTTGAGATCCTCCTCAACACTCATCTCTGCCACCAAACATCTGATCACACCCACTAATATCTCCTTCTTTGGTTTAGTGTCCATTCCCGTCTGATTAGGACGTTTTCTAAGTTTTTTAAGCACGTTATAATTGCAAATTGTTGATTCTGGTGCTCCGGTCTGAGTCAATTCAAGAGTCTGTGCATGGGCCTTACACCCCTTAAGTAATAATCATAGAATTTACAGTGTAGAAGGAGGACATTCAGCCCATCGAGTTTGCGCTGGTCCTTGGAAAGAGCACCCTACGCCTCCACCCTATCCCCGTAACCCAGTAATCCCACCTAACCTTTTGGACACTAAGTGGTAATTTAACATGACCCATCCACCTAACCTGCACATCTTTGGACTGTGGGAGGAAACTGGAGTACACGGGGAGAAAGTGCCAACTCCACACAGACAGTCAACCGAGGCCGGAATTGAACCCGGGCCCCTGGCGCTGTGAGGTAACAGTGCTAACCACTGTACCACTGTGCCGCCTATAAAGAACTGATAATCCTTCTTGCGTTTAACGCCAATCGGTTTTCTCTCTCTCTCTCTCTCTGTCATAACAGTTCTCATCTCTATTTCATCAACTTTATTATGTTAATACCCTTCTGATGATTATGTCATCAAATGTTGGAGCTGTTGGAACTTCTTCCAAATGAACACTGACAAAATCAAAAGCATCCTGGGCGGGATTCTCTCAGCCCGGGGCCGGGCCAGAGAATCCCCGTGACCGGCGTGAATCGCGCCATGCCGCCGCCGGCACGTGATTCTCTGCAGAGCGGAGAATCAGCGCCATTGGCACTGGCGTGGTTGGCACGGCGCCGATCGCGGGCTGCTCTATGCGGCTGGCCCGCCGATTCTCGGCCCGGGATGGGCCAAGCGGCTGTCGTAAAAACGCCAAGTCCACCGGCGCCGTCCACACCTGCTCTCAACCGGCGGGAACTCATGAAGGGTCGGAGGATAGTCTGTGGGGAGGGAGGGTGGTCCGACCCAGGGGGGGACCTCCGATGTCGCCTGGTCCATGATCGGGGCCCACCAATCGGCGGGCCGGCCTCTCTGGTTGGGGGCCTCCTTTCCTGCGCGCCAGCCCCTGTAGCCCTGCGCCATGTTGCATCAGGGCCGGCGCCACTGCACATGCGCGGATCCTGCGGTGCACAGTTCGCGCCGGGATCGGCAGCTGGAGTGGCATGAACCACTCCAGTGCCGTGCTGGCCCCCTGTAGGGGCCAGAATTAGTCCTCGGCTCGGCCCTTTCACGCCGTCGTAAAACGTGACGGAGTTTATGACGGCGTGGACACCCTGGATTAGAGAATCCCGCCACCTATTTGGCTTCTGCAGGAATTCGATTGCCTAATTCTCCCCGCTTCTTAGCCTGAACTAGATGATGCACAACAACAGTGGCCTCTTAAGAACTTTTTAAACTAAGTTTCAAACGCATCTTCGAGCCCACACAAGAACCGCTTGCTTCAAACTATACTTCTACCTTTATCTGCCCATTGCCGCTGAAACACGTATCCATGCTTACTGCTAGGTTCCCTTATCCTCCTCGTGAATCTCCCAAACTCCCGCCCAAAATAAACTGCACTCATTCTATACTAATCCTGTCATTAATCAAAGGCCACTGGTTGACATTTCTTCCATTTCTAAGCTTAGTGAATCGATTTGTCTATCACAATATACCTGATGCAACTTGTCCCAATATCTGGAACAGGAAGTGAAACTGAAAGGAAAAATCTATGAGACAAAAATTTAAAAATAACTTTTGAGCATAACACAACAGAAAAGAGACAGGCAATGCACTGTTTTAATATGCATTAAAGGATTAGGAACATGACATCACTAGAAAGGAAGAGTGCCATGTGATCCAGGTTTAGTTTCACTTTTACCTTAAGCAGTGCACACGCACAGCTCTGCTGCTAGTGTCCCCAAGCTTTATACCTCTGCATAAATGTTCCCATGTGCCTAGTCTTAATAAATGAACAGACAACATATTTACCCAATCCCTTGTGAATGATTGGTGCCTTTATCTCATTATCACAGCACGACATGCTGAAAAAATAAATGAGAAAGAAGTTTAAAAATACTTTTGAGAATAATGCACCAGCAGAAGAGGCAGGCAGGACTCTATCATTCATTTATATTGGAGCATGCATTAGCAAAAAAAACGTAAATTATTTTTAAAAGAAACAATTTCTTCTAAATAATTAGAGATTCTGCAAATTGTGAAAGCATGAAGCAGTTTCAATAAAAATCTGTCACCATAATCAATCAAATGCCTTGGCCAGAATCATACTGCATGTGGTATTGTTGCCGCTCATTTAGTGGTCCTAAAGTGTTTGATCCTTTTGGCGGTAATGCTACTTTCATTATAATTACTGCCAGTTCATATTTTCCACCTTGAATTAAACACAGCCGTAATGGATTAGCACATGATGACTAAAACACCAATTACACCACTAATTAAGGGGCAGGGCTGAATAAAGTAAGCCAAACTGCCATTTTCCACATTTTAAACGTCTGCTAAACATGTGTGCCGTAAGACGCATATGACATAAAATTTAATGCCTCCTGTACTGTTAGGCTAAATGTTTAGTTATAAACACCCCATTTGTCTTAATGTAGATAGGAATGTGTTATACAACTGCTGAGATTCATTTACATTCACTATTTTGTAATGCTAAAAGTGTTTTAGGACTTGATAGAAATATATGATCATTCGAAACTGTTAATATTTTTAATATCATCTAGGTTGAAGGAAAGACTAGTATTTATATTGCATCTTTTATGACCATAGGAAGTTCCTGAGTGCTTTTCCGACAATTAAGTCGTTTCAAAATGTGGTCTCTGTCATAATGTAGGGAACCATGGGGGCCATTTTATGCACAAGATTCCACAAAAAGTAGTGTGAAAATCATAGAATCACATCATAAAATGTGCACGAGGCCATTCCGCCCATCGAGTCTGCACTGACTCTCTGAAAGACCACCGTACCAAGCCCAATTCCCCAGCCTATCCCCTAACCCCACCTAATTACACATCTTTGGACACTAAGGGGCAATTTAGCATGGCCAATCCACCTAACCTGCACATCTTTGGACTGTGGGAGGAAACCGGAGCACCCGGAGGAAACCCACGCAGACACGGGGAGAAAGTGCAAACTCCACACTGTCAGTGATGGAATTGAACCCGGGTCCTGGCACTGTGAGGCAGCAGTGCTAACCACTATGGCACTGTGCCGCCTATAAGATTAGATAATCCATCTTCCAACATTGATAAATATTGGGGAAGGAGGGATGGGGGTCAGGAGGGGAGAGTGTGAGCTGACGGACAAAGCCTCATCCTATGAGAAGCGGGTGAGGATGAGGGCCTCCCTGGTCCTCTAGAAGTGCCGGAGCCTTGCCGCCGGCTGTCTTCCTTCCTCTGGCTGTTCCTGCGGGTATTTCCTGGGCTTGTCCTCCAGCCACTCACGGTCTGGCTCATCCTAATCTTTCTCAGATGAGGCAACATGTCCCTCCTCCTCCTCCAGCATGTTGCGCTGTTGCCGTGCAAGGTTGTGGAAGGCAAATCAGACCACCACAAAGCACGAGACCCTCTGGGGGTAGTTCTGCAGTGCATCACCAGAGCGGTTGAGGCATCAGAACTGCATTTTGAGCAGTCCAATGCATCGCCCAATGACAGGATGGGTGGCATCATGGGTGGTGTTATATTGGGTCTCCGGTCTCCGCACTGGCGACATCAGCCAGGACCTCAGCGGGTACCCCTTACCCCCAAAAGCCAACCCGTCATCCTCGAAGACGCTGGGAATCTCCAAGTGGCCCAGGATGTAGTTGTCATGCACGCTCCCTGGGAAGCATGCACACACGTGCATAATCCGGAGGTGGTGGTTGCACATGCATTGAATATTCCTTTTAATGAAGGGCACTTCCTGATGCCCAGTGCGTGCAAGGGGGCATGCATGCCATCAATTACCCCATGGACCTGGGGCATCCAGGCGATGGCAGAGAATCCCATTGCCCGGGCATCTTGGTAGGCTTGGTCCAGCTCAATGTTAATGAAGTCAGCTGCCCGGGCATACAGGGCACCCATGACCTCACGGCTGCACTTGTGGGCTGTAGCATGGGGTATGCTGCACAAGTCCCCGCTCGAGCCCTGGAATGAACCGTTGCATAAAGGATCAGGGCTGCGGTGACCTTCACAGGAACCAGGAGCGGGCGCCCTCCTCCTTCACTGGGTGCCAAGTCTGCAAGGACAGGTGCTGCACTATCACCTTGCTGAGACGGAGCTTACTGCGACAAATGCTGGTCCGTCATCTCCTCAAATGATCAACGACGACTGTACACCTTGGGTCATTGCCAGTGTCCCCCTCTGGGTCCCTCCACAGACTGATGGGTAGCTGGGTCTGCAGGGTGTGCGACACCCTGCACTGCGAGAGCTGCCACTGTGCAGTCGACAATACCATCCACATTGTTATATCTGTAAGGAATTGGAGAAGGTGAGAGGCCAACAATCAATTGGGCTTTGCACCCCGGGACCTTCAAATGTTCCCAGCCTGCCCCAACCTTACGTGTCCCGCCTTCTCTCAGAGTGCCATCCACTGAGCCAGTTGTCCTGTTGGACCCCACCCTGCACACTCACCCCTGGCCAAATCAGGAGTCCCTGGACCACAGACCCCTGCTGGGAATACCCAGGGGACCGTACTCAGGTACGCCGCCCTCCCATCTACACACTCACCCTCTGGTTGCGAGGCTATCCCCAGTGCTGGAGCCCAGCTCTTAGGTGTTTGATTATTGACTGTTGCTTTTGACACCCCAAGCATTCAGGCAAAAAGTCCAGGCCTCACAGTTTGATTGGAATGCTAGGCAATAAAACCTGTCTGGGTCATGGCATGTGTACACATGAGAATGCACTTGAGAGCTGGGAAGTGCTCACATAACTAACAATGTCATATTCAGTATTAGCAATAGCCTTCAGCTGTGCAGCCAGTGGCTGCTCAGTCAGAGGGGATTAAGTTGACCTTCAGCATGTAACAATGAACAGGGCTCTGTCCTGGAAGTCTTTGGTGGGGCAGAAAGGCAGCAGCTGTAATGGGTATACACAATTTGGGGAATGCCCTGTAGGACTCGCAGATCCTGAGCCCCTCAACCTGCAGCCTAGGGGCGATCACCGACCGACGCCGTCCAGCCCCCCCCCAACTAGGCCCAAACCATCTCCCCCAAAATTGAGGCAGCAACTCCAATGCCCTTGGGCTGCGTGTTGAAAATGAAACTGGCTACTCACCTCCTTCGATTCCATCAACAGCCATTGCGCGGGGTTCCTTATTTTAAATAGGAGTGGTTAAATAGGTGTGACAAAAGGTGCCCACATGACCTCTCACTGGGGAGCCGGTTAGTTCCTGAAAGGCCATTAGATTGGGCTTCCATCTCTCAAATAAGATGCAGATTGCCCCTAATTGGTCTCAGTTGGTGTCTCGCCACATCTAGGTGGGATCTGGAACCCGCCAATGGGAGGGGGCTGGTTCAATCATGAACCTGATTGGTGCCTGGCACGGATTCTGATTTCGGCCTTTCCCGCCATTTAACTGGCACGCACAAATACGCTGCAGGTACAACGTGGCCATTAAATTGCACCCATATTCCCATTTCGAGCACATTTAGCGGTGTGTTTCTCTGATCGTGAAGCGAAATGAAGTGGGCGAAGGAACCATAACCACTGTGGACAAAGGCAAATAAAAAACCTGATAACTTATGACACTGCAACTGCCCTCAAGGTGAGGTCCTCTCAGAAGAAGGCGTTATAGACAATGATCAGTTCAGGGGCTGGAACACCAAATACAGGCAGTCTTACAATTCCAGTCACAACTGACCAGACCTTTCCGTTGTATGGGATACATTTGAGGGAGAGCTTTCATTCTTTGCAAGAACCTTTGAGACGTTCTATCAGTTAAGGCACCAGGCTTGCTGGTCTGATGGATTTGGATTGATCCCCATTTACAATTTTCCAGCTTCCAAGCAAATATTTTCTGACAATACCAGCCCTGATGTCAGATGTCCAGAGACACATTAAAGGCTCCAGTAAGTTGACCACCTAGTGTTAGATGCAAAAGGTAGCCGAATTAAAAAAGGTTTACAAGTAAAATTAAAAAGCGTCTATATCTTTTCAACCATGTGCAATGGATGGGCTATGTCCTCATGGCTGCCAATTCTGTCCCCCAGGGACCCTAGTCTAGTTCAGCTGAAACAGTAATCTATCACTTCCAGATGCTGACCAAACCTGCTCTATGCTTCCAGGGTTTGCTCCGTCCACTATCCCTTTAATGCTTTTACAGGCGCTTTCATTTTTTCTCTGGTTATCGTCACTTTATTAAGCACCAACATCCAAGTTAGAGTGGCCTTGCACCTGAATATTCATTGAATCACCCAACACAAGTTTACCATCACACGATAGATACTCCTCCAGATGTGCTAATGGCTGACAGTGAAAAGATGAAAAGCTGAGTGCCTGCTTCCTGAAGAATTTTCGAGATTATTTCTCAAAAGAGAAAGGTAGTGACAACCTATTTGCCTTTGAGTACTAATCTTTGAATTTGCTCAAATTCTAAATCAGTGGAATTCTCAGAAGGGCAAATTGTCTTTTGAGAGTAAACCTTGTTGTGTAGGCCTGTGGAAGAGAAGGCGACGGAGGAATCACACTTTGTTAAAGCTTCCGGCCAAAGAAATTCATACAATTGTGCTAACACACCTTCCTCTCTACTTTTGCACAGTGTCATTTCTAATAATAATCTTTATTATTACAAGTAGGCTTACATTAACACTGCAATGAAGTTACTGTGAAAAGCCCCTAGTCGCCACATTCCAGCGCCTGTTCGGGTACACAGAGGGAGAATTCGGAATGTCCAATTCACCTAACAGCACATCTTTCGGGACCTGTGGGAGGAAATCGGAGCGCCCGGAGGAAACCCACGCAGACACGGGGAGAACGAACAGACTCTGTACAGACAGTGACCCAAGCCGGGAATCGAACCTGGGACCCTGGGGCTGTGAAGCAACAGTGCTAACCACTGTGCTACCGTGCTGCCCATTTCAACACCTTGCATGGCTTAAACTTGAAATGCACCAAAATTAAGGGCAGCAATATGCATCAAAACATGAATGATTTGAATTTGCTGAGTCTTAAAATGTCTGCCAATGGCAATAGTTTTAAAGTGCGATTTCTCCATTGTTGCCGATGTTCCGCAGCGTAACTTCTACCTAAGTGAACGCTAATATTATTGGGATACTTACCTTCGAGTAGTGGCCATCACAAGAAAGGAAAATAAAGACTTCTATTTATTTGGTGTATTTTATGACCTCACAGCATCCCAAAGTGTTTTACAGGTAATTAAATACATTTTAAATATAGTCATTATTGTAACACAGGAAAGGCAGCATCTAATTTACACAAAGTGAGCTTCCTCAATGAGCAATATGATAATGACCAGATAATCGGTTTTTCTAATGCTCTTGGGTTGAGGGGTAAATATTGACCAAGCCAGTGGGCAGGACTCTGCTGGTTTTGTTTTTTGAATAGCACAATGGGACTGTTAATATCCTCCTAAAAGGGCACATAGCCCCACAGTTCAGTATCCCATCTGAAAGACTGCTCCTCTGGCAGTGCGGCACCTCCTCAACACCCCACTCTTGTCTCAGCCTGGATTTTGTGCATCCAATCTCTGGATTGGGACTTGATCCCTTCCGGGTTCAGAGGTGCGAATGCTGCCACCGAGTCACAGCCTGACACAGGCTGGTAACCAGCAGCCTTAGCTGACTCGATCGGTTTATCACAGCCTCCTCTGCTCCACCACTGGCAATTGCTCTTTCTACCACAATGCCTGGTCCTTGGGAATCTCCTGCCACTGCTCCTCTGCCTTGATACCTTCCTCACTGCCTTCAAAAGTCTCCTGACGTGTTTTTGACCGTGTTTTCGGCTCCCTATTCCCTTCTTCCTCCCTGCCGGGTGTCCTCCCTTTAGTCAGCGCAAGTATAATGAGCACCGTCAAAAGGAAAGCTGTTTTGTTTGTTGGAGTCATTGATACGGACCTCACGGCTATCCGCAAACTTGACAAAAACACAAGGTTAAATTTAAAGTGGCACTATAAGGTGCAATTTAATGATTGTAGAAAGCTGGCGGCCTGTAGGTGTAGTTGGAAGGAAGATTGCTTCAACGCTATCAGGAGTGACAATTCAGGGCAGCACGGTGGCCTAGTAGTTAGCACAGCTGCCTCTCGGCGCTGAGGTCCCATGTTCGATCCTGGCTCTGGGTCACTGTCTGTGTGGAGTTTGCACATTTGCCCCGTGTCTGCGTGGGTTTCGCCCCCACAACCCAAAAATGTGCAGGGTAGGTGGATTGGCCACGCTAAATTGCCCCTTAATTGGAAAAAATAATTGGGTAATCTAAATTTATTTTTAAAAAAGGAGTGACAATTCAGCTCTGACCGAGCCCTCCTTCTGGACCCCACAGAGACTTTGCCTGGGGGAAAAAATGAATTTACACAACAGCACAGAAAGGGATTGGACTACGTTTAGGATTTTGTCTGTATAAACAATCGGTACAAAATCCTTTACTGGGAATAAAAACTGCACAGAATTCTGGGAGAAAGTGGCAAATACTTGCAATCTATTTTTAAAAGTTTTTAAAAATTATTTTGAGGGGAGTGAACAGCACTGGCAAAGCCAGCATTTGATGCCCATCCCTTGAACCGAGTGGCCTCCTGGGCCATTTCAGAGGGAAGTTAAGAATCAACCCCATTGCTGTGGGGGTCTGGAGTCACATGTCGGCCTGACCAGGTAAACCCGGCAGATTTCCTTCCCTAAAGGACTTCCGTTAAACAGCTGGGTTTTTACGATAATCGGTGATAGTTCAATGGCTGCTGTTGCTCTGATGATTTTTCATTTCCAGTTTATTAATTGAATTTGGATTCCACCGGTTGCCGTGGTGGGATCTGAACCTGTGCCCGCCCTACAACTCCCATCTCACCCCCGGGCTGCCCACAGGATTAGGCTGGGCCTCTGGATTACTAGCCCAGTGATGCTACCACTATATGCCACCATCTCTCCCCTATTTTATAAACCGTCAAAATCATGACAGGTCTCAACAGGTAGAGGGAAACTGCTTCCATTTCCAGGAGAGTGAGAGGATACAGATTTAACATAATTGACAAAAGAACCAGGAGGGAGATGGAGAGGCTTTTTTGAACGAAGCAAATTGTTATGATCTGGACTATGTCACCTGAAAAGGTGGTGGACGCAATACTTTTAAAAGGGAACAGGACATACAACTTGTAAAGAAAAATTAGCAGGACTTCAGCAAAAGAGTAGAGGAGTGATACTAATTGATAGCACTTTCAAAATGACACCATAAGTATAATGGGCCAAAAGGTCTCCTTCTATCTGCGCAAGGTATTTTAACTTCCAGGGCAAGTGAGAGGTTAAACGTTTTAAAATGGGCAACCCAAGACAACCAAATCTGATTAACTTCAACCGATCAACTTGCAGTTTTAGCAGAGGTTGGTTGTGGGATACGGGCAGCCAACCTAGTCACAGGAAGTGGATTGGTCACCCATTTAAAGTAAAGTTTTATTTTTAAAATCATGTAGGTCAGGTTTTCTGTGCCTCGGGCGGCACGGTGGCACAATGGTTAGCACTGCTGCCTCACGGCACTGAGGTCCCAGGCTCGACCTGGCCCTGGGTCACTGTCCGTGTGGAGTTTGCACATTCTCCCCATGTGTCTGCGTGGATCTCACCTCCACAACCCAAAAGATGTGCATGGTAGGTGGATTAGCCACTCTAAATTGCCCCCTAATTGGAAAAAAAAAATTGGATACTCTAAATTTTTATTGAAGAAAAAGGTTCTCTGGGCCTAGAGAAACCTGGCAGCAGAATGGAGACAAAAAGAGTCAAATCCATTGGTTATTTATCTTTTCAGAACTGCTTGTGGGCCAGGAGGAGTAGGACTGCTCTCCCTTGGCCCACTAAACTTCCCTGTTTGTCCACCATGATCTGATCCCTGGCAACTGACCAACCTCAGCCCTCAATGTTCATTAAACTAGCTCTCCGACTGAGATAGCTCACTCCCTTCTTCTGCCATTGAATCTCCCTGCCCTCATCTCATGTCGACATTCCTGGGGCCTATTCTCTTACTGCTTTCCGGCAGGACAGGAAACCGGCAGAAAAGATTGAAAGAAAGCTTTGCTGTTCAATCCAGGTTTTCTACTGGGTTTCCCGTCTGCAAATCCTACCCTACACCAACCCCCACCCCAGGAACCTTTACCTGCCTCATTGGGAACAATGATTGTAGCCCTTCAGGTAGTGGTGTTCAATATCCTTTCTACCCACCACCCCAGCAGTAGTCAGACAATATGCAGTTAAAACCCACACAACTTGAACCTTGCTGAAACGAGTTGCATTTCTTTGCTTCTGCGGATAATCGCCAGTGGTTGCGGTGCATGTCACAACCTTTGTGAACAATGATTGTTCCATTGATCTGCCTCAGAGTACTGTCAGTTTCCAGCTGACCACTTCAAAACCACTGAAGCATGAAGGGAGGTGATTGGAAAGCACTTAATTCTGTTCGAAGTGGTCTAGGAGCTAGCAATCAAAGCTTGATGTTTATAAGCATTGCAGTTAAAGCACTGCACAGTTACTCAACCGTGAAGGGAGATGAATGGAACCATGCTGACAGCTGGGTGTGTGTGGAAGCTGTCATTCACAGCCTAGTAAAATCGATATCAAAGAGAAATGAATTAATGGCTTGTAGAAAATCAGAGGGGGTTTAAACACAGCATGGGCCCATAAATATAGTGTCCGGCCTGCGCAGGGCTCGAACCTTGATCCCAACGCCAGCAAGGGGCCAGAGCGTCGGAAATGGATCAGCGTCGATCCCGTTTTCTTCACAATCGCTGATTCTCTGCCTCAACAGGATCTCCGCTACCGGCAGTGTAAGGCGGAGAATTTCACCCGGTGTGTAGAATTCCCAGAAAATGATGCCGCCAACACTATTTGCATCCAATTCTAATTTATGTCAACTGTAAAGGTGGCAGAAACTGGGCATGAGAGGGATCTGTTCCTTTATCATCTGTCTGAAAGAAGAGCATTAAGTAGTGAAAAATCAACCCAAAGATGTCCTAATTGGATTTCTATTGGTTATCTACCACCTTCTCTGTCCTAAACCTATCCTTGGCAGGAAAAGGTCACCAACTCAGAGGTCTTGAAGCTTCCAACTTCCATATACTCATTGCTGAGGCACCAACATCTGTGCTGGCTTGGCCAGGTTCATCGGATGGGAGGTGGCCGTAAGTCCAAAAAACATCTGCAAGGTGAACTGACCACTGGGTCATGATCTCCTGGACATTCATACCTCTGCTACAAGGGCACCTACAAGTGACATATGAAGATGGAGGATATTGACACTGACAACTGGGGGACATTGCTAAGGGCCCTGATCGCTGGAGGTTGACCATTTGCAAGGGCATTGGAAGAGGTGAGCAGAATCAAATGTCTCAGCTGTCTAAGAAGATGGCCAAGAGAAAACAGGCCAGCAAATCATGCACTTCGCAGTCCACTGCTTTCCTCTGCAGCAAATGTGGTAGAAACGGCTCTGCTAGAGTGGGTTCCTGAGCCAAACCACGAGAAGCATAATACAGAGGTAACCACCACAGCACAAAGCATCGTTTCACAAGATGGAAGGCTGCCACTATCTACCTCAAAGGGTTAAGTTATGGGTTCAAGCCTTGCTTGTGAAGCAGATGGCTGTATCCCCAATCAGACGAAAAACGAAATGATGATAACAGCAAACTGAATGGCCTCTGCCAGTTTACATGATAAGCACCCATTTCTCTTCCATTCCTGTATCAATTGAAGATATTTGAATTGGGAATTATTTAGAGATATGGCTCTTCTCTGTACTGGAGCTGAAAAGAAACTAAGTCAATTTACTCTGAATACTGGCACAACTAGTGATTATTTTTTAAAGCTTTTTTATCTTCATTTATCACTTGTCTTGGAGCCATGCCCAAGGCATGGTTTCTGTGGCCAGGCTGATTCCTGGCGGCCATGTTTCTTCGCTGCCTCAGATCAGTTCTTGAGTTTGCCACAATTTGTTGCGACGTGAATGTCCCAGATTTTCACACTGAATTCTTGTGACTCCGAATGTTGCGAATAATGGTAAATGTGATGAATGGTTACTGTGACACTGTACCCTTGTCATCATGTAAGGTGATGTCCCCTTTAAGACCGGGCTTGGAACCCTGGGGAACTCCGTCTCTGGCTCCGCCCATCTGGGAGCCGTATATAAGGGGCCGCCTTGTGGGCAGTGCAGCAGTTAGCACACGTCTCGGCACTAGTCTAGTTCTTAGTTTATTAAAGCCTTCTTTACTGTTTACACTCTAAGCATCGTTATTGAGGGCACCACAATTTAATAAACTAAACTACATCAGGATGGACGCAGGCCTAAAACCAGAGAAGCTCAACCTGGAAGCACGGACACCGGAGGCAAAGGAAATTTTTAAATACTGGCTCCGATACTTCGAGGCCTATCTGGACTCCCATCCTGGGGCTACACAAGCTGCGCCTACTCCACGCCCGGGTGAGTCACAGAATCTCTGCCACGCTCGAAAAGGCGGCAACTTATGAAGAGGCGGTCGAGCTACTCCGCAAGCGGTTCGTCAAGCCTATCAACGAGGTGCACGCCAGGCACCTGCTCTCTACCTGCCGGCAGCGCACGGGGGAATCGCTAGACAAATTCGTCGAGAAACTCACCGCGCTTGCCAGGGACTGTGACCACCAGGATGTGACAGGGGAAGTGCATATGAACCTGCACATCAGAGACGTTTCGTGTCCGGCATCCGCTCGACCTTCATCCGGCAGCGGCTGCTCAAAAACGGGGCAAAAGACCTCCAGGACACGCTAATGCTCGCCTCCTCGTTGGAGGTGGCCCGACATAACTTGGGTATGTACCCGCGGACTCTGCGAGCCTCCCCCGGACTTCCTCCGACTCAGCCATATTACAGGCCTGTGCCACGTGGCGACCTACTCATCATGGGGGCACACCGTGCTACTTCTGTGGGCAGGGCCAGCACCCACGCCCACGCTGCCCAGCCCGCTCCGCGATCTGCAGCGACTGCGGGAAGAAGGGGCATTTTGCGAGGGTCTGCCTGGCCAGACCCAGGGGCCAGAAGAACAAAGAACAACCGGCCCGAAAATCAGGCTCTCAGGCCTGCAGGCCTCGCAATGCGGCTGCGCACCTTCCCGACACGCCCCCTTCTGACGCGTCATCAGCCTCGTGCGAATCATGGGAGCGGCCATCTTGTCGGCGGCCATCTTCTCGACCCGACACGCGCAGCCGGCGGTGGCCATTTTACAAGTCCGACCGGCTGAGGAGTCCGGCTACCCGCGAGTGGGAGCGATCACCCTTGACCAAACCCAGCCAAAACACCTGCAGAACTCTATGATGCAGGTCCAGATCAACAGGCGCAACACTGCATGCTTCTTCGACTCCGGGAGCATGGAGAGCTTTATCCATCCTGAAACGGTAAGGCGCTGCTCCCTGCGTACCCATAGCCCTCGCATCCATGTCCCACTCGGTACAAATCAAGGGGTACTGTATTGCGGATCACTCGATCCAAGGCGCCAAGTACACCCGTTTCAAATTTTATATCCTTCCCAACCTCTGTACCCTCCTGCTGCTCGGACTGGATTTCCAGTGCAGCCACCGAAGCCTGACACTGAAGTTCGGCTGACACTTGCCCCCCTCACGGTATGCTGTCTTGTGACACTGAAAGTCGCACCCCCCTCGCTATTCGCGAACCTCACTCCCGACTGTAAGCCAGTCGCCACCAGGAGCCGGCGCTACAGTGCCCAAGATATGACTTTTATCAAGTCAGAGGTCCAGCGTTTACTGGGAGAGGGGTCATCAAGGCTAGCAACAGCCCTTGGAGAGCACAAGTGGTGGTAGTCCGGTCCGGGGATAAGAAACGGATGGTCATGGATTATAGCCAGACCATAAACCGATTCACGCAGCTTGATGTGTACCCCCTTCCTCGCATCGCGGAAATGGTAAATCGGATCGCCCAATACCGAGTATTTTCCACGGTCGACCTCAAATCCGCCTACCACCCGCTCTCCATCCGACCAAAAGACCGCCACCATACTGCCTTTGAAGCAGCCGGCCAGCTCTTCCACTTCCTCAGGGTCCCCTTCGGCGTCACAAATGGGGTCTCCGTCTTTCAAAGGGCGATGGATCAAATGGTGGACCAGTACGGTTTGCAGGCTACATACCCGTACTTGGACAATGTCACCATCTGCGGCCATGACCAGCAGGACCAAGACGCTAACCTCAAAAAGTTTCTCCAGACCGCCCAAGCCCTTAACCTGACCTATAAATGAGGAAAAATGCGTTTTCCACACAACCCGGCTAGCCATCCTCGGCTATGTCGTGGAAGACGGGGTCCTAGGTCCCGACCCCGACCGCATGCGCCAATCTTAAGGAACTTCCCCTCCCCCGCAGCCTCAAGGTCCTCAAACGGTGCTTGGGGCTCTTCTCCTACTACACCCAGTGGTTCCCCAAGTATGCAGACAAGGCCCGCCCACTCATAAAGACCACCACTTTTCCCCTCTCGGCTGAGGCTCAATTGGCCTTCAACCGCATCAAGGCCGATATCGTCAAGGCCGCTATGCGCGCGGTGGATGAAACTATCCCCTTCCAGGTAGAGAGCGATGCATCAGACATCGCCCTGGCTGCTACCCTCAATCAGGCAGGCAGACCAGTAGCGTTCTTCTCCCGGACCCTCACCACCTCCGAGGTTCGATACTCTGCAGTCGAGAAGGAGGCGCAAGCCATTGTGGAGGCTGTGCGGCGCTGGAGGCACTACCTAGCCGGTAGGAAGTTCACCCTCGTTACCGCCCAACGGTCAGTCGCCTCTATGTTCGATAACACGCAACAGGGCAAAATAAAAAATTATAAAATTCTGAGGTGGAGGATCGAACTCTCCACCTACACGTATGATATCAAAGTATTGTCCAGGGGAGCTCAACGAGCCCCCAGATGCCCTGTCCCACGGCACATGCGCCAACGTGCAGGACGACCGCCTGCAAGCCATCCACAATGACCTCTGCCACCCGGGGGTTACCCGGCTCATCCATTTTATCAAGTCCCGCAACCTACCTTACTCAACCAAGGAGGTCAAGGCCATGATCAGGGCCTGCCAGATCTGTGCAGAGTGCAAACCGCACTTCTAACGGGCCAGACAAGGTTCGGCTCGTGAAGGCCTCGGGGCCCTTTGAGCGACTGAGCATGGACTTCAAGGGGCCCCTCCCATCCACCAATCGTAATGCCTATTTCCTCACCGTTATCGATGAGTTCTCCCATTTCCCATTCGCCATTCCCTGCCCCGACATGACCTCAGCCACCGTGATTAAGTCACTGCACAGCATCTTCACTCTGTTCAGTTTCCCTGCTTATATCCACAGCGACCGGGGTACATCGTTCATGAGCGATGAACTGCGTCATTATCTGCTCAGCAAAGGCATCGCCTCGAGCAGAACGACCAGTTATAACCCGCGGGGAAACGGGCAAGTGGAGAGGGAGAACGCAATCGTGTGGAAGGCTGTCCTTCTGGCCCTACGGTCGAGAAGTCTCCCAACTACCTGCTGGCAGGAGGTCCTGCCCGATGCCCTCCACTCCATTAGGTCGCTCCTCTGCACTGCCACGAATGAGACCCCTCACAACCGATTGTTTGTCTTCCCCAGGAAGTCTACCTCCGGGGTCTCGCTTCCACCTTGGCTGACGGCTCCGGGACCTGTTCTTCTCCGGAGGCACATGAGGAGCCATAAAACAGACCCCCTGGTCGAAAAGGTCCGATTACTCCACGCCAACCCCAGTTACGCCTACGTCAAGTACCCCGATGGTAGGCAAGATACGGTTTCCCTCCGGGATCTGGCACCCGCTGGATCCCCCACTACAGCCGCCCCTGCCCGCGCCGCTCCCCTGCAGTACCCGGCACCCCCTACAACACCCCCCTCCCGTCCCCACCCCCCGTTGGTGAGCACCTACCGCGCGCCCCCCCTAGCGCCCCCCCTTTACACACCCCGCCGGCCCCGACACCGCTACCCCCGGCCCCACCTATTCTCCCTGTGCCCTGTTCCCCTGCCACAACCCGGACCGAAGCTCCGACCGCCGTGCTCCCGGATGTTCCCTCAACCAGGACGTCCGTGTCCACCGCACCACCGGCCGCCGCACCACCGCCCGAACAGAGGAGGTCATTGAGGACGATCCGGCCACCGAGACGGATGGACTTATAATGGCACTTCACCCCCGCCGGACTTTTTTTAAACAGGGTGTGAATGTGATGAACGGTTACTGTAACACTGTACCCTTGTCATCATGTAAGGTGATGTCCCCTTTAAGACCGGGCTTGGAACCCTGGGGAACTCCGCCTCCGGCTCCGCCCATCTGGGAGCCATATATAAGGGGCCGCCTTGTGGGCAGTGCAGCGGTTAGCACACGTCTCGGCACGAGTCTAGTTCTTAGTTTATTGAAGCCTTCTTTACTGTTTAAACTCTAAGCGTCATTATTGAGGGTACCACAGTAAAGAAACCCTGCATGAAGATCTGTCATCTTCATACACTCCTCAGGTTGCTGTTTCAGAAATACATCAAACATGGGCTTGCTTAAAATTGAGATCTAAATTATCTTAACCAAGTTATTTTTGATGGTGCCAGTCAGGGGGAATCAGGGGAAAACTGGACAATGACTGGTTTTTGGTAATTTAAGGATATTTTCGAGTGGGTTATTAAAGAGCAATGTAACATTCACTGAAATACAGAATTCAAGACTTGGATCTAACTTGAAAATTGTGGAAAACTTGTTCACCTTTTATGCAAAGAGACAGATTTTTCTCGTCACTGCATCACTTGTGCAACTCCGAGAGGAAAATCGAGAAGAGAGGTTCCCACACACATCATGGGGCTTACTTGATTTTCCTGTCGCGCGTCAGGCTTGGCTCTGTTGCTGACGATCCAACCCTTGTGTCGAAGTGTTTTGGGCTCAAGTCACACGCAGGCCTTGAGCACAAAAATCAAGGCTGACACTGTAGTGCAGCACTGAGGGAATGTTTCACTGTCAGAGGTGTTGGTTAGAATTCTCTGGCCGCTGCGATCCGCTTTTCCCGCCGGCGCCGCATCCCTGCCAGCGGGTTTCCCGGCGGTGTGGGGTGGCTACCATCTGAAATCCCATTGACAAGCGGAGGGAAGAGAGAATCCCGCTGTCAGCAAGCGGCACGGCGTCGAGAATCAGGCGGCGGCGGGAACGGCGAATCCCACCCGCTGACTTACAAATTAACCATTAAACTGTCTGCCCTATCAGGTGGGCGACAAGATATATTTTGAAGAGGAGAAGGATGGGGTGGGTCGTGTTATCTCCGGTTTCCTGGACAATATTTGTTCCTCAATCAACATCACTAAAACGGATTAGCTGGTCATTAGAGCATTGCTGTTTGTGGGACGTTGCTGTGTGTAAATTGGCTTCTCTCTTTCCTTCAAAAAAAGATGGTGGACATCGACACTGATAGAAAAAGAGACATTCACCACCAACAGTGATCGCTTAAAGCGGCGAGCAGAAACGGCCATGAAAGTGCGCCAAGAAAGCAGAGACCGTTGAGTCGTGAACCTTCGCAGCCCACTGTATTCCCCGGCAACAAATACAGTTGGGACCGTCTTGTCAGAGCAGTGCTCCTGAGCCACATCAGGCGACGTTTAACACGGCGTCGACCACCACGGCGCAAATCACTGCCTCACGGGACAGAAGGTTGCCGAGATATTCAAGATGTTTCTTACTTCAAATAGTGCTTTCTTGGCTGTAAAGCACTTTGAGATGGCGGGTGGCTGTAAAAGGTGGAACATAAAAGAAAGTCTTTCTTTTTGAGCTTGAAATGCAGCAGCAGAAAAAAATGACCCCGTGTTTCTCTAAGCTGTACCATATTGAATTGTTTGACATATAAATTGATTGATGACATTAGGTGGGTAACAAGAGATATAGTTCTGAGTCTAAAAATAGCATTCAAAAATTAGAAACAAATTGACAAAATTGGGGACATTTTGCTTTATCACATGTTGTACCATAAATAATCAAAATATTTTCAGTTTTGTGCGATCACGTATGCGCCACTAATTAGTTTATTGCATTATTATTGTTTCCATAACTCCAAATACAAATTAAATGAGCCTCAACCTGGTGCATGCTTAATTTGTTTTTTGCTGAACGTTTCACTTCGATTTGTACCTTATTTCATTTTATCGACGGGGTGCTTTGTTCTGATAGCAGAGCAAGATTGCAAAGTTGGGAGAGCTGGTGGATCCAACCATCATCCTGGTTGGATCCACCGGCACCTTACTGTGCTATCCGAACCCGGGATTTACTCAGTCGCCCAAGAGGTGCCACAACCGACCCTATGATACGCAATTGGGGCTAAAATGGTGGCGACACAGGGAAACCTTCACTCATGCATTCAGTCGTGTTCGAAGTTATGGCAGTGGCTGTAAATATATCATTAACATTTACCTTGAGGTACAAAGTGCAGTGTTATCCACATTGTACCGGAGTATGGTGGAACAATAAATTATCCCTAATTTCTTAAGGACCTGGGTTGTCAATTTTCTTTTTTCTTAACTTTGATGTCTGATCTTGAGGCACGGATGGAACGCTGCCGTGCAGCCTGATTATCCATCACTAGCTCAGTTATAACATATTCCACAGTAAGCTAAACGGACAATACATGCCGGATAAAAGCTGACAATCCACTCCCATCTGGTACTATATGGTACATGTACATGTGCGCTATAAACTGGCTAAATTATATGCCTGCTACAGCAAAGGAATTGACGCTTGACAGGAGGACAAGCTGCCTTGATGACGGAGGAGTTGGTGTTCATTTGTCGCGTGCCTCAGCTTGCTTTCACTGGCATCTCTAAACACAGAGCACACCTCCCACGCAAATAGCGTCGCTGGTGCCTCCCGCTTAAACAGTACCCAGTGTCAGTATGATACACGTGTGAAACACATGTGACACATGCAGCAGTGTCAGCTTTTATGTGACATGTAAACTGAGGTTATTTTAATTTCCATCCCAGCTCAATAAACTTCCAGACCTTCTGTTCTCGGAATTAACATTGCTAATGTGCACTTACATTTAAATAAGGATTCTGTAAGTACAACAGGAAGAAAAATTCCCCTTCGAAGCATTTGGTTTTAAAGCCAAGCTAATTTTGATTTCAGTCAGGCTGGGAGAAGAACAGCGACCTGAATCCTGGGGTTTCGTAAAGTTGCAACCTTGGTTTTGTGGGCAATTGTTGCCCGGGGGGCGGGGGGGGGGCAGTGTTGGGGTTTGGTAAGGATGGTGGATGGGCTGACGTGCCGTGTTTGTCAAAGCTATTGTCGTTGGTGGTTGAAAATGATGGGCGATAGGACCATGTGGCATCCCATTTTCTGAGGAGAGAGTTTGAAGATCTGGGCCGTTGAGATTCTCCGTTCCTACTGGCAACGCAGCCCTCCCTCCCCTCCCCCCTCCAGCCCCCTCCCGCCAGTGGGTTTCCCGGCACAGTGGGGTGGCTTCAATGGGAAATGCGCCACCAGCGAATGTCACGCCGTCAAGAGACGCGCGGCTCGGGGACCGGAGAATCCAGCCCTGATCTCACGGGGGAGGCAGTGGCATACTGGTATTGTCACTAAACTAGTCACCCAGTAACTAGTCACTAGAGACCCAGGGTAATGCGCTGAGGCCCCTTGTTTGAATCCCACCACAGCAGATGGTGGAATTTGAACTCCATAAAAATCATAAGAAGATGACCTTGAAACCATTGTCGATTGTCGCGAAAACCCCCCTAATTCGCTCATGTCCTTTCCGGGAAGGGAATCTGCTGGCCTTACCTGGTCTGGCATACATTCGGCTCAACGCAAGCTGGAGGAACAACATCTCATCTTCCGGTTAGGCACGCTACAGCCTTCCGGTCTCAACATCAAATTCAACAACTTCAGATGATTAGCTCTACACCACCTCGACACATTTGTTTTCATCCCATTTCATTTTAACTGTCTTTTACCATTCCTTTCACTCTTGTCTTTCTTTATATATATTCACCCCACCCCCCCATCTTATTCACCTTTCGTTACCCTTTCTCCCCTTTGCTTCCCACTTCCCCGCCCCGCACATCTATATCTGTCACAGTTTACCCTCTGATGTTAGTTTCTCTGCAGTTTGGCCTTTCACATCTTTTGTTCTCTCTGGGGACTGCCCTTAGCACTCTTTCCCCTTGCTTACTGAGGCTATTAGCACACACCCTTTCCCTGGGTTTCTGTGGCTATGACTCATCTTTCATTCTCACTCCACAGTATAAATATTTCCCACTTTCTCTGTCTTTAGTTTTGACAAAGGGTCACCTGGACTCGAAACGTTAGGTCTTTTCTCTCCCTACAGATGCTGCCAGACCTACTGAGATTTTCCAGCACTTTCTTTTTGGTTTCAGATTCCAGCATCCGCAGTAATTTGCTTTTATCCAGTGTTGACTCTTAACTGCCCTCTGAAATGGCCAAGGGAAGCCAGTCAGTTCAAGGGCAATGAATACTGCTGGCCCAGCCAGTGACTCACACATCCCAAGAAATAATTCAAAAAACACCATCAAGCCAATATAAATTTGCCAACCCTCCAGGGTTGCCCTGCAGTCTCCAGGGATTAAATGCTTAACTTCAGGACTCCGCTGTTGGCAGCTCAGGAGAGAAATACTAGCGGCAATAAAAAAAAATGTCTTTCCTGAAAAACATTCTTTGAACAATTTTGTTTCCTGGTTATAAAATGATCAGAGAACGGGGAGAAAAATGTTTGACTGAAATCATCCAGTTGGCTGAAGAAGAGCCTGTTTGCTTTCTAGCCTATGACCAATGTTGGAGGCAGATGGAGGAAGGAGATCTTGTAACGTTACCTCCAGGAGCAAGTGAAACATGAGTTGGCAACCCTAAGCTCAAGCCTTTGCCATCCGAGCAGCTAACTCTCTGGGAACTGACTTGTTCATCACAGTTTCCATTGCCGCTTGATGTTAATATTTTTGTACTTTAATTGCTTCTTCATCAAGAAAATCTGTTGTGTATCAGGGGGAGAGAGTAAAAGACAAGACAGAAGTCAAAATGGCTGGATCACCAGTTGTATGACATCATCAAGCACTGGCATGCAAATAACATGAACACATTTGGGAAAAGAAGATACAGGGAAACAATGTAATGAAGTATTTACAGGTACACAAAACAAATAACTTCAAAAATAAATAAACAAATCTCTGTGCATGTTCACACTTGGAAAAATGATGACCGAGGACGCGATTTTCCGGCCAATTCACCGCGTGCGCAAATCTGGGAATGGATGAAAACTCTTGCGAGAGGGCCATAACTGGATTTGCGACAGGGGAGATCTCAGAACAAGGTCCGGAATTCTCTTGCCGTTGGGATTCTCTTTTCCTGCCTGCAGCGTAACCCCCACATGTGGGTTTTCCAGCAGCGTGGGGTGGCTTCGATGGGAAATCTCAATGACAAGCGGCGGGAAGAGAGAATCCCGCCGCCAGTGAATCGCACGCAGCCGAGAAACACGCGACTGGGGAACCGCCGAATCCTGCCCGGGATCTTCCTCACGCCCCCACCCCCTTGCTGGCAATGTAATAAGGTTCAAACCCATCCAGGTGTGAACCTGATTACCATGAACTTAAATACATTTAAATACTCAAAATCAGTTTGATGGCGAATCTTCTGGGAATGTCACATATTCCCATCCACCAGCTGAATGTAATGCCAGCAGAAGTCACTACTGGTCTCCAAAAATGGATACCAGGGGCGTCATTCTCCGACCCCCCGCCGGGTCGGAGAATGGCCGTTGGCCGCCGTGAATCCCGCCCCCGCCCCCGCCGAAGTCTCCGCTCCCGGAGATTGGGCGGGGGCGGGAATCCAGCCGCGCCGGTTGGCGGGACCCCCCGCTGGATTCTCCGGCCCGGATGGGCCGAAGTCCCGCCCAGGAATTGCCTGTCCCGCCGACGTAAATCAAACCTGGTATTTACCGGCGGGACCAGGCAGCGTGGGCGGGCTCCGGGGTCCTGGGGGGGGGCGCGGGGCGATCTGACCCCGGGGGGTGCCCCCACGGTGGCCTGGCCCGCGATCGGGGCCCACCGATCCGCGGGCGGGCCTGTGCCGTGGGGGCACTCTTTCCCTTCCACCTCCGCTACGGCCTCCGCCATGGCGGAGGCGGAAGAGACTCTCCCCACTGCGCATGCGCGGGAAACTTTCGGCGGCCGCTGACGCTCCCGCGAATGCGCGGGGAAACTGACAGCGGCCGCTGACGCTCCCGCGCATGCGCCGCATTTCCGCGCCAGCTGGCGGGGCAACAAACGCCATTTCCGCCAGCTGGCGGGGCGGAAATCCCTCCGGCGTCGGCCTAGCCCCTCAATGTTGGGGCTAGGCCGCCAAAGATGCGGAGACTTCCGCACCTTTTTGCCGGCGCGATGCCCGTCTGATTTGCGCCGGCTTTGGCGCCAGTCGGCGGGCATCCCGCCGTTGGGGGAGAATTTCGCCCCAGATGTGATGACCATGCCGAGAGGCTCGGAGGCCATTGTAACCATAAGAGACCATAAGACATAGGAGGAAAATTAGGCCATTTGGCCCATCGAATCTGCTCCGCCATTCAATCATTTTTTTTTTGTTATAAATTTAGAGTAGCCAATTCATTTTTTCCAATTAAGGGACAATTTAGAGTGTTCAATCCACCTACCCTGCACATCTTTGGGTTGTGGGGGCGAAACCCACGCAAACACGGGGAGAATGTGCAAACTCCACACGGACAGTGACCCAGAGCCGGGATCGAGCCTGGGACCTCGGCGCCGTGATGCTGCAATGCTACCACTGCGCCACCGTGCTGCCCATCCGCCATTCAATCATGGCTGATATGTTTCTCATCCCCATTCTCCTGTCTTCTCCCCATAACCCCTGATCCCCTTATTAATCAAGAACCTAACAATCTCTGTCGTAAAGACAGTCAGTGACTTGGACTCCACAGCCTTCTGCGGCAATGAGTTCCACGGATTCACCACCCTCTATCTGAAGAAATTCCTTCTCATTGCTGTTTTAAAGGGTCGTCCCTTCAGACTGAGTCTGTGCCCCGGGTTCTAGTTCCTCCTACTGGTGGAAACATCCTCTCCACACCCACTCTACCTAGGTCTCTCAGTATTCTGTAAGTTTCAATGAGGTCCCACCTCATCCTTCTAAACTCCATTGAGTACAGTCCCAGAGTCCTCAGCCACTGCTCATGTGACAAGTCCTTCTTTCCGAGGATCATTCTTGTGAACCTCCTCTGGCTCCTCTCCAAGGCCAGCACATCCTTCCTTAGATACGGGGCCCAAGAGTGCTCACAATACTCCAAATGGGGTCTGACCAGAGCCTTATACAGCCCCTGGCTGGCTAGGGACATGGATGGTACTGCCCCCTAGCACCCTTGCAGTGCCAACCTGTTGGTGCCAGCCTGTATGTGCCAATTTGGCACTGCCAAATGGGCGTGTATGTCACTGCCAAATGGGCGTGAATACCGGGTCAGGCCCGCTAATGATATGACAATGGCGTTTACTGCACGTGCGGAGGAGAATGCATTTACGCTGCTTTTCAGGTGTGGCATTCTGGTGGGCCTCTGCCGCCGGCCACCATTTTGGTCTCATGACCGATTCTCCGCCCAATTGCCTTTCCCTATTTCGGCATCGGCCGACGGAGAATCCCGCCTTTATTTTTTAATGCCCTGCTCCTTCTTTTTCCAGGATTTCACCCAGCAGCTTCCCGATGAAGATCGATCTTCAATTTCTGGAGTCTCCAGGCCAATGTTGGCGGTTGACAACCCCATCAGTGCCTCTGTGTCTGATCTGCTGGGAACCTTTTCACAGTGATTCAATGGGAAGTGGGGGTTTTTGGGACTCACGCACATTTAGTCCATTTCTTGTATCCAGCACCTTTCAACCTCAGAACTTCAGCCCTGTGATCAACCAGGTCACATAGGTTGCAATGACGTCAAGTTCAACTGTCAACCAACATTGACCCATGGAAGCTCTTTTAGTTGGAAGCCAATAAAATTATGAGCAGGGATATACGGGTGTCTTCAGTTATACCTTGGCATTTGGCAAATTTTGCCACCCACAAGGAATTGCACAGCCGCAGATACTATAGCTGGTCAGCGTATGTAGAAAGTAATCAGATTGGTTGCTCTGATGAACAATGCACCAAGTGCTATCTGATACATCTGTGAACTGTGACTGACCCTTGTGGCATATTGAAATGAGCCAGGTGTTTACAAGTTCAGTGCTGTAGTATCTTTCACAGCTATTGGGAGTGCTGTTCTGGTAGTTACCATGAGGTTGTAATCCAAAGTCCCAGAGGACCATAGGCTGCCCCTCCCTTTGACAGCTGACCGGTGCCGAATTAACCTGAGGGTCACCACACCTCAGGCGAGGGGCAAGGTTGGGAAGGTGGAGCCTTCATGAATAACCGTAGCTCATTGGGTAGCTCCCTCACCGTTGAATTACAAGATTCTGGGTTCAAATCCCACTCCAGAACCTGAGTGTGAGATCAAGACTGACATTCACAGCACAGCACTGGGGGAGTGCTGGGCTTTGTTTGGGGGTCGGTTTAGCTCAGTTGACTGGACGGCTGGTTTGTGGTGCAGAGCGACGCCAACACCACGGGTTCAATTCCTGGGTTCAATTCCCGTACTGGCAGAGGTTACCCATGAAGGCCCCACCGTCTCACCTCAGGTTAAATCACCACTTGTCAGCTCCCTCTCTCTCTCTCTGAGGGAAAAGCAGCCTTTGGCTTCTGGGAACTACACAAACGGACAGATTTTCCTGTTTAAGGCTGGAATCAGGAGGGCAGGACTGATCCCGGCTCACATCCGTATTCAGCCTGCCAGGAGCATGATTTTCAGAGTCTTGGGATCTTAATCACCCTCGAGACCAGTCTGTCACCCAATTAGCGACTGAGGTGGTGTGGTGGTGGTGGGGGTTGGGAACAAGAATCAAGGTGGGATACCAGTGAAGTGGAAAATGTTCTGGCCTGAATGGACAGCCATCGCCGTGGCCAGGCATGCATTGTCTCAAAACAACAAAGTGGCCAGAGAAAATGGAGAGTGGAGACCTGGGACAGGATAAACCAAGATTTGTTATTCAAATATATTTGCTACCCGGAGTTTTTTTTGTTCTGACTTGCTTCTATCAAATAAAACTGTTTCAGTGCTTGTTCCCACCAGACTGAAGTTGATCAGCTTTGCTGAGCTCCTAATGGCTGTCCTCCTCCATGACAATCTTGGCATGGCAGAAGGGCCAATGACCTCAATTTGACCAATTAATGAGGCGGGCAACTTCATTTTGCCTCTTGCCCCAACACCCGCTTTACCCTCCATCCATAAGAATGGAGGCAGAAGGCCAGATGACACATAGGCTGTCATACCATTTATTTTGCCTTTCTCCCGCCATTCCATCCTGAATATAGGCCCAGGGGCAATGGCAGGTGGAGAGAGTCTCAGACTTTTATACACCCCTCCTCGTTTTCTGTGGTGAATGTATTCACCTAATGCATGCCTGATACTGTAACCTATGACCTATGACCTGGAAGTGGTGATACGAGCTGCTTCCAGGTACTGTACTGTAACCCCGGTGGGCTCCGTCTCTGGCTCCGCCCTCACCGGGGCCATATAAAGACCGGCCGCCTGTGGGCGGCACTCATCTGTACAACCGACTCTGGCTAGGCAAGTTCATAATTAATAAAGCCTAATGTTCACTCGCTCTCTCTGCCTCTCGGTGAATTGAAGGTATATCATTCTCCAAATAATAACAAACGTGAATAATCTCCATTCAGAATACCCATTTTGTAAATCATAATTGATAACTAAAAACGTATCATGTAATACTCTCAGGCAAAGTGCTCTTACAAAAGCAATTTTAAAATGTAGCAAAAAATGATACGGAAGCACAGTGGTTAGCGCTGCCGCCTCACAGCGCCAGGGACCTGGCTTCAATTCCGTCCTTGGATGACTGTCTGTATGGAGTCTGCACATTCTACCAGTGTCTGCCTGGGTTTCCTCCGGGTGCTCCAGTTTCCTCCCCAGTCGAAAGATGTGCAGATTACGTGGGGACGCAGGGTTAGAGCAGAGGAGTGGGGCTAGGTAGGGTGCTCTTTCAGATGGTGTTGGCTTGATGGGCCGAATGGCCTCCTCCTGCACTGCAGGGATTCTATGGATTGGGAAGCTTTTCCGACTGAGTCCACTGTGAGTAATGAGAATGAGTTAAAAGCAGTGCACACCCGGTGCTGTAAATGCCAGTGCCTACTCATTTTCCATTTTACTTCGATAGGAGCTGCTAATGCTAAGTTTTATCAGGTTCATAATGCAGTATGTGTGAGTATGTTCCCCTTTCCCTGTTGGCGTCTTCTGGGTTGCTTTGCGTCCCAGCATTCATTTAAAGAGATGCTTAAGGTTCAACTAAGAGCTGTGTGCCTACAGAATGAGCAGGATATATCTCAATGGTAACAATGAGCTACAAGCACAAGGCTCACTCTTGCCTGCGGCGTGCGTGGATCACAGGTCTTTAATGCCGGGGAAAGGACCGCTTTCATTTCCCATCATTGGCAGGGGGGTAATAGGCTCCATTTAAATGATGCAAAGAAAAAAAACTGCTGCAATGTATAAGTCAAGCTAAGATTTAAAAAAAAGACAGAGCACAAGGCAATAACTTTTGACTTAGAATCTGCTGGATCTTTCAGTTTTATTACAGAGAGGCTGAAAGCGAGCAAGGAGGTGGTAGGCACGTGCACAGGGAAAAAAAATGTAATTGGGTTTGCATAAATAGCATATTCCATTGGTGATTTCTGATCACCGCTCATCAACCTAGAATACTGATCAGCCTTCCACCTCTGTGTCAGGTCGCTAATATATCCCTCTCGGACAATAAGAAAAGATAAGGATAGAAACTCTGGAGACAACCTCTAATTAATCCACTGCTTCAAACATAATTATTTTATCCTGTGGGACCCACCCAAAGAAGAGGGGAAAAAAAAACTGAAGCGCTATTTAAAAGATGTATTAGTGAACGTCTTTCACATGCAGAATGAAACATTGTGGGCGGGATTCTCCGACACCCACCCCCCCGGCCGGGTCGGAGAATCGCAAGGGGGGGCATGATTCCCGACTCCGCCGGCTGCCGAATTCTCCGGCGCCCGGGTTTTGGCGGGGGCGGGAATCGCGCCGCGCCTGTCGGCGGCCGCTGGTAGTGGACGCCCCCCCCGGTGAATTCTCTGGCCCATGATGGGCCGAGTGGCCGCCCGTTTTCGGCAGGTCCCGCCGGTGTAAATCACAACAGGTCATTACCGGCGGGGCCTGGATCCATAGGCGGCCTGCAGAGTCCTCGGGGGGGGGTGCGGGGGGATCTGGCCCCGGGTGGTGCCCCCACGGTGGCCTGGCCTGCGACCAGGGCCCACCGATCCGCGGGCGGGCCTGTGCCTTGGGGGCAGTCTTTCCCTCCGCACCGGCCGCTGTCAACCTCCGCCATGGCCGGTTCGACGAAGAACCCCCTGCGCATGCGCTGGGATGACGCCAGCACATGCTGGCGCTCCCGCGCATGCGCCAACTCGTGCCGGCCAGCAGACACCCTTCGGCACCGGTTGGCGTGGCGCCAAGCCCTTCCGTGCTAGCTGGCACGGCGCCAAACACTCTGGCACCGGCCTAGCCCCTGAAGGTGCTTCGGGGCAGCCTGATGGTTCGTGGAGAATCCCGCCCTGTGTCGTCATCGTGTTTCTGAACCGTGACAATGCAGAGAGGATTAGATGAAAAGAAAACATCGCATTTAGGACTGAATTTGTTATTTTTAGCTGCACGGTGCTTGGATTAAATCTAAAATCTATCACAGTGGAATTCTTCAAATATTATTGTTCTGTCGCCACCCGTTAACCGTCAAACCTGAAACATCGGGAAGAATTTGTTCGCCGCTCTCAGCGAAAACAAAATGATGGCAGTAAAAGGTGCACATCCTTTCTTGCCATATAGGTGCCTCACATGTGATTGAACAAATGGCTTCCAAGTAATTGTTGATATCTCACCCAATTAGGCAATGTACCACATCATCAGCTAACATGGTGAGGTAGAGGCACATTTGCAGACTCTTCTGCAAAAGTTGGGACATGTATGTAAATGGAAGGGCCCTGATATACACTGAAAATCGCGGTCTGAATTCTCCGTGCAGGAGACGAAATGTTGCCACCGGAGTGGAACTCCCATGAGGAGCACCAGCCAGGAGGAATTCAGGTCGTGCCAATGGGCCAGCACACACCACGCAGCTCATGTGCAGTCTGCCTGATTCCCGGCCCCGCTGGCGTCTGATTCACTAGGGTAGGGATTCTTGCTCAGAGCGTGACGAGCTGGAGCAGCTCTTAGGCGCTCCATCCACTGCAGGCTGTATTTCCTGCCGGGAAGGTGGCTGCTAAAACATCTGCACCAAGGTTCCTGGAGTCACAGACCGACCGAATGCTGGATGCCACTAAGGAGAGGAGGGACACCCTCTTCTCCAGCGAGGCAGAAGAGAGGGCAGTGGCTGTGATAGAGTTCGGCATGCGCCCCCAGCCAGACCCTCAACACCCACGACCACCACTCTGAGGAAGACACCGGGTTCCCGCCACTGCTTTCACCTGCACCATCCACCATCGCAGAGACCATCACCTCAGTGGGAACTGTTAGTGATCAGGCTCCTGGGTCACCCTCTGGTGAGCACCACACACATGTTGCAGCACATCACATGGAGGGCAGCGACTCCCGCCGCAGCGGATAACCGGAGGGCTGCACAATCGCAGGGAACAGCTGTTGCCCAGAGAGATGTTACATTTCTGGAAAAGATGATCCCATCACTGTTGCATGCAGAGGCACTGCCAGAATCTACAGGAGTGGGTGTCAATAACTTTCCAGCGCCTGAAAATACAATTGGTGGAGTCCAGCAACCTTCAGGCGCAGGATATGATGCCGAAAATGCACGGCACCCAGGCCAACACTGAAAGGATGGTGCCTGTGGTGCAAGGCCTCAGGCAAGATGTCAGGGCCTTGTGTCAGAATGCCCAAGGATTGAAGCACACTGTGTAATTTATGGTTGAGGCGCAGGACAGGAGAGCCCATTCGCAGGTGGACATGTCCTGGATGCAGGGGACATTCTGGTGCAGTCCATAGCTTGGCCCATTAACAAAAGGTTATGACTTAGGGCATCAAGAGCATTGGTTCTACACTGACAGACATTAGCCAGTTTCAGAGAAACATGTCACATACACAGAGGGACATGACCGAGGTTATGAGCGACGTGGCTCATTCGCTGAGAGACTTGACCCAGTCTAAAGTGCGCCATGGCTAAGGGTATCGTGACCATGGCTCAGATGAGGGCAGGCCTCCAGGACCGGCAGGTCAGGTGATGGTGGCGCCTCCGGAGCTTACTCATGCCTCCCCTCCATCCTATGGAGTAGCCCGGGGGCCAACGAACACCCCGAAGGGGAAGGAAGTGATGGGACCCACGCCGGCGCCTCCTGAAGGGAAGGCGTTGGAACAACTCAGCCCTTCCAAATCCTTCCACCTGACTCTGGTGCATCTCGTGGGCAGTGGGTGGCACAGGCTGACACATCGTTACCTGTGACACCCGAAAGCCGGCAGGGCCCATCCACTTCTAGGCCCTCCAGAGGACCCCCACATCATGGGGCAGAGGGTGTGACAAGCAGCAGTGCTGTCTGGGTAAAACCCAGACGAAGCAGTAGTCCATGAGAAAGTAAAAAGATTTAATTTGGCATGGGTTGATAGTAAGTGGCGAGAGCACATATATTGTAACTAGTCACCATTAAACATGAAATGAAATGCACCACCAATTCAATCTGCCTCTAACCTCTGACTCACGGGTGTGAAGGATGGATAGGGATGCGTGTTGTGTAGCTACTGGGGAGGGCACCTATGATATATGAACGTCCTGCATGGTTATACCCTCGCCAAGAAGAGTCAGGGCATGTGGCAACAGTGTGAGCCTCCAGGTATGACAGCATCCACAGTGAGTGAGCCCTAACCAGTCACCATCTCCAGCAACACCCACCCAACATATCTGGGCCCGTGAGAAGGAATCGCGAGCACACGTGCAGGGATCATCCGATCGGACAGCGGTATGTTATTTTAAAGGCAGCACCCAGACTTTGTCAGACAATGAGGAGCAGCAGAGTTCATCTCACAGCGAGTCGTCACCCTCCTCCGTCCCGTGGGCAAGACCTGCTGATACTGCCAACCCAGGGCCAACACCCTGTGCTGATGCCAGGAGGACCCTTGGCTAGGAGAGGAGGGTGATGGAGAATGTCAGCAAGATGAGGATTCCCTTGATCACCCACTGCATGGTCACCCTGAGCTGAACTGCTGCACCACCCCCAACGTGTCCCCCACAACGCTCCCTCTCCCAGGGCCTTTGAGATGATGTAGTCTGCACTGCACCACTGTCTCCATCACTGGCACCCGGCCTGTGATGTGGGGAACCTCTATCTTCACCACCCGCCCCTGCCAACAGGGGTACCGGTGGCTGCAGCAACCAGTGTTAGCGATGGGCACTGTGGCCGGCCCCTATCCTGCTTCTCCCGGTGTGGTCTCTCACTGTGCTCTCCTTGTGCTATCCCGCCTGGGAATGGCAACTGGTTGTGTAGCGGAAGCAATCACACTGTGCAGGCATTCGTCTCCATGCTAAGAGCCCGGTGTGCAGGCAGGTCCTAGAGTGGTTGTGAGCGAGGGATGTGTGCGTTTGCAGGGACCTTAGCGGCAGTGTGCTGTGGAGCCTGGGTTGTACACACAGGTTGTGACAGGTAGCTGGTCAGGTTTCCTGGTCAAGGGCAGAATGGATGGGTTCGGGACACAGTGGATAGGCAGGGCTCGGAGCTCGGAGACAGCTCATGATCCTCAGGAGTGGTCACTGGCTTTTACTCTGCGAGTGGCAATGTGCAAGGGAAGGTTTCAATGGCTACGATGCATGTGTCCTTTGTTTGGAGTGAGCTCTGCTAATCTCCTACTTCCTCTGGTGGGGAGCAGCACTTCTAAGGAGAGCACTGAGGAGTGTCAACACCAGGTGGGCCGGCGATTGAGCATGGCTACACCCATCCCCTTGATGATACTGCTGGGTATGGGGGTTTCCTGATGGATGGGCTGGACGGGTTTGCACATGACCAGAAGCCCTCAGAGCATTTGCAGGATACTGCCGGGTGTCTCAACAGCCAGGAGCCTGTAAATTGCAGCTAGGGGATGGGCATAAATGAATGTATGCAGCAATGGGGGTCTCAGCCAGGGCTCTCCCAACCCAATGGGGACACCCCGAGTCCATGACTTGCCACTAAGTCATTCCTCGCTACTTCCTGAGGTGTCCCCCCACACCTCCCCAGTACGCCTGAAAAGTTTGAAATGTTCACTAACCTTGCTCCCCCTCAACAGCCGTGGCGCCTGGGACGCGCGGGTAAATATTTCCAGCCTGTTAATCAGATGCAAATGGGTGCATATCGCTCCATTCTCCGCCGGATCGGGAAACCCACTATCGGCATTGGGCAATGGCCAGCTCAGCATCTCTGTGGAAACAGCTGAGATTGTGTCAGAGGAACAGGTTCATTTTCAATCATTCTCAACCTTGGATTGCAGCTGTAGAGCATGGGGCAGGTCACATTTCTCTGACTATTCACGAATGCGGACTTCCTGATTTTGGGGCTTTGATTTAATGTTCACCTGCAGTCTGTTTCTTCCTTTTTGTTTCAACTCCGCTTTCCCTTGATTCCCTGCGAGACCAAATATCTAACTGGGCCATAAATATATTCAATGACAGAACCAATTCCAAAGATTCACAACCCTCTGAGCGAAGTCGTACTCATCTCAGTCCTAAATGTTTCCCCCTCCCCCACCCCCCCACAGTAGATTGTGTTCTACATTCCCCAGCCAGGAAAACCAGCCCCTCAGTGTCTATCCTGTCAAGACCCTTTAGAGTCCCGTATGTTCCAACGAGACCACCTCTCACTCCTCTAAACTCCAGAAATCATAGGGTCAATTTACTCAGCCACTCACCGCCGGACAACTCTCTTAGCCCAGGAACCGATTTGGTTCACCTTCACTGCGCCACGCCCAAGAAAGAGTCTCCTTCCTTAGATCTGGAGAGCACAACCGGGCACAGTACTCTATGGTCTCATCAAAGCCCTGTACACTGGGCAGCACGGTAGCGCAGTGGGTTAGCCCTGCTGCCTCACGGCGCCGAGGTCCCAGGTTCGATCCCGGCTCTGGGTCACTGTCCGTGTGCAGTTTGCACATTGTCCCCGTGTTTGCGTGGGTTTCGCCCCCACAACCCACAGATGTGCAGGATAGGCCACGCTAAACTGCTCCTTAATTAGAAAACAAATAATTGGGTACTCTAAATTGAAAAAAAAAGACAGGGCAATTGTGCTCAAGGTAGCAAACTCTGTTTTTTTGCCAATGGCACCAACATCTTGATAAAGAATACAGATGTAAAAACCTCGATCATCTGGAGAAGTACGTGTATCGCCATGCCCAATAATTAGCTTGTACTTTACTCAAGTCCTGTGCTTACCATCTGAGAATATTTTGTTTATCGAACAGTCAACAGTAACAAAGATTTCAAAACCAACTATGTGACATGTAATGAACCATTAAGCAACAAGGAAACATCACTGTTCCATTCAAAGCCAAATCAGCTCAGCTTCACACAAAAAACACACACAGTAACACCCCACGTAGATTTCTCAACGAAAATGGAGGATAAGCCTGAGAATGTTTTATCATGTCCAGAACTTGGTAGTAGTGATGACCTGAGTTACTTGTTCCACATATTGGTGCCATTCTCCATCTAGGAGCCGCATCTCACCGGAACCAGATCCTGGCATCCACATATTTCACTGGCGCTCAAGGTGCAGTTGAACATCCTTGACGTCCAGCGGGATTAACCCACAGTCACGTACCAGTTACATGCAGCACACGCCGCACCAGCAACAAAAACATCAGAAATCTGCACAAATGTTTCTTCAACAGCGTTATCAGGTGGCCCATTTGGATCAATGTCGCGCGCCAGGTCCAACAGCGACCCAGATCACCTCCTGGACGCATACGTCCCTCTGAGCCTGATTTTCCAGGACCCAGGTATCTTTTTAAAAATTGTCCTCCTTTCAGGTTACAGAAAAGGAAGGAAACAGCAACAGCAGCCTCCAGGCATCTGCAACCACCCGTAGGAGCAAGCAGCAACCATCTGAGAACAGTGAAGGCAATTGAAAACAATGGCAATAGCAGTTGAATTGTTTGTTGAAATGGTTGACATGTTGGTACAGGTTTCATTCAGGATTCTTTAATATTCATGAGAATCTCCCATTAATACTTTGGGCTTTTCACTGGTAGACCCAGGTTGACTTCTGGTGTTATGTGCGGTGAAACTTTAAAACAATCTGCCTGGTTTGACCTGGAGATAAACACTTCCTGAGTGTGCATAGTGGTATTGTCACTGGACTAGAAACCCAGAGAGCCGGGTCAGTGGTCTGGGGATCTAGGCTTCAGTCCCGCCATGGCAGGTGGTGAAATTTGAATCAAACAGTAACCTGGAATTTAAAAAAGAATAAGGATGACCATGAAGCCATTGTCGATTACCGTAAAAGCCCATCTGCTTCACTGATGCCCTATAGGGAAGGACATCTGCCATTCAGGTCTGACCTACATTTGACTCCAGATCCACAGCAATGTGGTTGATTCATAAATGCTCTCTGAAATACCCACAATTCAAGGGCAATAAATACTGGGCCAGCCAGCAACGCCCCATGAATGAATAAAAGAACAGGAGGGCACGTTACTCCCAAAATTGCTCATCTTTGTCTCTTGCTGGCTAGCTCTGATGTGGCACTGAAAGAAGCCGGGGAATAGCTCAAATATTATGAAGTTACAAAGTATTTACAAAGCAGGCCATGCTAGAGTTTACAATCCACATGAATCTCCTCCCACACTTCTTCTAACTACATCAACAGAACCTTCTAGAATTTTCTCCCTCTTGTGTTTATCTAGCTTCACCTTGAGTGCCTCTACGCTGTTTCCCTAAACTACTGCCCTGTGTTAGTGAGTTCCACATTCTCACCACTCTCTGGGTAAAGAGGTGTCTCCTGAATACCTAGGCCGGGATTCTCCGGCCGTTTGCGGGTGGCAGGATCTTCTGTGGTCCCACCGGCAGGAGCGGCGAATCCCGCTTGCAGCGAAAGGCACGGGGCTGGATTCTCTGAATCTGAGACTAGGCGCCGACACCGAGTCGCAGGAACGGTGGCTTTTTACGACCGAGAAAATGGCGCAAAACAGCATCGGTTCCCCGTCTGTGGGGGGCTAGCAGGCACGCAACGTGGAGCACCCGGCTCTAGCTGCCGATACGGCCGGAGAATTGCCGGGTCCGTGGCTGCGCATGCGCACAGCGGCGGACTGCAGCGGCTGCGCCGTACAACATGGCAGCGGGCGCTCGAGGACCAAGCCTGTCAAATAGTGCCCCAGTTTGGCCAGGCTCGCCACCCCTGGCCCAACCCTCACCAATGCCCCCAGTCCTGCCAAAGCACCGGCCTGCCCGCGCATCGGCTACCCCCCAACTGTGGCAGCGCTGGACTCAGTCCGTAGTCGCCATGCCGAGTTTCTGACAGAAAATAGCATGAGAGAGCCACGCCGTCGGGAACTCGGCCAATTGGGGGCGGAGCGTTGGGAGAGGGCCTCAGGTAACGTCCTGAGGCTGTCCATATGGCGTGCGGGATACTCCTAGAGTACGCCATTTTCAGGGGAGTGGAACATCGCAAAAGCACGCCGCCCCAATTGCGGCACTGGATTATCCGGCCGATCGCCAAATAATCGGCCCGCGATATCTCCCGCTGCTGAGATGTACATGGCTGGGAGGCCAGAAAATCCTGCCCCTGGTTGGATTTATTTGTGGGCTTCCATTAAATTTAGACTCCACCACAAGTGGAAATATCTTAACATCTACCCTATAAACCTCTTCATAATTAAAAAGGCTTGCATGAGGTCACCCTTCAGTCTACTCTTTCCCAGAGGCAACCATTCCAGTCTTTTCAATCTTTCCTGTGAGGTGCAATTTCTCAGTCCTGGTATCATTCCAATAAACCTTGGGCTGGATTCTCTGATTCCCCATGTGGGAATCCCACGCCGCCGTGGGAACGGTGGCGTTTTATCCCAGAATAAATGCCGCAAAACGGCCACCGATTCCCCGTTTTGCTGGGGGCTAGCAGGACGGCAGCGTGGAGCACTCACCTCCAGCTGCCGATGCGCCCCGGAGAATTGCCGGGTCCATGGCCGCGCATGTGCACAGCGCCATTGGGAACTCGGCCAATCGGGGGCGGAGCATCGAGGGGCGGGCTTCAGTCAATGTCCTGAGGCCGTCGATACGTGGCGCGCCGTGCTCCTAGAGTACACCGCTTTGGAGGGGGCGGAGCATTGTGAAAGCGGCACGCCCCCGATTCGGTTGGCATCGGGTATTCTCCAGCCGACCGCCGAATGCGATTTCGGCGTCGGAGACCGGGGAACCCTGCCGCCTTTTTTTCCCAAAACATCTCGGGCTGGATTCTCCGCCGACGTGGCCAGCAGCGCACTCATGCCCGTGGATTTCCCGACAACGGGAAACCCCAGTGGCCGGCTGGCGGGAAGGAGGGTCCTGCTGCTGGCGGGGGTGCGCCGCACTAGAAAATTGGAGAATCCCGCCCCTAGTGAACAACAAGAAAAATAATAAAATAAAACTACTGGTCAGAAAATACGTAATAGTATTGTTTACATTTATTTTGCATCCTGTTACATTGAAACATCTCAAAGTAATTCCTACACTGATTTCAAGAGAAGGAAGACTTGTTTTTGTACAGGAGTGTAGCTTAGTTTGTAACGCAGTGGCTTTTATCATATCGACAAATGCCCCATCCCACAAAGTTGTGTGTTCAATGATCGTTATTCTGTAATTTTATGAAATAAATGTTTGTTCTGGTCCGAAGAGAATTCCCTGTTTCTCTCTGAATTGTTTTGTGCCGAATGGCCCTCGGAATCATCAGGATGGTGCTGGTGGTGGTGGTGGTGGAGGGGGTGAGGGGAGGGGGGGCACATCTCCTCAGCCCTATACGTGGTGTGTCAGGTTTAATTTACGAGGAGTATCGGGGAGGTCGCTACAATATGGCATTGAGATCGAGGGTCAGCCATGATCATATGGAACGGCGGAGCGGGCCCGCAGGCCTGAGTGGCCTTCTCCTGCCCCTATTTTCCTTGTTTCTATGAGCTCGAACCCTGATGCGGGAGTTCAAACACACAGCCCCCTGAACCCGAAATGAGAGTGTTCTGAATGACCAAGATCAAATACACAGGTAGCTGAAAGCCTGGTTTGGCTTGTTTTGACAATAGCCACCATGGGAGAGAGTTAACAACTTCATTTCAAATGTGATATCATAAAAAAAACACCAGCTTCAAGTAGAACTTCCCATCCGCCAGATGACAGTGCTGTTCCAAGCAAAGATTAATAAGCTGATTCCAGCTAATCCCTTGAAGGGAGAAATTCTTGCATTTCACATTTTATTTGGGATTTTTTCCAACACTGGAAGCAATCGACTTCACGTTACTCTTACAGTTGTGACCTGGTAGGATCGACTGCAGACATTGGCCGGGATTCTCCGAGGCCGCGCCGGGTCGCCGGGGGGGGGGCACGAGAATCCCGCCACGCCGCTCTGACGCCGGGCCGGCGATTCTCCAGCGACCGGAGAATCGGCGGCAATTGCCGCGGCGCCGGTCGGGCGCCGTTGAAAGCCGGTGTGGTTTACATATGATCCCACTCGGCGGGACCTCGCCATTCTGGCTATGGGGGCCGTCCTGGTGGCGGGGGGGGGGGCAGATCCAACTCCAGGGTGGGCCTCTACGGTGGCCAGACCCGCGATTGGGGGCTACCGATCGGCGGGTGCGCTCATTCCGGGGAGGGCCTATGTTCCACCGCGCCGGGCCCCAGTAGGGCTCCGCCATGTTGCCCTGGTGCAGGCACGGAGACGGCAACCATGTGCATGCGCCAGCGCAGAGACGGCCATGGCGCATGACGCTGGCGTCAACACTTGGCTGGGATTTCTAATGGTGCAGAAGTCAGAGAGAGAATCGGCGACCGGATTCTCCGGTCCTGAGTCTAGGGGTAGGATTCGCTGATTTTGAGCTCAAGTCTGATGTTGATACAGATTTCCCGTTACAGCCATCTCCAACACCTTCCTCCATCTCAGAGACACTCACCTCGGTTCTGCACTTTAGTGAGTAGGTTCCTGGGACTCTATCTGGTGCTCACTACACAAATGCTCTGGTACATCAGGTGGAGGTAGGAACTCCTGAGCGGGCGGAAGGTTGGAGGGCAGGCTGACCCCAGGGGCTAGCTGCCTCCATGACGGGTTTCGGGCTTCTGGAACAATGGTGCCATCGATCGTAGAGATGCAGTCGCAGAGCCAGAGGCGACATGAGGGATTGTTGGCGAGCATCCAGCACCTACAGGCACAGGTGGAGGAGTTCAACTTGTGCAGGAGGAGGAGGTGGTGCCGGACATGCCAACACCGCACGGGTGGCGTCCTTGGTGGAGGCATTGGGGGCGAGGGTTTCGGCTATGAATCAGCATGTCCAAGGCCTGGATATTCTACGTAGGTGGTGACCAAGGCACAGGACAGGACTGCCCTTTCACAGGCAGCCATGTGCTAGAGCCACTGGACATTGCAGTGGCAGTCTTGAGCGTGGCCCAATCACAGCGGGCCTGGCTGAGAGTTTCGGCGGCAGTGCCCAGGCACCAGCTGACATAGCACAGAAGCAGAGGGAGGTGGCCCAGTCACAGGTGGAGATGGAAATGGAAGTGGCGTAGTCACTGGCTGATGTGGCACAGAAGCAGAAAGTGATGGCACAGTCGCAGCTTGATGTGGCAGAGACCCAGACGGAGGGGGTGGTCCACTCTCTGTGCTCAATGGCCGTGAGAATTCAGACCTTGGTCAAGACAGCAACAGGCCTCCAGGACTGGCAGCGCCAGGCGGCGGTGGCGCCTCAGGGGTTAGCTCCGTTCGTACCCACATCCCATGGATTAACCCGGGTGATGGATGAGGGGGTGCAGTGGGGTTGGTATATGTTGCCTGTGTCCCTGGCCAGTTCCCCCCTAGTCGATGAACATGGAGGCGATTAGAGTGTCCCGTTCACGTTGGCCCTGGCGCACTCGTGATGCGTTCACCCATGCCTTCCCTGGCCTCATGTCCTACCCATCCTCGCCCTCCCCTGCATCCTTCTCGTTGGATGAGGACTGGTGTTCGTCCTCCTTCTCCAGCATGTCGCCCCTCTGATGCATGATGTAGTGGAGGGCACAGCAGGCCGCCACGATGCGGGTGACCCTCCCAGTGTCATACTGGAGGGCTCCTCCAGAGCAGTCCATGCACCTGATCTTATAGAGGTCTATAAAATAATGATGGGCATAGATAAGGTAGATAGTCAACATCTTTTCCCAAAGGTAGAGGAGTCTAGAACTAGAGGACATAGGTTTAAGGTGAGAGGGGAGAGATACAAAAGAGACCAGAGGGGAAATTTCTTCACACAGAGGGTGGTGAGCATCTGGAATGAGCTGCCAAAGGCAGTGGTCGAGGGTGGGTACAATTCTTTCCTTTAAAAAACAGTTAGACAGTTACATGGACAGGGTGGGTATAGAGGGATATGGGCCAAATGCGGGCAAGTGGGACTAGCTTAGTGATAGAAACTGGGCGGCATGGACAAGCTGGGCCAATGGGCCTGTTTCCATGCTGTAAACATCTATGACTCTACGAACTGCATCTTCAGGATTCCGAAGCACCGCTCGATCACGCCCTGGTCACTGCATGGGAGTCACTCAACACCATCCAGGCATCTGGATAGGCGTCATCAGCTACGACCATAGCGGATAACGTCTGTCACCCAGACGCCAACCCCCCCTGCTAGAGGTGCCCCTCGAAGAGGACGGATTCATCGAGTGTGCCAGGATGAAGGCAACGTGCACACTGCCCAGGTATCGGGCGCAGGCATGCATGATGCGCATCTGATGGTCACACACCAGCCATAGATTCATCGAGTGGAACTCCTTTCACTTTGTGTAGAGTGGACCATCATCTGCAGGTCCTCATAGGGCGACATGCATCCCAGCGATCACCCCACGGACCAGGGCCATCTCAGCGATGGCAACGAATTCCACTGCCCGGGCATCCTGGTGGGCTCGGTCCAAATTGAAATGGATATATTGTGCTGACCGACCGTACAGGATTTCTGTGATGGCGTGGATGCACCTGTGCATCAAGGTCTTGAGATCCCGGACAGGTTCCCAGTCGGCATCTGGAAGAACCCCCATGGCGTAAAGGTTGAGGGCGACCATCACCTTGATGGCCACCGGGTCCTCCCCCATACCCTCACGGGGCCAGGTGCACCATGAACAGGCACGTGGCACTGTTCCCCTGCTCAGCCAGAGTCTGCAACGGCATGCCTAATCCGACAGGTCCTCGAATGATAGGCTCTGCTGGTACGCATGAGGCCTCCTTTGCACCTCCTCCTCCTCCTCCTCCTTGGCCTGTTGGGTGGCTGGCTCGCCATTCTCAGCCTCCTATTCCTCTGGGGCAAGCTCAGCTGCTGCACGTTCCCTGCTGCAGGTTCCTCCTCTTTGAGCAGCTCTAGCTTGTGCAGCCGCAAGGCATCCCCATAGCTGCAGAGACTAGGTGGAGGGCCACCATTTTTGTAAAAAATTAATTAACGGGATGTGGGCTTGGCTGGTTAAGACAGCATTTATTGCCCATCCCTAGTTGCCCTTCAGAAGGTGGTGAACTGCCATCATGAACCGCTGTAGCCCTTGAGATGCAGGTACACGCACCGTGCTGTTAGAGAAGGAGTTCCAGGATGTTGCCCCAATTATCTCATAGTTAGGGATCCTCTCGGAAGGAGTGATCACAATATGGTGGAATTTAAAATACAGATGGAGGGTGAGAAGGCAAAATCAAACACTAGTGTTTTGTGCTGAAACAAAGGAGATTACAATGGGATGAGAGAAGAGCTGGCTAAGGTAGACTGGGAGCAAAGACTTTATGGTGAAACAGTTGAGGAACAGTGGAGAACCTTCCAAGCGATTTTTCACAGTGCTCAGCAAAGGTTTATACCAACAAAAAGGAAGGACAGTAGAAAGAGGGAAAGTTGACCATGGATATCTAAGGAAATAAGGGAGAATATCAAATTGAAGGAAAAATCATACAAAGTGGCAAAGATTAGTGGGAGACTAGAGGATTGGGAAATCTTTAGGGGGCAACAGAAAGCTACTAAAAAAGTTATAAAGAAGAGTAAGATAGATTATGAGAGTAAACTTGCTCAGAATATAGTAAATGTTTCTACAAATGTATAAAACAAAAAAGAGTGGCTAAAGTAAATATTGGTCCTTTCGAGGATGAGAAGGGAGATTTAATAATGGGAGATGAGGAAATGGCTGAGGAACTGAACAGGTTTTTTGGGTCGGTCTTCACAGTGGAAGACGCAAATAACATGCCAGTGACTGATGGAAATGAGGCTATGAAGGTGAGGACCTTGAGACAATTGTTATCATTAAGGAGGTGGTGATGGCCAAGCTAATGGGGCTAAAGGTAGACAAGTCTCCTGGCCCTGATGGAATGCATCCTAGCGTGCTAAAAAGAGATGGCTAGGGAAATTGCAAATGCACTAGTGATAATTTACCAAAATTCACTAGACTCTGGGGTGGTCCTGGCGGATTGGAAATTAACAAACGTGACACCACTGTTTAAAAAAGGAGGTCGGCAGAAAGTGGGTAATTATAGGTTAGTTAGCTTAACCTCGGTAGTAGGGAGGATACTGGAATCTATCATTAAGGAAGAAATAGCGAGGCATCTGGATGGAAATTGTCCCATTGGACAGACGCAGCATGGGTTAATAAAGGGCAGGTCGTGCCTAACTAATTTAGTGGAGTTTTTGAGGACATTACCAGTGCGGTAGATAACGGGGAGCCAATGGATGTGCTGTATCTGGATTTCCAGAAAGCTTCCAGAAAGGTTGCTGCATAAGATAAAGATGCATGGCGTTAAGGGTAAAGTAGCAGCATGGATAGAGGATTGGTCAATTAATAGAAAGCAAAGAGTGGGGATTAATAGGTGTCTCTCTGGTTGGCAATCAGTAGCTAGTGGTGTCCCTCAGGGATCAGTGTTGAACCCACAATTGTTCACAATTTACATAGATGATTTGGAGTTGGGGACCATGTGCAATGTGTCCAGGTTTGCAGCGACATTAAGTTGAGTGGTAAAACAAAAAGTGCAGAGGATACTGGAAGTCTGAGGAGGGATTTGGATAGTTTAAGTGAATGGGCTAGGGTCTGGCAGATGGAATACAATGCTAACAAATGTGAGGTTATCCATTTTGGTAGGAATAACAGCAAAAGGGATTATTATATAATGATAAAATATTAAAACATGCTGCTGTGCAGAGGGACATGGGTGTCCTAGTGCATGAGTCGCAAAAAGTTGGTTTACAGGTGCAACAGGTGATTAAGATGGAGTTTTGTCCTTCATTGCTGGAGGGATGGAGTTTAAGACTAGGGAGGTTATGCTGCAACTGTATAAGGTGTTAGTGATGCCACACCTGGAGTATTGTGTTCAGTTTTAGTCTCCTTACCTGTGAAAGGATATACTGGCGCTGGAGGGTGTGCAGAGGAGATTCACTAGGTTAATCCCAGAGTTGAGGGGATTGGATTATGAGAACAGGTTGAATAGACTGAGACTCTACTCGTTGGAATTTAGAAGGATGCGGGCGGGGGGGGGAGCTTACAGAAAATTAAGAAGCGAATAGATAGGATAGATGCGGGGATAGATGTTTCCATTGACGTGTGAAAGCAGAACTAGCAGGCATAGCCTCAAATTAAGAGGAGGTAGATTTAGGACTGAGCTTAGGAGGAACTTCTTCACTCAAAGGGTTGTGAATCTGCCCCCGCGGCGATTCTCCGCCGTCAACCGGCCGAATTCCCGCCGAGTTTCGCTGAGTCTCGCCGGCGTGGATCCAACCTGGTACCACCTGTCCTGGTGGGGGGGGGGGCAGGGAGATCAGACTCCGGGGGTGGGCCTCCATGCCCGCGATCTGGAGGGGGCCTACCTCCTTCCGCGCGCAACACTGAGCCAGGATTTCGGAGAATCCCGGCCACGGAATTCACTGCCCAGTGAAGCAGCTGAGGCTCCTTCATTAAATGTTTTCAAGATAAAGATAGATAGTTTTTTGGAGAATAAAGGATTAAAGGTTATGGTATTCGGGTGTGAAAGTGGAGCTGAGTCCACAAACGATCAGTCATGATCTCATATAGGCGGAGCAGGCTCGAAGGGCCAGATGGCCTACTCCTGCTCCTAGTTCTTATGTTCTTATGAATGGCAATATATTTCCAAGTCAGGATGGTGAGTGACTTGGAGGGGAACCTCCAGGTAGTGGGGTTCCCAGGCATCTGCTGCTCTTGTCCTTCTAGATGGTACTGGTCGTGGGTTTGGAAGGTTGTCTAAGGAACTTGGTGAGTTACTGCAATGCATCTTGTAGATGGTGCACACGGCTGCCCCTGTTTGCTGATGGTGGAGGGACTAAATGTTTGTGGAAGGGGGAACAATCAAGCGGGCTGCTTTGTCCTGGATGGTGTCGAGCTTCTTGAGTGTTGGTGGAGCTGCACTCATCCAGGCAAGTGGAGAGTATTCCATTACACTCCTGACTTGTGCCTTTTAGATGGTGGCAGGCTTGGGCGGTCAGGTGAGTTACTCTATCCTTTGACCTGCCCTGGTAGCCACAGTATTAATGTGGCTAGTCCAGTTCAGTTTCTGATCAATGGTAACCCCCAGGACATTGACAGTGGGGGATTCAGCGATGGTAATACCATTGTATGTCAAGTGGCGGTGGTTAGATCCTCTCTTGTCGGAGATGGTCATAGCCTGGCATTTGTGTGACGTAAAATATAACTTGCCACTTGTCAGCCCAAGCCTGGATATTGTCCAGGTCTTGCTCTCTTTGGACATGGACTGCTTCGTTGAATTCCAATATCGATTGTCTGCAGGGGGTGAAAGGCCGACATGGTAGCATTGTGCATACCTCTGTGCCCAACCAGGTCCAATGGCTACTGAGTGTTTCTGGTTATCACTATGGACTGTGCCCCCACATGTCCCCCTCCCACCCTTCCTCTCTGCACCCCTGGCCTCATTGGTGCCCGCTACCTTGGGGGTCTCTGGCCCTGGTGCCCATCCCTGCTGTCATGGGAACAGGTTATTGAGTACTGTACTGTCAGAGGTACCATCTGTCGGGAGATGAAATGCTAAGCAATGGTCCATTTGCTCTTAGGTCAACATCAGAGACATTCATTTGAAGAAATTATCCTCAGAAGAACAATATTTATCTCTCAGTCAGCACTGTTAAAAGTTCAGATCATCTGGTCATAACCACATTGTGGGAACTTGCTGTGCACAAGTTGTCAGCTGAATATCTTGCATTACAATAGTGACAGTGCTTCATTGGTTATTGAAGTATTTACTGTTGTAATGCAGAAAATACTACATGGAGTATACTAATATAATGGCTGGAGCTGTAACAGAGGCCCTCTGATCAGGATCGAAAGCCTTGGGCGAGATCTAGCCAAACTAAAACAGGGCGCCATTCTGGGCGAGATTAGCAGGGTTGTTCCCGGAGCTATGCTACCTACCGGCACTCTGTCTTGTTTTTGTGCCCCCTGAGGCCACACTTAGCTGCATTTTCTGCACTGAGGAGTTCCTCAGTGCGGGAAGAGATCGGGATGCCATTTTTAAATGGCGCCTCGATCCCATGACCTCCCAGACACCCTATCGCCCCAACGCACCTGTCAGAGCATCCTCGGGCTCCTTGCACCCCACCACATACGGGTAGGGCACCCCCGAGCCAGATCCCCGGTGCGGGCACAATGCCAGCTTGGCAACTTGGCGCTGCCAACCTGGCAGTGTCACCTGGGCACCCTGGCAGTGCAGGCTGGCACCTGGGTGGCACTGCCAGGCTGCCAGTGCCAAGAAACCCAGGTGGCACCAGCAGTGCCGGGGGACCAGTTTGCCCGGGGGCCGACCACCCGTGGACATCCGATTGGCTGGGAGACCTACCCGTGGACATCCGATTGGCTAGGAGACCCCCCCCCCCCCCCAGGTACCGTTCTGCCTGGTCCCCGTTTGTGGGGACAGTACTGAATGGAGCTCGGTTAAGGTCTCCTCGGCAAGGCCAGTTGATGCCGGGTGTCCGTTTGATCAAGCGATGGCCGAAGGTCAACTTCTTACCCAACTTTACTCTGCGAGACTGGATCCAGGTGGCGACGCCTCACGAGATCGAGTTAATCTCGGGAGGTGTAACGGCTGTCGAGAAGATGGGGGTGTGGGGGGAGGGGGGGGGGAGGCCTTTACCGGCATCTATTGGCCACGTTGCGCCCCTGTTCAGGCGCAACACAGCCCGTAGATCCCAGTCCCTGTTAGGAATTTGATCAGAGCGTTTTTAAAGTTCGGGATTTTAATGTACTAGAAGGTTATAAAAGGTTGTTTCAGAATAAGAAAATGGCCAGAGTTGAGATGGACTTCAAAACTTGAAAGTGGAATTTCTGACTCATGTCAAAGATTTTTCGACCTTGCCACTAGTGATATGGATCTGCAGCCTGAGCTAGTTACCAGCATGCTGATGGGTTTATGCCTGAAAGAGTTTGGGCTTTGCTTTATGTCTCTGATATACCAATGCTGGGTGAGTGGTGGATACTTACTCCATGATCCATGAGAACTTAGTATATTCAAATAATCACTTGGTAGTAGAGAATTTCCCTTTGAAATTTGGTATTCTTTCATCTGTCCTGATGAGTACAGGACCAAAAGTTTCAACAGCATCTTTCTTTTTCAGAAATTACTATATTCATCTGTCAGCTCCAGCTCACCTTCCCCATATTGGATGCAAGTTGTTAGTTTATTTTGCTTCTTTCCACCTGTTCAATCAACACCTTTGTCCCATACAAGGCAGCCACAAGGGACATTCAAGGAAATAACCTGAGCACTCGTCCTCTGACGTTTCCTTCCTGTCTTGAGAGAAATGTTTGATTCACAATGGACGCTTTGACACAGCAAGCTCACCATTTAAGTAGAAACTTATGGCTCTTGACTCATGCCCCATTGCTTTGTGATAAAACTTATTAACGCTCCAACAGACTCTGCCACCAGGACACCCTGGAAGTGATTTACAAATCAATAGAAGTTTATTGTTGTGGCTACGTTTCCCTTCTCTGTACTGTGTTGAAGTCAGTTTTCATTGCGTTCGTTTATGTACAGTATTATCACAGTCAGCATTTTGAAAGGTTTCTCACCTCATTTACGATGTTATGCCTGGGTGCAAACATTGCTGGCCGCACTTATTCTGCAGCACTCCATAGGCAGGAATTTAAATTCACAAATCAAAGCACTGCATTTGTTCTGCCAATCAATGTCAGCCCCGTACCTGAGCATGCACTCACATGTCCCTTCAACAAGTGGCCACTTCACTGGACAGTGATCAGCGATATGCGAATCCCACCCAAGAATCCCGCTGCCCCTGCTGAGATCAGCCACCTTGCTTCCCCTTCCCCCCACCCCACCCCACCCTCCACATCCCCCACGCTGGCCTCTAGGCTAATGCACAGAACCTTCAGTGAGTGAGCTTTGAAAGGTGATATCTAATTTGCCCTGACACATCCAAGTTGCACGTCAAGGAAGACGATTAATGACAGTTTCTACACTTTCACAGGGAAAGTCTTGGCTCCTGATGCTCCAAGTATGTGCACAAGCTTCAAATGTCGTTACGTTGAATCACAATATAATTCCAGCAAGCAAAGCTGTTCCTGTTCCTCAACTCACACTTTTACAACACTGCATCCATCAGTTGTGAGGGAATCTGGTCTTCTTCACAAGCTGTCACATTCAAAGAACCTCCTCAAGGCCAGTTTGACTTGTAAAAAAAAACAAATTTGGGGTACCCAATTATTTTTTTTCTTCTAATTAAGGGGCAATTTAGCGTGACCAATACAGCTACCCTGCACATCTTTGGGTTTGTGGGGGTGAGACCCACACAGACACAGACAGAATGTGCAAACTTCACCCGGAGAGACTGTGCAAACTCCACACAGACAGTGACCCGGGGCTGTTATCGAATCCGGATGCTAACCACTGTGCCACTGTGCCGCCCCAGCCAGCTTGATTTTTTGTATTACTGAAAGTCTGTGGATGATCAGGAGAATCTGCAGCCTAATGAAGCTGCTGTGCAGTTCCTGAACCATGGTGCCTCTACAGGGCGACATTCCCTTCGTCTTTTTCCTTCCTACGATAGTAAAGGCTTAGAATAGGATGGTCATCCATCCGATAGCCTCCCGAGACATGCCCTGGAGATGCCTCCTGCAACAGATCTTAGTGGGCAGGAATGGTCCGAAACACATGGCCATAATCACCCCTCGGATTGTCCCTCATCATCCACTTTTGGAGCTGATGGCTACATTGGCCATGTGCGGATTCAGTGGAATGCCGTTTGAACCTTTATGGGGTCAGTGATGAGTGCTGAATCATTATCTTGTAAACATCCCCTGATTCTGTCCACCTTTATATTGGATTAATACCGGTTGCTGTTTCCCAGAATTGTCCAATTTCAAGCATTTCTATCCTTTGTTTTTCAAGTCTATATCGATGGGAATATCCATCAAAAACAAAGGAGTCTTATTCTCCGAACTTTAAACCACCTTCCTTTTTAACCACATATTGGACAATAAAAACATATGCTGATTATAGGGGACACGGAGTCCATTTAGGGAAGTCACTACATGCTAACAACACAGTCCACATGTCATTCTCCAATGCTATGGGTACACGTAGTGACGGGCGGGCGGGGAGGGGTGAATGGCACTTAAACGGCAATTAGAAGCAACGTGGGGCACTTGCCAGCTCTCCATCAATGGGCGACATCACCATCGCCTCCACAAAATTTCCACCGTAAGCACACACACAGATAAAGGAAAGAATTTTCCCAAACCTTGTTGGTGTCAGGCTCTGACTGAATGTGTTCCTCTCCAGAGCGCAGAAAATCGGGGGCGTGGTTCACACCCGTCACTCTGGAAGGGTGGGGCCTGTTAGACCCGGCAAGGCTGGCTCCACAAAAATCGGGGCGCCATCTTTAGATGGAGGGCCACTCCCACAAACCTCATGAGCCCCCTCGACTACGAAATATTGTGGGCAATTCTCCCACCTTTCATCCCCCTCCCACCCATGTAAGTATCAGGGATACTCTCCCCAAACCCCCCCCTCCCCACCCACCCCACCAGAGCTGTCATCGAGATTCTCCCCACTCACCCCCCCACCAAACAACACCGCCCCCCCCCCCACCCCAAATGGAGGCAGATTACTGCCAGGGGGCATTGCCTAGCCTTGGCCTTCAACCCTGCCCTGGGGGCCTCCAGGCACCTCCACACCCCTGGCGGGGTCATTATGACTGTTTTTTGCTTTTGAAAACAAGTAGTGATTCGGGCCAGCATGGCGCCACGCTGCTGAGAGTGGGCCATCATGGACCAGACGCTGTGGCGCAAAGCTGTCTCAGTACATTTAAATGCATTCAAATTAATGAAAATCAAGTTAATCCACTTTCTGAGCATGAACCTGATCATGTTACCGAGGAATGGTGAGATCTCAACCAAGATCTCGTTGGCGCAAACCCCATTTTGGCCCTCTCGCGGGTTTTAGCAGCCATAACCAGATATGCACCCGTGATGAATGGGGCTTGAAAATCGTGTCCAACGTGTCTCCTCTCGTGGTGGAATCCAAGAGGGGAATAATCTTTAAATTCGATCTATTGAAATCAGGATGCAGATTTTCTCACAAAGGGTCGTAAAAATCTGGAATTCTTGCCTGCAAAAAGACTGTAGGTGCTGAGGACGAATTAGAATGGCTACGAAATGAAGTTGCAATGATTGAATTGAATGACAGATCAGGCTAAAGAGTTTGAATTGCTTACTGCTGTTCCTACTTTAATGAGGTAATCGGAGGAATTTGGCACTGGACATTTCAATGGGCAAGTCGTTTGATATGGTCTTTAATGAAAATCTTTGGTGCCAATTTTGTTCCCAACCAGAAAGAAATTGAGTAAAATTCAAACAGATCGTTCTTCCTTTAAATTCTCAACAAAGAACAAACAAAGAACAAAGAAAAGTACAGCACAGGAACAGGCCCTTCGGCCCTCCAAGCCTGCGGCGATCATGCTGCCCGTCTAAACTAAAATCTTCTACGCTTTCGGGGTTCATATCCCTCTATTCCCATCCTTTCATGTATTTGTCAAGATGCCTTTTAAACGTTACTATCGTCCCTGCTTCCACCACCCTCTGCAGCAGCGAGTTCCAGGCACCCATTACCCTCTGTGAAAAAAACTTGCCTCGTACATCTCCTCTAAACCTTGTCCCTCGCACCTTAAACCTATGCCCCCGAGTAATTGACCCCTCTACCCTGTGAAAAAGCCTTTGACTATCCACTCTGTCTATGCCCCTCTACCAAGTCGCCCCTCAACCTCCGACGTTCCAGTGAGAACAAACCGAGTTTATTCAACCTCTCCTCATAGCTAATGCCCTCCATACCAAGCAACATCCTGGTAAATCTCTTCTGCACCCTCTCTAAAGCCGCCACATCCTTCTGGTAGTGTGGCGACCAGAATTGAATACTATACTCCAAGTGTGGCCTAACTAAGGTTCTATACAGCTGCAACATGACTTGCCAATTTTTATACTCAATGCCCAGGCCAATGAAGGCAAGCATGCCATATGCCTTCTTGACTACCTTATCCACCAGTGTTGCCCCTTTCAGTGACCTGTGGACCTGTACACCTAGATCTCTCTGACTGTCAATACTCTTGAGGGTCCTACCATTCACTGTATATTTTCTACCTGTATTAGATCTTCCAAAATGCATTACCTCACATTTGTCCAGATTAAACTCCATCTGTCATCTCTCCGCCCAAGTCTCCATATGATCTAAATCCTGCTGTATCCTCTGACAGTCCTCATCGCTATCCGCAATTCCACCAACCTTTGTGTCGTCCGCAAACTTACTAATCAGATGAGTTACATTTTCCTCCAAATCATTTATATATACTACGAACAGCAAAGGTCCCAGCACTGATGCCTGTGGAACACCACTCATCACAGCCCTCCAATCATTGCTACTCTCTGCCTTCTATGACCTAGCCAGTTCTGTGTCCATTTTGCCAGCTCACCTCTGATCCCGTGTGACTTAATCTTTTGTACCAGTCTGCCATGAGGGACCTTGTCAAAGGCCTTACTGAAGTCCATATAGACAACATCCACTACCCAACCTGCATCAATCATCTTTGTGACCTCCTCGAAAAACTCGATCCAGTTAGTGAGACACAACCTCCCCTTCACAAAACCGTGCTCCTTTTAATAATACGTCCACTTGCTTCCAAATGGGTGTAGATCCTGTCTCGAAGAATTCTCTCCAGTAATTTCCGTACCACTGACGTAAAACTCACCGGCCTGTAGTTCCCTGGATTATCCTTGCTACCCTTCTAGAACAAATGAACAACATTGGCTATTCTCCAGTCCTCTGGGACATCACCTGAAGACAGTGAGGATCCAAAGAATTCTGTCAAGGCCCTAGCATTGCTTTCAGTCCCTTAAGATTGGAACCAAATTGATCTTTCCAACTTTTACTCTGCGGTTAATGAAAACATCATGAAGATTTCCATTTTATCTGGAACTGCATTTTATTTTTTATATACATGTTATTAGTGTATGACAGTTAATTCTGGGCTTACAAAATTAACAGTCTAATTTCCAGATCACCTTCTCCCTGATGACCACACGGAGGCTGGTTTAGCTCAGTGGGCTAGACAGCTGGTTTGTGATGCAGATCAAAGCCAGCAGCGCGGATTCAATTCCCGTACCAGCTTACCCGAACAGCCGCCGGAATGTGGCGACTAGGGGTTTTTCACAGTAACTTCAATAAAAGATTATATTATTATCCATTTGTGTCAAACTGGTATCCATTTCATGCAAAGTTATCTGTGAGACCCAAATACAGTCATACGACATTCCTTTGTCCACCATTTTAAGTGGAGTCAGCCTGTTTCTTGTAATATCATGTTTTGACCACCTCTAGTTGGAGTTCCCCGAATGTTGCTGATCTGGGCGAGATCCCTTGTTTTGTCACCATCCGGCTGGGGTACCCCCAAGTCTTTACGAACCTGGGTGAGGAGGGTGACTGGATCCCCGTTTTCATTAAACCTCTTCCTCCACACCCTCCCCCTCCCCCCCCTCGGACCCCCCTCCCCCACCCGCTGGTGGTGACACAGTTTATTCAAACCAAGATTCCTTCGCCTATGGATACTTTTTCCAGACCTAATAGATATGTTTAGAAAAGAGAAAATTTAACCAGTTTTCTTTGCCGAGGATTTTCTTCCTGCCCCGTACCCCCACTCCCCCAGGCTGCGTGTTTCCCGGTGGCAATGGCGGCTTGCCATTGGCCGTCGGCAGGATCTTCCGTTTCTGCTGACGTCTCCGCCGTTTAGTGTGACTCTCCCGGCCACGCTGTCAGCGAATCAGGCGCAGGATGGGGTGGTGTCTTCCGTGGGATGGAACATCCTGCCAGCGGGAAGTGCCGGATAATCTGAGTGAATTTATCAAAAATGTAAAGAGAAAAATGGTAAAACACATGGATGTACATTCATACAGATTAGGAGTGAAAATTAAAAAATATATATATATTTTATTAAAGTTTTTCGATCAAACAAAAATTTCCCATTTTACAACTTTGTAATAATATATACAGTGATCATTTTTTAAATAAATAATATGCTAACTTACGGCAACTGCCAACAACAAAATAAGAAACAACAGAAATAATAACTAAAATAGTAACTTTGTGAAATCAAATATAAATAACTAATATATAAGCACACACATAAAAACCCCTGAAGACCCCAATGAGCCCTCCCCCCCCCTCCCCCCTGGGTTGCTGCTGCTGCCTTTCCTATTTTCCCTTATCGCTCTGTGAGATAGTCGAGGAACCGTTGCCACCGCCCGGTGAACCCCTGAGCTGAACCTCTTAATACATATTTTATCCGCTCCAGTTTTATAAACCCTGCCATGTCATTGATCCAGGCCTCCACACCCGTGGGCTTAACTTCTTTCCACATAAGTAGAATCCTTCGCCGGGCTACTAGGGACGCAAAGGCCAACACGTCGGCCTCTCTCGCCTCCTGCACTCCCGGCTCATCTGCAACCCCAAATATAGCCAACCCCCAGCTTGGTTTGACCCGGACCCCCACCACCTTCGAGATCACTTTTGCCACACCCACCCAGAACCCATGCAATACCAGACATGACCAAAACATGTGGGTGTGGTTCGCCGGGCTTCCCGCGCATCTCTCGCACCTATCCTCCACTCCAAAAAATCTACTCAGCCTTGCTCCCGTCATATGCGCCCTGTGTAGAACCTTGAATTGTATCAGGCTGAGCCTGGCACACGAGGACGAAGAGTTTACCCTACTTAGGTCATCTGCCCACAGCCCCTCCTCAATCTCTTCCCCCAGCTTCTCCTCCCATTTTCCCTTCAGCTCCTCTACCATCGTCTCCCCCTCGTCTCTCATTTCCCTATATATATCTGACACCCTACCATCACCCACCCATGCCCCCAAAATCACTCTGTCCTGGATCTCTTGCGCCGGGAGCTGCGGAAATTCCCTCACCTGTTGCCTCACAAATGCCCTCACTTGCATATAGCGAAATGCATTCCCAGGTGGCAACCCATATTTTTCTGCCAGTGCTCCCAGACTCGCGAACGTCCCGTCTAAGACCAAGTCCTTCAATTTTGCAATTCCTGCTCGCTGCCAAGATTTAAATCCCCCATCTATCCTTCCCGGGACAAACCTATGGTTGTTCCTTATCGGGGACCACACTGAGGCACCCGTCACTCCCTTATGTCGTCTCCACTGCCCCCAAATTTTCAGAGTTGCCACCACCACTGGGTTTGTGGTGTATTTTTTCGGGGAGAGCGACAACTGCGCCGTCGCCAGTGCTTTTAAGCTAGTTCGCCTACAGGACGCCATCTCCAGTCTTTTCCACGCCTCTCCTTCCCCTTCCTTCATCCACTTACATATCATTGACACGTTGGCGGCCCAATAATAATCACTTAGACTCGGCAGTGCCAGTCCCCCACTGTCCCTACTGCGCTGCAGGAACCCCCTCTTTACTCTTGGGGTCTTTCCAGCCCACACAAAGCTCATAATACTCTTGTCCACCTTCTTAAAAAAGGCCTTTGTAATCAGTACAGGGAGGCACTGGAACACAAAAAGAAACATCGGAAGGACCACCATTTTAACCGCCTGCACCCTTACCGCCAATGACAGGGGCGCCATGTCCCACCTCCTAAAGTCCTCTTCCATCTGCTCTACCAGTCGTGTCAAGTTAAGCTTATGCAAGGTTCCCCAGTTCCTGGCCACCTGGATCCCTAAATACCGGAAATCTCTTATTACTCTCCTCAACGGTAAATCGTCTATTCCCCTGCCCTGTTCCCCGGAGTGCATCACAAACAATTCACTCTTCCCCATATTCAATTTATATCCTGAAAATTCTCCAAACTCCCTGAGTGTCTGCATTATCTCAGGCACCCCTCCACTGGGTCCACGACATACAACAACAAATCATCCGCGTATAATGACACCCGATGCTCTTCTCCTCCTCTAAGTACCCCCCTCCACTTCCTAGAGCCCCTCAGCGCTATGGCCAATGGCTCAATTGCCAACGCAAACAGTAACGGGGACAGGGGACATCCCTGTCTTGTATCCCTATATAGTTGGAAGTGGTCAGGTCGTTGCCTATTTGTAATCACACTTGCCACCGGGGCCCTGTACAGGAGCTGAACCCATCTAATGAACCCCTCTCCAAATCCAAATCTCCTCAGTACTTCCCAGAGGTAGTCCCACTCCACTCTATCAAATGCTTTCTCTGCATCCATCGCCACCACTATCTCCGCCTCCCCGTCCGGTGGGGGCATCACCATCACCCCCAACAGCCTCCGTATATTAGCATTCAATTGCCTCCCTTTAACAAACCCCGTTTGATCATCATGCACCACCCCAGGGACACAGTCCTCTATCCTCGTCGCCATCACCTTGGCCAAAAGCTTGGCATCTACGTTCAAGAGGGAAAAAGGCCTGTATGACCCGCACTGCAGCGGGTCTTTGTCTCTTTTCAGGATCAGCGATATCATCGCCTCCGACATCGTCGGGGGTAGTGTCCCCCTTTCCCTAGCCTCATTAAAGGTTCTCGTCAGAAGTGGGGCCAGCAGGTCCACGTATTTCGTATAGAACTCCACCGGGAACCCATCCGGTCCCGGGGCCTTCCCTGCCTGCATATTCCCAATTCCTTTTACCACCTCCTCCACCTCAATCTGCGCTCCCAGTCCTGTCATCTCCTGTTCCTCAACCTTCGGGAACTCCAGCTGGTCTAGGAAGCGCATTCCCTCTTTCCCTTCCGGGGGTTGAGCCTTATATAGCCTCTTGTAAAATACCTTAAACACCCCGTTCACCCTCTCCGCTCCCCGTTCCATCTTTCCCTCCTCGTCTCTAACCCCTCCGATCTCTCTCGCCGCCCCCATCTTCCTAAGTTGTTGGGCCAGCAGCCGGCTCGCCTTCTCTCCATATTCATACTGCACTCCCTGTGCCTTCCTCCATTGTGCCTCCGCCTTACCCGTGGTCAACAAGTCAAAGTCCGTGTGCAATCTCCGTCTTTCCCTGTATAGCCCTTCATCTGGAGCCTCCGCATATTGCCTATCCACCCTCAAAATCTCCCCCAACAATCTCTCCCTTTCTTTACCCTCTTGTTTCGCCTTATGGGCCCTTATGGAGATCAGCTCCCCTCTAACCACCGCCTTCAGCGCCTCCCAGACCACTCCCACCTGGACCTCTCCGTCATCATTGATCTCTAGGTACCTTTCAATACATCCCCTCACCCTTACACATACCCCCTCGTCCGCCAACAGTCCCACATCTAATCTCCAGAGTGGGCGCTGCTCCTTTTCCTCGCCTACTTCCAGATCTACCCAATGTGGGGCATGATCTGAAATGGCTATAACCGAATACTCCGTTCCTGCCACCTTCGGGATCAGCGCCCTTCCCAGGATAAAGAAGTCTATCCGGGAGTACACTTTGTGAACATGGGAGAAGAAGGAAAACTCTTTACTCCTTGGTCTAGTAAATCTCCAGGGATCCACTCCTCCCATCTGCTCCATAAAGCCCTTAAGCACCTTGGCCGCTGCCGGGCTCCTCCCGGTCCTAGATCTGGACCGGTCCAGCCCTGGGTCCAGCACCGTGTTGAAGTCCCCCCCCCCATTACCAACTTTCCCATCTCCAGGTCCGGGATGCGCCCCAACATACGCTTCATAAAGTTCGCATCATCCCAGTTCGGGGCATATACGTTCACCAGCACTACCGCCTCACCTTGCAATCTGCCACTCACCATCACGTATCTACCCCCACTGTCCACCACTATGGTCTTCGCCTCAAACAATACCCGTTTCCCCACCAGTATTGCCACCCCTCTATTTTTCGCATCCAAGCCCGAGTGGAATACCTGTCCCACCCATCCTTTTCTTAATCTGACCTGATCCGCCAGTTTCAGGTGCGTCTCCTGAAGCATGACCACGTCTGCCTTTAGCTTCTTTAGGTGCGCAAATACCCTTGCCCTCTTAATCGGCCCATTCAACCCTCTCACGTTCCACGTGATCACCGGGTTGGGGGGCTCTTTACACCCCCCCCTCGTCGACTAGCCATCCCCTTTTTTAGACCAGCTCCTCACCCGGTTCCCACGCACCCGCTTATCCCCCGGACGGTGCCCTCCCGCCCCGACCATCCCATCCCGTAACAGCTCCCCCTTCCCCTTAGCAGCAGCAACCCAGTTACCCCCCCCCCCCCCGCTAGATCCCTCTCTAGCTTAGTTGCTCCCCCCATATTGCTTCCGGAAGTCAGCAAACTCTGGCTGACCTCGGCTTCCCCCGTTTATCCTTAGCCTCCCATTATGTGAGGCCCCCTCCTTCCTGCGCCCCCTTTTCCCGCCACAATTTCCATAGCGCGGGAACAAAGCCCGCGCTTCCCTCTCGGCCCCACCCCTGATGGCGCAGCTCCCTCTCTCCTTCCCCCTCCCCTTCCCCACTGGCGCCCACATTTCTTTGTGTACCCCCCTTCGAGGGGAAAGAAAATTTTCCCCCATCTGATTCACAGTCCCTTGCCACCGCCTCGCTACTTCATTTCAAACATTCTTTCTCAAATCTAGTCCAACTTCTCCTCTTCAATAAATGTCCACGCCTCCTCTGCCGTCTCGAAGTAGTGGTGTTTACCCTGGTGTGTAACCCACAGTCTTGCCGGCTGCAACATTCCGAACTTCACTTTCCTCTTGTGCAGCACCGCCTTGGCCCGATTGAAACTCGCCATCCTTCTCGTCACCTCCGCACTCCAACCCTGATACACGCGGATCACCGCGTTCTCCCACCTGCTGCTCCATGTCTTTTTTGCCCATCTCAGGACCATCTCCCTGTCCTTGTAGCGGTGGAACCTCACCACTATTGCTCGAGGTATTTCTCCTGCCTTTGGTCTTCTCACGAGGACTCGGTACGCTCCCTCCACTTCCAGGTGGCCCGTCGGGGCCTCAGCTCCCATTAAGGTATGGAGCATCGTGCTCACATACGCCCCAACGTCCGCTCCCTCTGCCCCTTCGGGAAGACCCAAGATTCTTAAGTTCTTCCTCCTCGAGCTATTTTCCAGGGCTTCCAGTCTCTCCATACACCTCTTATGCAGCGCCTCGTGCGTCTCCGTCTTCACCACCAAGCCCTGTATCTCGTCCGCATTTTCGGCAGCTTTTGCCTTCACTCCATGGAGCTCCATCTCTTGGGTCTTCTGCGCCTCCTTTAACCCCTCAATCGCCTGCAGCATCGGCGCCAGCACCTCCTTCTTGAGCTCCTCCACACATCGCCGGAGGAACTCCTGCTGTTCCAGGCCCCATACCAACTGGCCTCCCTCCGCCGCCATCTTGCTTCTCACTTCCCTTCTTTGCCGCTGCTCCAGAGGATCCTCCGCAATCTGGCCACTATTATCTCTTCTATCCATTCACATCCGGGGGGACTCCCTTCTATGTCGCCTCACAGTGGGTTTAGCCTTCGAAAATTGCCGTTGGGGCTCCCGATAAGAGCCCAAAAGTCTGTTAAAACGGGAGGTGCCGAAACGTGTGACTTAGCTGGTCATCGCCGCACCCGGAAGTCTAGGAGTGAAAATTGAGTTTGATTGTAAGTAAATATAAATATAAAGTTATAAGGAACAGGCCTTGAGTTGCGAGGAGTAAATGATGAAGCGTTTACGATTTGATTCCAGTGGAGTTAACTTCTGCAGGCGAATAATTGATTATTTAATTGCATTTGGCAGAGAGATTTCAGTTCTCTTTCCAGTTGCGATCCTTTTGCTGACTGGGTTGACTTCCATTGTCAGAGAAAGTGAGAGAGACTCGAGGTATACCTGCAAAAGAAGGCCATTTTTGCAGGGGCACTGCTTCTGTTATTGTATCAGGCACCTTCAATGTGGAAAACATCCAGCTGCTTATCGTCACAGCACCCACAGACAGACCGACAGACAGGCATTGGGTCAGCTCTTTCAGTCAGATGCAGATGGTAAAAATGGGCCCCTGGAAAAAAGTTTGAAAAACACTGGTGGCAAACGGTGTTTTTCAAATATTCTTCCTTGGGACCCACTTTTATCAACCAGCTGACCTTCGCCACCCACGCCAGTCAGCCTTCACAACCCATTGCAGCTGGCCTTCATGACCCACACCGGCTGACTGATGCACACAATTTTTTCTTACCTTTAATGTGACAGGTGAGCCTGCTTGGTCCTCACGATATCACTTGCTTTGTCATTCAATGCAACATTCCCGCTGAGGACTTCAGCTGACGACTTAAGTTCTCGTTGCATCCTTTGGAAAAAATCAAGAGGTTTGTCCTCGCACTCAACATGCCTTTGAAGTTTTGAGGATTTTAAACTTTCATTTGCCAGTATTTCCCAGCATATGACACACATGGGCTTTGTGTCCTGATTTGCATTGACAAAATTAACAAAGCCATACCTCAAGCAATCATCTTTAAAGTGCTTTGATCCTGATTTCAGTTTCTTCTCAATGGGTTGTTCACCAGAGGCCCTAGAGCTCCGGATCCAGCTCACACCAGCACGTTGTTGTCATGCCATGGACTCTCCTGTGAAGCTCTCTCCAGCAGATTCAATTGTGAGATCCTGGCCTGTTTGTGCCTCTGGCCCTCTCTTCCTTATTCCAAAATGATCCATCTTCAGTTCTGCACACAGTCCAGTTGCTTGCTTGCTGGCAGCTACAAAATGGAGGAATCTCTCTTCTGTGATTCCGCGCTCAAAGCACAAACCTCCAGGGTGCGTGACGTCAGTGTGTGTGACGGGTGCATGACCTGTTCTGTGCCGCCACATCTGGTGGGAAGACTCCAGCTTTTGCATTTAAAGTCCGGGCGTGACCGGCATTATGAAAAGCGCTTCTCCTGTGATCGAAAATGCCGCGACCGATTGCTCCGAGAGCCTCCCGACACCCGCCCATCATCCACCCACGGGTTGTGAACCTGAGTTTGAAAAACCCTGGTATGGAATAGCAGATACTTGGTGAATATCTATTGTTGAGTTGCTTTTTTAATACCAATAAACAACTATTTGCAATTTTACAGTGCTCCTTCCACAGGGGCACAGCTGAAAGTGCTTTGTTGAAGAGTGCAAAATAGTCAGTGTCAAACAGACGGGAAATGTTTAAAAATAAAAGTTATCTTGGGAAATGAAAGTCAAAATAAAAGAACATTGAACATTACAGCGCAGTGCAGGCCCTTCGGCTCTTGATGTTGCGCCGACCTGTGAAACCACTCGAAAGCCCATTTACACTATTCCCTTATCGTCCATATGTCTATCCAATGACCATTTGAATGCCCTTAGTGTTGGTGAGTCCACTACTGTTGCAGGCAGGGCATTCCACGCCCTTACTACTCTCTGAGTAAAGGACCTACCTCTGATATCTGTCCTATATCTATCTCCCCTCAATTTAAAGCTATGTCCCCTCGTGCTAGAAATCACCATCCGAGGAAAAAGGCTCTCACTGTCCACCCTATCCAATCCTCTGATCATCTTGTATGCCTCAATTAAGTCACCTCTTAACCTTCTTCTCTCGAATGAAAACAGCCTCAAGTCCCTCAGCCTTTCCTCATGAGATCTTCCCTCCATACAAAGAGTGCCTTTAAAGCAATGAGAGTGGAGATATCGATAGAGAGAGCAGGACAGTAGCAGCTCAACGAGGGGCCATTAATAGCAAAGAAATGAAAACAGTGAGAAGTTTGGTTGGAGGAGTAGAGAGTGCATGCAGCAATTTGAAAATTAGGCCAAAGTATTAAGTCAGCCCCCCAGGCTGTTCATAGTGTTCCGGCTAAGAGGGTGTGAGAGAAGAGAGTGAGGGAGAGGGAGGCTGCGCTCGCGTTTCAATCCCTCCCAACTCACCTTTTCCAGCATTTTTCCCACTGGTTTCATACTTGTTGTTAAAAAGCCAGTGGCATCTCCCCGTACCGGTCTGCAAGCAGTCAGCAACCCGATTCGAACCCTGATGCCCGAACAAATGTCAGCAGCAGCTATAATCGTGTGATTTCACCTTCCCTTCATGGGATTGCAAGGGAGGAAGGATTGGGCTGAGAAACAGTGTTCTGGCGATAAATATGCAAGCGTCAGAACGTCTGTTTTCTCAAAATCCGGAGAAAAGGCAAGGAAACATAAATCATTCTTAAGAGTAGATCTGATCAGCGCACAACTTGCTTATTGCTTCATCATCGAAAAAAACCGAAGAGAAATTAGATATGGGGTGAAATTGCACTTTGTACTATTAGCATACAAATGTGTTAACACTTTTACATGAAATTCCTTTGACCACTATTTGAATGAAGGCATAAGCTGTTTAAAATAAGCATGTTCATGTGTTAATATTACAGAGCTCAATATCAGTAGGGAATAATAGATCCTCCAGGACATGAATATCCTCAAAGCATTAATAAAATGTGAGAGAAAAAAACTCCAGTGCTTTATAACTGTCACCCAAATCTCTGAAATGAGATTACATCCTTGGATGTATCCATTATTTTATAACTCTAGCAGGTATTCCTGTGGCATTGCCCGATGCTAAATCAGAAGACACTTTCAAGTGAAATGTGAAGGTCCGGCAATTGCCTTGATTTTAAAATTCTCATCCTTATTTTTCATTCCCGCATGGCCTCGTACCTCCCTATCTCTGTCGAACTCCCCCTGCCGGACAAGCTACAGACATCTCGGTTCTCCTTCATATTCTGGCCTCTTCTGCAACCCAGTGATAATTTTGGCATCATATAGGTGGCTTTGCTTAACCTCTGCACACCCTCCCTCAGATTCCTTACCTGTCTAGCTCGCCCTCTCCCTTGAATATGCCCCTTAAAACCTTCCTTTATGTCCAAGCCCCTGTCCTTATCTGGACTGGTGCCAAACGTTTGTTTGATAATACCCCTGTGATGTTCAGTGAGGTATTTTACTACATTAAAGGCGCTATATAAATCCAGTTATCATCATTGATTTGGTTGGTATGAAATGTGGCAGAAAGGAATTCTGATTCTGACAGGCAGAGTGGGCTGTATTCAAGAACAAGAGTGGGCCAGAATTTGCTATCAAAATGGCTGCAAGGCTAATAACATGCACTGGTATTTGGGCACAAATGTTGCACCAACTTCAGGGGCAGACATGAGGTTAAATGCAGATATCGAAAAGTTGTTCTCACTCTTAGCTTCGCAGAAGTGGTACCTTGCTGGCTGCTTCACCACTCAAATGCTTTGAAAGAGTGAAATTGTTGCTGTATTTACTGGGTAGATGCTAAATTCACTGAAAAAGGTTTTGTCATTTCGACTTTCAGTCGCCTTTGACTCACCGCAGAAAATCATTTTGAGTTTAATTAGCCCTTTGATAATCTCGTGAGTGTTAATTGTTGCAGTTCAGTCTCATTGGCACTGAAAATTAACAATTCCAAGTGGAGGGATTCATTCCTTCAGGTGTTAATTGTTGTTGGAGATTTTAAAAGTATCAAATTTTCAGTTAAGAAGAGAAAACAAAATGTTTTCCTTTCTGTCTCCTGTTTTCTCTCGCTCTTAAATCAATCTTTCTTTCCCTTTCGTTTCTTCTTCAGTACCTGATTTGACATTGAACACGTGTACTCTAATTAATGCGTCCTTCTTCATCTTTGTACTGTTTGTTTCACAATTCATCCAACCTAATTGACTGAGGAGATGCTCAGATTCTCTTCCTCAGGTCCCAGGTGTGCAAAAATGTTAAGAGCCTACCTAAATCTGCAAAGATATGTTTAAAAAATGATAGGCATTGTTAGGTGCCCTGCTGCAGCAGATTTCTGTCCTAATATTTTACATATATAGAATTATAGATTTCCTACAGTGCAGAAAAAGGCTATTTGGCCCATCGAGTCTGCACTGATCCTCTGAAAGAGCGCCCTACCTAGATCCACTCCGCCGCCCTACCCTTGTAAGCCCATAACCCCAGTTAACCTGCACATCTTTGGATACTAAGGGACAATTTAGCATGGCCAATCCATCTAACCTGCACGCCTTTGGACTTTGGCATTTTCTTTATTTTGTTTCCAATTCATTTTTAGCCAACAGCCAGTATCATGGTGGATATCAGAAACAGGGTTATCCCATGCTGTTGGTTATGTGATAATGCCCACGTTGAAGAATTGAAGCATCACTGATGGTGAATGCTAATCTTCAGTTGATTAGCAGGGTACAATACAATTATTATACATGATGTACCACAGTAAGTATCATGGTAGCATAGAGTGAGCGACACACTGTCTCGCTAAGAGACGTGGGAACAACAATCCTGGGCATTACCTTTTGGGCTAGGTTTAGTTGTAAATCTGATTTATCTGCATGGTGGCTCACAGAAGGTCATAAAATAAGCAACTGTGAAAAGAGATAATGAGATGCCATTGGAGGTAATGACTTAAAAAACGCATTATACTATATTACAGTACAACTTTCAAAATGCTTGTTGTAGTGCGTTGCTGTCATCCCATGGGAGGCATTAATAATTAAAGGACTACAGTAACAGTACCTGCTACACCTCCCCATTGGATTGTTGCAGCTACCCAGGATGCAGTAAGCCATTAATGGACACTTTTTTAATGCAGAGTAATGACAATCTCACAGGATGGTGCAGACACAAGCAATATGAATTTGCGGGGTTCATCATATAAATGAGGTAATCTTGCAAAGATGAACATTTTTCTAAGTAGTTAGCCATCTGAGGATAACAGAGATCTGAAGCCTAATGACCCATTGACCCTAGAGGGTTTTGGTTTTGTGATCATGACATAGACTATTCGCCATTAACTCTTTGAGGACCGTGGATTTGAAAAATTGCCATTATTTTTCAGAGAAACTCAGTACTTTCTTGTCAGCTTTGAGTGGAAGAGTTCCATAATCAGCAGCGCCCAACAAATTGTTTGCTGGCCCAGATTATACTCGCAAATCTGACTTCAACTCCAGTTGGGAGTTTGGGTAATCTGCCATTGTTGCTCCTCTTCACCCGCCCCCCGCCCCCTCCCCATCCCTCTGGTGGCAGCGCTCCTACAATGGGGTTAGGTCGGAAATTCAAGGATGTCTCCAAGACTGCCTATTTCCATCATTGTCCAACCCTGTCTTAGCTCAGTTATGTTCGAAATGTGGTTTTTGGTTTGGTTTTCACTTTGAATACTGTTTGGATCTCTCTTGGCGTAACTTGTCGTCCTTTCAAGTTTGAGAAGGTCCAACTCTTCAAAAACTCCTTGATTTACATTATTGTACATTCTAAACTTCTAGCTAAGTACACCCCTCTCATGCACAGATCATTTCCTCGTTTCTTGCACATGACTGCTGATGTCTGTTACATTATAAAACACATCACTATCTCATTATCATAACTGTTAGTCCATTATTCTACATCTGACCCCAAGCATATTCTCAACTTTTTAAATAACAATCTTAAGCTATTTTCTTAAACTATTTACATTACATTTTCAAAATTCTATAAACCCCCTGTACTCTTACAGATTATATCCAACTCACTGGCCTAAAGGGTTTCAATTTCCCCCATTGTTCGCGCCTCTCTGGGACGATATTGTGGACACTTGTGGTCGCTTATCTATTCCCTGGAAGACAAAGGCATTTGTGGAGTGGGATAGCAACTTGCATAACTGCTGGCAACTGGGCTGTGAGATGCACAGCGGCTAAACCATAGGGGCCTGTTACTCTGGATATAAATATGGCGGTCAATATGGTCGTCTTCCTTAATCCTAATTATGTTTGCTTAAGAGTCGCCAGGTATCTCTCGATACCGCCACAAGGTTCAAACCCGAATACTGATCAAAGAGCCGATACACCAGTTAGTTAGTTCAAAGTCAATACTATTTATTTACACACACAGTAAGATCTACACATGCACAAAGTACTACAAACTAAACTATCTCTAATGCTAATGCCTATACTTAGCTTCGGGTGTCCACTCAGTCAGAGGAACAATGGCCGTTGTTCAGATCTGAGGTTGCTGGATTCGAAGTGGTACAGGAGAACAGCTAAGGTCGTCCGTCTGGTAGCGAGCGTTGACCTTGGACTTACTTGCTTCTGGTGCAGCTGGTGGATGGGTTTCTCCGCTTTGAGAGCCAAATCCAAGAGAACGATTCTCTCTTGGGGATTTCTTCTTATACCCGGAGGGGCTTCGCGCGCTTTTGGGTGGGCCTTAAACTTGCCCCAATTAATTGGGCTACATCTTGAACACTGGTATTGATCTTGACCAATAAAGGGGTGGGTGCCCTGATGGCTGGGTGTGTCTTAGGTGGCCATTGGCCTTGCTTCATTTGCGCTTTCGGTTTGGGGAACTGGCGCCGGGATGTCTGGAGCTAGATCGGTTGCTTGAGTGTCTTTCCTTTGTTCCCGGAGATGGGCCATCAATATGTTAATTGACCTACAGTTTTAGTTCCATCTGGGAGCTGTCTTTCCAATATGCATGCAGGCTCTGTGCCTGCTTGCTTTCCTAACATTGTCCATAGTTCCCTACATTCATTGCGAGCATCCATTTTGTATTCTGGAAGTGGCCATCCCAGATGGCTATAGGCCGTGGATCCTTTTCGATGAAAGACTGTTCAAGAGAGAATCATAGAATAACAGAATCGCTACAGTACACATGAAGACTGGTCGAAAGAGTTGAAGAGTAATAAGAGGACGAAAATGGTATTCAATAGCTGAGATTTTAATAAATCTGGAAGATGAGAAGAATGACCAAAATCCAGGAGACATGGAAGGATATATATGTGAAGAAAATATGACTTTCCTGGTACACTTATACTATTATTTGCACCTTCTGTCGGTCGTGGTAACATTGCCACACTGCTTCAGTGTGAGGCTGCTTCGCTGTAGGGAATGGGACAACTGTGTCAACATAGGAAGGGAAGGATACAGCACCTTCAACAGTGGAATGCGCCTCCTACACTGAATCCAGATGAAATTCCTGTATAGGAATCTTCAACTGTAAAAGCTCTGCAGTTTTGGCCTCTGCATTTGCACTGAATGGTGACTTTAGCATAAGGATGACTGGCTGATGAGATTGATGGGTGTCAACTTACTTTCACAATAAATGATAGGCTCCACCTTCACTCTTGCAGATTGATCCATTAAGAAATTAAGCATTTTGTTCTCCCTGGACAGCTCACTGTGGTAAGGCAGCGATATACAATGCATCTCGTTATTGCGCTCAGTGGGACAAATGTACGAATTCAGCTCTTCGGCCCGTCTCATTGAAGAGTGTCCGGGCATGCCAGGACACAACTAAAAATGAGGTGTCAACCTGGTGAGGCTACATCATAGGGCTAGTTGCCTGCCAAACAAACGGATTAGATCTAGGCTCTGAAGTTCTGCCACATCCAGCTGTGGACGGTGGTGGACAATTAAACAACTCACCAAAGGAGAAGGCTCTACAAATATTCCCATTATTATTATTATATTATTATTATTATCCTCAATGATAGGGGTGCCCAGCACAGCAGTGCAAAGGATTGGACTGAAGTATTTGCAACAACCTTCAAACAGCAGTGCTGAGTGGATGATCCAGCAATAGCACTGAAGACTAGTGCCTAGAATCTGCCGTGCCTCTAGCGAAGGTGTTCTAGTACAGCGGCAACACTGGCATCTCCTCAGCCATGTGGAAAATTGCGCAGGTGTGTCCTATTCACAAAAAGCAGGACAAATCCAACCTGTCCAATTAGCATCGCGTCAGTCTACTCTTGATCATCATTAAAGTGATGGAAGGGGTCATCAACAGTCCATTGAGCGGCACCTTTTTAGCAATAACCTGCTCACGGACACTCAGTTTGGGTTCCGCCGGGTCCACTGGGCTGTTGACTTCATTACAGCTTTGGTTCAAATATGGACAAAGGAGCTGAATTGCAGAAATGAGAGTGACTGCCCTTGGCATCAAGGCAGCAATTGACCGAGTGTGGTATCAAGGAGCCAGAGCAAAACTAGAGTCAATGGGAATGAGGGGAAAACTCTGTGCTAGTATGAGGAAGGTGATTGTTGGAGGTCAATCACCTCAGCTCCAGGACATCACTGCCGGAGTTGCTCAGGGTAGTGATGCTTTTAATTACGTAATTCGATTTCCAGAAAATCTTTGAAGTGTCCTGTCTTTCTACATTGGAAATGCTCTGCATTCCCCGATGGAAAATCATGCTGCCTTTTAGCTCCTCAGCATGGGCACTTTAAAATGGCTGCTACAGGGTTCTACACTTTTCCCCTATTTGGGAAGCTTTTGAGTAGGCGGAACTGCCTTCTTTAGGCCTACCCAACTTACAGACTCATCTAAAGCCTCAGTATTTCCACAGGTGATATCGTTTTTTCAAATGTTAGTTTGTCTTTTGTTGCACACTCTGACAACAATGCGTCGTAAGTTTATCTTTCAATGTTGCATATCTGCAACAATTGGCGAGCCTATAGAGGCCTGTAAGGAACAATTCAGCATAATTACCTGGCATTTGGAATCACTGAATGAATCATGCTAGCTCAATTACAAGTCTCCATTATTTTCCTGAAGTGTGAATCAAATGCTTTCAGGACAATTTCAAAATCCACAGACTTCTCTTCTACCCCATTTCAGGAGGTGACCATCAGCAATGTGCCCCACTGCATACAGGAGCATATTAACCTGGTACTTCTGCTATTTAGCATGCAAACCTGAAGCTGCTCGATACCTATGGAATTGCTTCTGCCACAACTCAAACACTGACCTCCCTGTGGACCATCAGATTTTCAAATGGCTCCAGAAGAGGCAGTAACTCCTCAACTGAAGCTGACATCGCTACTGCTTCTCAGTGCCCCTCCCACCAAGGGGTCTTCTGACCGGTCCGTTTGAAGAAGCCTTCAACATCCTGTGTATCCTGTCAATGGAACATTGTTGTCAGATTGGTGTCACCACCACTGCCTCCATGGTTTGTGCCTTTGTTTCCACTTTGAATTCTATTCTGGTTTGTCTTTAGGTAATGTGTGAGCAGCTCTGGAATAGGAAGGTTTCCCTTTACTTCTGAGTGACGTAGGTCGAACTCTGCTAGGTTTCTTCAAAGTGCCTTTATTTACTTTATCGTACATTCCAAGCTGTGAGGTAAATGCCGTAACTATTAACCCATTATTCTAAACTATACCTTTGTTATCTTTAGACTTGACTACTCTAATGCACTCTTGGCTGGTCTCCCTCCTACCTCCCGGAAACTTGAAGCCATACAAATCTCTGATGCCCGTACCCTGACTAGCACCAAGTCCCATTCACCAATTATGCCTGTGCTCACTGTTCTCGATTGGTTCCTGGTCAGGTAATGTCTTGTTTTGAAAATTCTCATCTCCTACTCAGGGCTAACATACTCAGCCGAATGTTGCTTAGATGTCAAGGCCACTATTCCTATCTGTGGAGTGACATTCCGATATATTGATCAAGCCTCCAATGAAATTTCCTCTTGGCTGTACCTAAACTTAGCATCAGCAAGTACTGAGCAGATGTCAGTTGGTGGCACCTGGGAAAATTCCCTCCATCACTTTGCAGTTAATTAATGAGGCGGCTGGGATGAAATTACTGGGCTTGGCTAGATCCTCTTTGCGGAGAAGCAGGCGGTTTTTCACATTGTTGGCTAGATTGCAGTGCTGTGGATGTACAGAATATGAATGTTGAAACTGTTTATATGGGAAGCGCCGAAGGCAGGATGAACTATTCATCTCTAAGCCTTCAATTTTTGGACACAAAAGCAAAGAGGTTGTGAAACTTTATAAACGCTGGTTCTGCCATGGACTCTACTGGGAAGCTCTCTCCAGCAGATTTAGTTGTCAGATCCTAGCCTGTTTGTGTCTCTGGTCTGCTCTTCCTTATTACAAACTGATCCAGCTTCAGTTCTTCACACAGTCCTGTAGCCTGCTTGCTGTCAGCTACAAAATGGAGGAATCTCTCCTCTGTGATGTCTTAGCCAAAGGATGGATCGCGTGACATCAGTGTACATGCCGGGTCGTGACCTGCTCTTTGCTGCCCCTTCTGGGACGGGATTCTCCAACCCCCCGCCGGGTCGGAGAATCGCCGGGGGACGGCGTGAATCCCGCCCCGCCGCTCCGACGCCGGCTGCCGAATTCTCCGGTGCCGTTTTTTTGGCGGGGGCGGAGATCACGTCGCACCGGCCACCCCCCCCCCCCCCCCCCCCCCCCGGCAATTCCCTGGGCCCTGATGGGCCGAGCAGCCACCCGTTTACGGCCAGTCCTGCCGGCGTGAAATACACAAGGTCCATACCGGCAGGACCTGGCTCTGAAGGTGGTTAGCGGGGTCCTCTGGGGGGCATCGGGGGGATCCGGCCCTGGGGGGAGCTCCCAGGGTGGCCTGGCCCGCGATCGGGGCCCAACAAGCTGCGGGCGGGCCTGTGCCGTGGGGGCACTCCTTCCCTCTGCGCCAGCTCTGTAAAGCTCCGCCATGGCCAGCGCGGAGAAGAAACCCCCTGCGCATGCGCCAGAACACGCTGGCGCTCCCACGCATGCACCAACTTGTGCCGGCCGGTAGAAGCCCTTCTGCACCAGTTGGCGTGGCACCAACTACTCCAGCGCCGGCCTAGATCCCGGAAGTACGGAGGATTATGCAACTTCCGGGCGGCCCTACGCCGGAGTCGCTCACGCCACTCTTTGGCGCCGGTATGGCCCGACCGCCGGTTGGGAGAGAATCCCGGCCCTGGTGGCTGGTGGGAAGTCTGCTATTTTAAAAAATAAATGTTGTCCCGCGACAGCGTGCTGACTTTAGAACGAGACGGTACTGGGACAGTGCGCTGATATCAGGAGGTGGCAGTACTGCCGGACCCGCTTGAAGGGTCATGCATACGGACAGCATTCTCTTTTTTAAAAACAGCACGGGGTGTCCCTTAAGTTTTTCTTGTGAAGACTGATAACTTGTAATGTAACATTATAGTGACACGATTGCAGAGGTTTCAAACAGTCACACGGATTTCACGTACTGGTGCTTAAAATTCTACTTGCCCTGCCTCAGAGGAGAACCACACATCATTTATTTTCTGTGATTGCTGCTGGTGCATTCTTCTTGGACTTCAGTTTGTAGAACAAACAAATTGCAGTTTACGTGGCCAACACATACTTCTTCCTCCCTGTAATGGAGCAGGCATTGAAGTGCTTGTGGAAGCCAGTGAACTGGTGCTGACTGCCAGCATCGTGACCCGCCATTCTCACACCTCACATAAACTTCATTTGGCCGCTCTCTGTGTCCTTCACAGGCCCCGAACTCCAACAATCCCACCGCCGGAGGTACTGCCCCTGCCTCCTCCTATTGCTCAGCGGAACAATGAGGTGCCGGATGTGACGTTAGGAAAGCTAATCACCCATTGAATAGTCTGGATGGCAATCGGATGGAGCAAAGCAAAATACTATGGCTGCTGGCACTTGCGATCAGCATTCTCAACCTAAAGGCCATTGGGCGCTTCTCCCGCAATCAGGAACGCCATGACCAATCGCTTCTCGACCCCGGCCCGCGACCCATCCACGGGTCACGACCGTAAGTTTGAAAAACCCTGCTCTAGAGAGGGTGCAGAGGAGATTTACTAGAATAGTTCCAGAGATGAGGGACTTCAGTTTGGAGGAGTTGCTGCCATTAGATCAAAGAAGATTTGGTCCCGGTATTTAAAACCAGGAGAGATCCGGACAGAGCAGATAGAGAAAAACTGTTCTCAGTAGTAAAAGGTCAAGGCGCAGAGGACACAGATTGAACGTGATGGGATAAGTGTCAAATCTGATTCAGTAGTGTGAATAAAATAGTTTTGTTTGTTAACAAGACTCATTGTTCTTTGGATCAACACAACGAGTCAAACCATGAGGGGAAAGTAAAACAGAGAACAACACAGTGGGGAGATGGGTGCAGGATGGGAGGAGGGATGGGGTAGGGGAGATGGGTGCAGCATGGGAGGAGGGATGGGGTAGGGGAGATGGGTGCAGGATGGGAGGAGGGATGGGGTAGGGGAGGTGGGTGCAGCATGGGAGGAGGGATGGGGTAGGGGAGATGGGTGCAGCATGGGAGGAGGGATGGGGTAGGGGAGATGGGTGCAGGATGGGAGGAGGGATGGGGTAGGGGAGATGGGTGCAGGATGGGAGGAGGGATGGGGTAGGGGAGATGGGTGCAGGATGGGAGGAGGGATGGGGTAGGGGAGATAGGTGCAGGATGGGAGGAGGGATGGGGTAGGGGAGATGGGTGCAGGAAGAGAGGGGAGATGGGGTAGGGGAGATGGGTGCAGGATGGGAGGGGAGATGGGTTAGGGGAGATGGATGTAGGATGAGATGGGGGAGGGGAAATGGGTGCAGGATGAGAGAGGAGATGGGGTAGGGGAGATGGGTGCAGGATGGGAGGAGAGATGGGGTAGGGGAGACGGGTGCAGCATGGGAGTGGAGATGGGTTAGGGGAGATGGATGCAGGATGGGAGGGGAGATGGGGGTGGGGAGATGGGTGCAGAATGGGAGGTGAGTTGGGGTCAGTGGGTGGTGTAGGATGGCAGTGAAGACATGGGCCGAGAAATTGAGAGTGAGGAAAGGAGTGAAGAATGGGAATGTTGATGGACATGAGAAGAATGGAAGTGAAGACATGGCTGGAAAGCGTGCAAGTAAGAATCAGCAGGAAACTTGGGCCAAAATGTTCTTACTGTTCCCGCTGGCGGGATATTCCAGACCCGCTGATGACGACCCTCTGCTGCGTGATCCGCAGTGGTGGAGGATGCAACAAATGGCAAAATCCATTGACAGCAACAGGACAGGAAGATCGTGCCATGGGCCAGTGCTGGAGGGAGGAATTATAGGGTGATGGGGAGTTCCATGTTTTGGGTCATTTCCATGGGCTCCTTGCTTTCTCCTATTTTCCTTTTTGTTACATCGAGTGCCCTGATGTTTTGAGAGCTGATATTTCTGGCAGGGCACGCTTATTAAAGCCCTCTCTAGCAATATGACATTGTGGGACCCACCTCCTGGGATTTGTTTTGAGCCGCGTCCACTTGGTGACGGAAGAATCCCGCCCAAGGTCAATGGACTTCTCCATTGCCCGCAGCTCGCCTGTGGTGTTCCTGAGGCGGGTGGGGCGGAAGAATCCTGCCCTAAGTGTCAAAGAATATGGTGGGAAAAGACAGCCGTGTAGCCCGCACAAGTCCCAAAATATCGGAAAGTTCCGCCCACTGAGTGGAATTTCCTGACCCCACCTTCCCCAGTGTATTTTCCGGTGGTGGATGCGGCCCACCGTCGGTTGGTGGCGAGATATTCTGTTCCCGCCAGTCTCTATGTGTTTGGCGTGGTCCGCATCCTCCGTCGTTTGGATTGCATTGTGGGGGATCGCCATCGACGAAACTGCAAGGTGTCGTCCGCAGGAAGGGCCGGAAGTTAAATTTCCCCTTAGTGTCCAAAGGTTAGGTGTGATTACGGGGCTAAAATGGAGGTAGGGGCCTAGCTAGCTTGCTCGTTCAGAGAATCAGTGCTGACTCGCTGGGCCAACTGGCCTTTTCTGAACTGCAGGGATTCTATGATTCTCTGAAAACTTTGTCCAGTGAGAATAAAAACCTGACAATCATGTTCACTGAGGAACATTTAACCCTTTCAACAAAACTCCTTAGCAAGGATCTGTGTAGTTTTTGCGGGATAGCTAATGATGCCTAAATTTAGCTCTCTGACCTGTTGAATATGGGATATATTTATATGTACACCAACAATCTTTCCTCGGAATCTGTATAAACTGCTGAGAGAACAAATTATTTCTTGACAAGCAACAAACTGACAATTTTAACCAAAGAATCACAGAGAGCTGGACTCAGGTTTAAACACTGAATATGTTAATGTTTGGTCGAATAGTGTTAAGTGATGAACTAAATAAGAGGTTACAAAGGCTGCTTGGATATGTCACAGCAATTCAGCATTAACAGCCTGCTGATTGTAAATTTGCAGTTGAAATCAATGTCTGAGATTGACATAAATTAGTGAGATTAATTTTAGATTTGCATTCTCTTGGGTATTTGAAAAGATTACAGAATTCAATAGGCAGTCAACAAAATTGATTAAAGTCATCTGCACTTCCAGCAAAGTTACGGCTGTAGAATGAGTGCAGCTCTGAGGAAATTATGGGACGGCGCTGCAAAACATGAGCAGGGTTATTTTCCACCTAGGTGGTAAGCTGTCAGAGTGGATCACAACGCCGACCCCCCCCCCCCCCCCCACCCCACACCACCATCACAAGTTGTAGAAGGTGACGGATCTTCATCTCATTAAAATTGGACAGGTTTGACAATGGTCAGGTAATCCACTCCACCCAGACAAATTACTGCCAAGAAGTGTCAAGTTGTACACGTTGATTAACTTACCTCTTCACTTGTGGGGACCTGAAGTACATCACACGGTGCCTGTAAACATTACAGTCCAATCAATGGCACTAAGGCAAAGACCTGTAGGAGGACCCAAATTGTTTGATGACAATCCTAAGTCGGAAGCAATGACTGTACTGAAGAGTGTTTTTACGTCATTTAATTATATTGTAGAGGTTCAGTTTGAAACCAAGGCCACAAAATGTGCGGCACGGTGGCACAGTGGTTAGCACTGCTGCCTCACAGCGCCAGGGTCCCAGGTTCGATTTCCGGCTTGGGTTACTGCCTGTCTGTGCGGAGTCTGCACGTTCTCCCCGTGTCTGCGTGGTTTTCCTCCGAGTGCTCCGGTTTCCTCCCACAGTCCAAAGATGTGCAGGTTAGGTGGATTGGCCATGATAAATTGCTCTTAATGTCCAAAAAGTTTAGGTGGGGTTACTGAGTTTCGGGGATAGGGTGGAGGTGTGGGCTTAAGTAGGGTGCTCTTCCCAAGGGCCAGTGCTGACCCGATGGGCCGAATGGCTCATTTAAATATGCAGGTGTGGATCATGCCCAGCAAGGGCGAGTTATAGCTCACGCCGGGCGGACGTGTCAGGTGACTTGCGTTTAGCTGGGCGCGGAGCCTGATTTGAGGCTATCACGCGATCCCCCCATTGCGTCCAGCTCGTAGAGGCTGAATCACACCTCAAGTAGAGAAATTTTGTGTTGGTGATATTGGCTGGAAAATCTCAATGTGGTGGATTGTTTCATTTTTGTCTGCTATTTTACCAGCTGTGTGATGATAATTTGGTGAACACCTGTATGCAAAATAACAGAGAATATTGTGCAAAAAAAGGAGCGAATTCTCTCCCTTTAACATCTGACCATTAAATAAACATCGCTACACAGCACATTTGGAAAATCGGAAGAGGTCTCGCAATGGACAGAAAATTGGCATGTGACCTTCTCCATTCACTTCTCACTTGCGTTCATCAAACACGAGTACTCCTCCACAGATCATCACTTTGACGTGGTGGAGAGGCTTGTGGGCTCTAACAATTGAGCGATGCTGTTGGGAGATTTAGTTTTATCCATTTCCAGATGTGGGTGTCACTAGTTGCCCTTCAGAAACGGCGGTGAGCTGCCTTCCTGAACTGCTATAGTGCTTCAGGACAGAAGTTCCAGCATTTTGACCCACTGTCAGTGAAGGAACAGATGGAAGTGGTTGTGGGTTTGGAAGGTGCTGCCTAAGGAACCTTGGCGAGTTATTGCACTGCATCTTGTACATGGTATACACGGCTGCCACTGTTCGTCGGTGGTGGAGGGATTGGATGTTTGTGGAAGGGGAAGCAATCAAGTGGTTTGTTTTCTCATGGATGGTGTTGAGCTTCTTAAGTGTTGTTGGAGCTGCACTCATCCAGGCAAGTGGAGAGTATTCCAATACATTCCTGACTTGTGCTCACAGATGGTGGATAGACACTGGGGGGCCAGAAGGTGAGTTACTCACCATAGGAATCCTAGCTATTGACTTGTTCTGATAGCCACAGTATTAGTATGACCATTATAGTTCAGTTTCTGGTCAATGATAACACCCAGGAAGTTGATTGTGGGGAATGCGGCGATGGCAATGCCAGTGAATGTCAAGGGGTGAGGGTTGGATCCTCTCTTGTAGGAGATGATCATTGCCTGGCACTTGTGTGTGTCGCAAATGTAACTTGCCACTTGTCAGCCCAAGCCTGGATATTGTCTAGGTCTTGCTGCATTTGGACATGGACTGCTTCATTATCTGAGGAGTCGCGAATGGTGCTGAACATTGCTGTGCAGTCACCCGCAAACGTCCCCACTCTGACCTTATGATGGAAGGAAGGTCATTAATGAAGCAGCTGAACATGGTATGGCCTAAGGAACTAGCCTGAGGAATTCCTGCAGTGATGTCTGGAGTTGAGACGATTGACCTCTGACCACCACAACTAACTTCCCTTGTGATCTGTATGACTCCAACTAGCGGAGAATTTTCCCACTGATTCCCATTGAATCAAGTTTTGATCGGGCTCCTTGATGCCATACTAAATTGGTGTCAAGGGCAGTCACTCTCACCTCACCTCTGGCATTCAGCGCTTTTGTCCATGTTTCAAGGTTGTAATGAGGTCAGAGGCTGAGTGACATTGGTTGAGCCCAAATTGAGCATCCGTGAACAGGTTATTGTTGAGTAAGTGCCACTTGATAGCACTGTTGATGACTCCTTCCATCACTTTGCTAATGATGAAGAGTAGACTGTTAGGGCAATAATTGGTTGGGTTGGGTTTGTCCTGTTTCTTGTGTACAGGACACACCTGGGAAATCTTCCACATTGCCGGGTAGATGCCAGTGTTCTGGCTGTACTGGAACAGCTTGGCTAGGGGAGGAGCAAGGTCTAGAGCACAAATCTTCAGAAATATTGCTGGAATATTGTCAGAACCCATAGCCTTTGCAGTATCCAGTGCGATCAGCCGTTTCATGGTATCATGTGGAGTGAATCGTATTGGCTGAAGGCTGACATCTGCGATGATGGGGACATCTGGAGGAAACTGAGATGGATCGCCCACTCGCACTTCTGGCTGCAGATTGTTGTGAATGCCTCAGCTATATATTTTGCACAGATGCATTGGACTCCTCCAACACTGATGATGTGGGTATTTGTGGTGCCTCCACCTCCAGTGAGTTGTTTAATTGTCCGCCACCATTCGCAGGTGAATGTGGCAGAATTGCAGAGCTTAGATCTGATGTGTTCATTGTGGAATCACTTAGCTCTGCCTAGTACTTGCTGTTTCTGCTGTTTGGCACAAGTATTCCTGTGTTGCAGCTTCACCAGGTCGACACCTCATTTTTCGGTATGCCTGGTGTTGCTCCTGGCATGCTCTCCTGCACTCTTCATTGAAGCGTGGGTGATCCCCTGGCTTGGTGTTAATGGTAGAGTGGGGGATATGGCGGGCCATGAGGTTGCAGATTATGGTTGAATTTAATTCTGCTGCAGCTGATGGCCCGCAGCGCCTCATAGATGCCCAGTCTTGAGTTGCTGGATCAGTTCAAAGTTAACCCATTTAGAACAGTGGTAGTGCTGCACAACATGATGGAGGGTATCCTCAATGTGAAGACGGGACTTTATCTCCACAAGGAATGTGTAGTGGTCACTTCCACTGATATTGTTATGGACAGATCCATTTGCAGGAGGCTCCTTGCTCTTGGTGGGGCCACCTAAGGCGACAGTGTCAGGGTGAGTTGCCAGTCCAGGAAAGCGTGAATGGCAGAACAGGTGAAGGAAGACAGTGCTGCGAAAGTGAAAGAAGGCAGCAAGGCGGTCCAATCATCATGGCTTGACACATCACCAAAATCTGATCACCAACCCAGCAAGACCGCATGGACAATGACATTGCCTCAAGGTCCTTGTGTTAAATTAAGTCACATGCAGGCTACGACCAGGGCCGTTAGAGATCCAGGGTAGAAACTTGTAATCCTGAGTCACCACACCCCTGATTGAGAGACAGCCGATGATGACGATGAAACATGAGGAGATGAAAGAAAAATCTGCCTTTCAAGACTTTGCCGGTGAACAGAGGCAACCATAGTTTCTGAAGTCAAAAGACACAGGGCGAGATTCTCTAAAAAATGGGGCAATGTCCCCATGCCGGTGAGAAAACCGGCGCCAAAGTGTCAATGACCCCCGAAAGTGAGGGATTCTCACCTTTCTAGGTGGCTAGGTTGCCGCCGGAGTCGTCCCCGCAGCTCCAGCTGACGGCGAAGGGTCGGCACGAGTTCGCACATGCGCTGACCGGCCGGCGTATTTGTGCGCATGCGCGGGGGTTTCCTTCTCCGTTCCGGCCCCCGGGCAATATGATGGAGCCCTACAGGGGCCCGCGTGGAGGAAAGAATGCCCCCACGGAACCAGCCCGTCTGCACCCAAAAAATGGCGCCGGAGAATAGAGAAGCCGGCGGCGAGGCGGGATTCGCGCCTCTCCCCGGGGATTCTCCTACCCGGCGCAGGGTCGGAGAATCCCGGCCACAGTGAAGGCTAAGAGCAGACTGAATTATAGAGAAATTACGCCAATGCTTTCATTTCAATCACCTATATTGATGGTTATGCTCCATAGGAGCAGTAGTCCTATTCCCATTGTTATGGTCCAGGGTTTAGAGAACCCCAAAGTGTATCATGGCGTTCACCTGACCCACAACTTTGAATAGATTGTGGTATTGGGAGCACACGGCCCACTCTACAGGTGTGGTACAGCAGAAATGGAAAAGTATTTTTTGAAGCAAAACAGTGTTCATTCTATGAACTCAAGTTAATCTTTTTGAAACATACAGTGAACATCTTGGCAACCATTAATTCAAATACAACCCCGAAAGAATACAACACTAAGTAATCCTCAAGCTGTCCTTTTAACATCCATGAGACTTTAAAAAAACCTTTAACAGTAGCACATCAGGTTAAAATTACTACTGAGAGCAGTTATTAGTTCCAAATCATCAAAGGATCGATTTACAGTTTTTAGATTTCAGAGAGAGAGATTCATACTCCTTCTGACTGTGACTGCAGCTATCCAGCTCTGAAAACGAAACTAAAACACACCCTGCAGCAAACAGCCTAAAATGAAAGTAAAAAGCTGACAGACAGCCCAGCTCCACCCACACTCTAACATCACTGATAAACACCCATTTCTCCAAGGTACATTTCTTAAACACCCATTTCTTAAAGCTACTCTCACATGACACCATATGTTCCTCCTGTTCTAATATCTTTTTATCTCTTTTACCTTTAAGCACCTACCAAACCTAGTCCGAGAATTGACATGCATCAAAAAGAATTATAATGACCCAGATCTTACAGCCTCCGGATCATTGATATGGATCACTTCTGGATCCATATCAAGGCTCAATGCACTGACTCCTTGGGAACCGACCAGGCAGTTTGAACTTCAGGTGGGCAATTCTCCTGCTCCCTGGGACACTCCGAGAAAGTTTCCAGCGTTGAGTTGGAGACTTTGGATAGTTCTGACTTACATGAGTAGTTACTCCGGAAATGTTAGACAGAAAAAGTATTGTCTAATTCCTGGATAATTGACTCACCCCCCCCCCAACTCTCACCTCAACCCCAATGACTATCCCCTAACCCATGACTCAACCTGACTCAATCCGATGACCCACTGTCACCCATCCCCACCCAGACTCCCCCACTTTGCCCCCAAAATGCCCAAACTCCACTCCAATCCAGCCTGATTAGCCTATGCCACCCAACCCCACCCTGACCCACACCAACTCCATTTTTACCTGACCTGACATCACCACCGTACCTACCCAGTCACCACCCTTCCCAGCTGCCACCCTGCCCAGCTGCCACACTTACCTCATCCATCCTACCCCCTTACCCACTTACCTCACCCACCCGGCCCTTTCCCACTTACTTCAACCACCTACCCCCTTACCCACCCTACCCCATTACCCACTTTACCCCTTGCCCACCCTTACATGACATCCTCTCTGTAGATTTTTCAAAGAACGTTTGGGTCACTTAAACTCGTTGCTCGCCAGAATACAGCAGCTGATGCTTTTACACAAGAGGTGTAGATTTTGTCTGGATTCCCTTCGTCTGTGTCTCCGCAGTTTCCTCCACTGAGTGAATTTGGCAGGATCTTCCATTGGAATCTTGCCCAGAAAAATCGGAGGAAGGTCGGTGGGCATTTTTTTTTTGACTGGTGAGGGTGGTAAACAGGGGTTCAGTCCGACCCTGAACAGATTTGGGCCATCACTTCACTAATAATACATAATTTGTTGTTCACTAGGATGGATGTCTTGTGCTCAGTGCGGCATATTTCTCTCGTATATACTAGGTGTACCAGAAACTATTTGCGGCACGGTAGCACAGTGGTTAGCACAGTTGCTTCACAGCTCCAGGGTCCCAGGTTCGATTCCCGGGTTAGGTCTGCGCAGAGTTTGTGCATTCTCCCCGTGTCTACAAGGGTTTCCTCCGGGTGCTCCGGTTTCCTCCCGCAATCCAAAAATGTGCAGGTTAGGTGGTTTGGCCATGCTAAATTGCTCTTAGTGTCCAAAAAGGTTAGATGGGGTTGCTGGGTTACCGAGTTAGGATGGCTTAGGTGAGGTGTTCTTTCCAAGGTCCTGTGCAGACTCGCTGGGCCGAATGGCCTCCTTCTGCACTGTAAATTCTATGATTCTATAACCGAAGGAAAACTGGAAAATGAACCAAATTAAGAATCTAAAGTCAAAAACATTCCAGAGGACACTCTTAAAAAATAAATCCGATGTACATTTCAAAGAACATCCGCTTCTACAAATACCATGACACCATTGTGAGAAAAATTGCAAGGAATCTAATATGCATTAACGTTGTGCAAAATGCTTCTTGGGTGATAATTCTAATTTATCCTACTAATCTATTGTTTAAAATAGTCACCTCAGGCATAACCCAAGTTTGAAAGGGCATGTCTAATTGTACTGCTGGATGTTTTTCACTGTTAAAGTGCACCCAGCACAGAAATTTTACACAACATTACTCATTCATTGAATCCTATTGATGGCATTGTAACTCTGAACTGAATAAAACCTTACCCCACTGAGGTAAGTAACTATTAATGAAAGCTGGATCTAAAGTTTAGATTTGCATCTTCTTTGTTAACAATCATACTCTGATTGTACAAGAGTATTGTCTTCTAATAAAACTGATTGAAGAGATGTAGAGTTTGGCCATTTTCCGCTGCAGCCTATCGAATAGCAAGCAAAAGAAATGCAGCTGAATTGACTGCAAACCTATTATGGCTAACAAAATGGATTGCTTGGCAAATGTTAACAATGGTAAGTGCTGCTAATCTGTGGACTATAAAAATATATATCTCTTGAACTTGGATCAGACGAAGTTCATAGGGAGAGAAATTTGAGTGCAGTCTTTCATGAAAGGGTGACCTTGCAGAAGTCAAAGGTCGGCCCACTAAATGCTTAGACCTGATTGCCTACTTCCTCTCCGACTTGGCTTTTATTTGTATGCCTGGTCAATGTCTTCCCCACGAGGGCCTGGAAGAGAGAACAAAGTATTTTTTGCATGACACTGCTACTGGCTGTTAAGAAGAGGCCAAGTTTAATTAAATTTGATGGCAATCTTTGTTTGTGCATTGGCCACTATGGCAAACAGCTGTTCAATGTGCTAAACCCTAAGCCAGTCAAGCCAAGTCTTTCATGGAATAGTTGGCCCAATCTGATAGGGTCACCATGCCGTGAGAACAGAGGCATATTCAGTGTGCGCAGATGTCCATTAGGCCCAGGTGACTTGAAATTCAATGCGTGTATCTGTTAACAATGGACTGAATGCTAATTGAGCAGCGACAGAGGATTAACGTAGCCCTGGAGCAATCCTACTATCAATGGTGGTATCTGATAACCATGATGGGACTCAGCTTCCTCTCCGTTGGCAAGGGCTGCACAAGAACAGTGTCCTTATTGAAGCATTCTTGCCCAAATATTTGAAAATAGATGAAACTGTAAATAATAACCTTGGAAGTAGCACGCTGGTCTGACATTTCGAGGGCGAGTGTCTTCAGAAAACTGATATGACTTTAACCTTTGGCTGTGAGAAAAGTTTTTTTTTAAATTGAATCTTAGAATCATAAAATGATATGGCACAGAAGAAGGCCATTGGCCACACCACGCCTTTGCCAACTCTTTGCTGGAGCTGCTCTAATAGTGTCACTCCCCTGCCCTGCTTATACCATCAGACAGTAGAATCCAGTTCATAACAACACAATGCATCAAAAAATGTTTCCTTATGCCGTAGCTTGGTCTTTTGCCAATCATTTTAATTCTTTGTCCTCTGATTACCAACGCTTCTGCCACTGAAAATAATTTCTACTTAGTTACTGTATGAAAACCAATGAAAATTTTGAACGCTTCCACTAAATCTCCCCTTAACCTTCTCTAACCTAAGGAGAACCATCGCAGCTTCTCCGGAGACATTCTCTGCACCTTGATATCCTTAACAAAAGTTAGTAGACAAAAGCTTTTTTTAAATTTATTGTTCGTGGGCTGTGGGCGTCGCTGGCATGGTCAACATTTGTTGCCCATCCCTACCCACCCTTGAACTGAGTGGCTCATTGGGTCATTTCCAAGGGCAGTTAAGAGTCAACCACATTTTTGTGCTGGAATGGGAGGGATTGCCCTCCTCACCTACAAATCTAATGGTGGATGGGCCTGCAGCACTGTGCTACTGGTAGTAAGGTGGCGAGAAGCCTGTAAATATCTCCACGTGCGTTCCCAGTAAAGTTTACATTTGTTTGCACCAAATTTACGACTGCCTCAAGTTATTGCACACTGGGTCTGCCATTACGTGCAGACCTACCGGGTTTGGGCGACACGGTAGCACAGTGTTAGCACTATCGCTTCACAGCGCCAGGGACCCGGGTTCGATTCCTGGCTTGGGTCACTGTCTGTGCGGATTCAGCACTTTCTCCCCGTGACTGCGTGGGTTTCCTCCGGGTGCTCCGGTTTCCCCCCACAAGTCCCGAAAGATGTGCTGTGAAGTTAATTAGACATTCTGAATTCTCCCTCAGGTGCCGGAGTGTGGCGACTAGAGGATTTTCACGGTAACTTCATTGCAGTGTTAATGTAAGCCTACTTGTGACACTAATAAAGATGATTATTATTCTTAAAGATGGCAGAGTTGCTTCCCCAAAGGACATCAGTGAAACAGATAAGGATTTTTTGAAAATACAATCAATGATTGTTTCACGGTGATCATTCCAATAGCGTGCTTTCAAATCCAGATTTATTAATTGAATTTAAATTCCACCAATAGCTTGGTTTTCATGATAATTAGCCCTGTGACATTCCACTATCCCACAATCTTCCCTGAAGAATTGGTCATTGAACTCCAGCTGGGGCCTAACCAAGGTTTTATAAACGTCCAGCATAACATCTTTGCTTTCAAATTCAAATTCTAAGGGCTAATTGGATTGCACAATTATTCAGGCACAGAGTTCTCAGTTTGTAACTTGTCCACGTCAGTTCCTATGGAGGCGGACACAGCAAGTGGGCATTTGCCTATGAAGGTAAATTTTATGCAGCCACCTCATTTAACTGGTACATAAGAACATAAGAACTAGGAGCAGGAGTAGGCCATCTGGCCCCTCGAGCCTGCTCCACCATTCAATGAGATCATGGCTGATCTTTTGTGGACTCAGCTCCACTTTCCGGCCCGAACACCATAACCCTTAATCCCTTTATTCTTCAAAAAACTATCTACCTTTATCTTAAAAACATTTAATGAAGGAGCCTCTACTGCTTCACTGCGCAAGGAATTCCATAGATTCTCAACCCTTTGGGTGAAGAAGTTCCTCCTAAACTCAGACCTAAATCTACTTCCCCTTATTTTGAGGCTATGCCCCCTTGTTCTGCTTTCACCCGCCAGTGGAAACAACCTGCCCGCATCTATCCTATCTATTCCCTTCATAATCTTATATGTTTCTATAAGATCCCCCCTCATCCTTCTAAATTCCAATGAGTACAGTCCCAGTCTACTCAACCTCTCCTCGTAATCCAACCCCTTCAGCTCTGGGATTAACCTAGTGAATCTCCTCTGCACACCCTCCAGTGCCAGTACGTCCTTTCTCAAGTAAGGAGACCAAAACGGAACACAATACTCCAAGTGTGGCCTCACTAACACCTTATACAATTGCAACAGAACCTCCCTAGTCTTAAACTCCATCCCTCTAGCAATGAAGGACAACATTCCATTTGCCTTCTTAATCACCTGTTGCACCTGTAAACCAACTTTTTGCGACTCATACACTAGCACACCCAGGTCTCTCTGCACAGCAGCATGTTTTAATATTTTATCATTTAAATAATAATCCCTTTTGCTGTTATTCCTACCAAAATGGATAACCTCACATTTGTCAACATTGTATTCCATCTGCCAGACCCTAGCCCATTCACTTAGCCTATCCAAATCCCTCTGCAGACTTCCAGTATCCTCTGCACTTTTTGCTTTACCACTTATCTTAGTGTCGTCTGCAAACTTGGACACATTGCCCTTGGTCCCCAACTCCAAATCACCTATGTAAATTGTGAACAGTTGTGGGCCCAACACTGATCCCTGAGGGACACCACTAGCTACTGATTGCCAACCAGAGAAACACCCATTAATCCCCACTCTTTGCTTTCTATTAATTAACCAATCCTCTATCCATGCTACTACTTTCCCCTTAATGCCATGCATCTTTATCTTATGCAACAACCTTTTGTGTGGCACCTTGTCAAAGGCTTCCTGGAAATCCAGATATACCACATCCATTGGCTCCCCATTGTCTACCGCACTGTTAATGTCCTCAAAAAATTCCACTAAATTAGTTAGACACGACCTGCCCTTTATGAACCCATGCTGCGTCTGCCCAATGGGATAATTTCCATCCAGATGCCTCGCTATTTCTTCCTTGATGATAGATTCCAGCATCTTCCCTACTACCGAAGTTAAGCTAACTGGCCTATAATTACCCACTTTCTGCCTACCTCCTTTTTTAAACAGTGGTGTCACGTTTGCTAATTTCCAATCCGCCGGGACCATCCCAGAGTCTATTGAATTTTGGTAAATTATCACTAGTGCATTTGCAATTTCCCTAGCCATCTCTTTTAGCACTCTGGGATGCATTCCATCAGGGCCAGGAGACTTGTCTACCTTTAGCCCCATTAGCTTGCCCATCACCACCTCCTTAGTGATAACAATTGTCTCAAGGTCCTCACCTGTCATAGCCTCATTTCCATCAGTCACTGGCATGTTATTTGTGTCTTCCACTGTGAAGACCGACCCAAAAAACCTGTTCAGTTCCTCAGCCATTTCCTCATCTCCCATTATTAAATCTCCTTTCTCATCCTCTAAAGGACCAATATTTACCTTAGCCACTGGTAGTAGTATTGGGCTGAGAAGTTCCCATGCTGTACTTCCAAGCAGCCACCTGTCACTGTCGAGGAGCATGAACAAGCCTGGCTCCATGTTGGCAGAAGGCAGGTTGTGCTGCAGACCCAGAGGAACTGCAGCTGCAGCCTCCATACCTGCTGCAGTGTTTGCGTGCACAGGTCACATCACCTGTACAACTCCCCGGGCTGAGAGAATCCCGCCCCTCATGTCTCTTTGTTCCTGCATCCCCTGTTTAAAATCGTATCATTTAGTTTATATTGCCTCTCCTCACTTTTTGCATCAAAATGAATCATGTCACACTTCTGTGCACTACATCTCATCCACCATCAGTTTCATCTCTCCTCATTAATTCCATTACTTCTGTCCTCACTGTTTGCTACAGTTCTGTTTACTGTCATTTGTAAATTTTCAATTCAGATATCCAAATTCCGATCATTAACATAGATAAAAATAAATGGTGGTGATCCTCGTACTGGTTTCTGGGATACAACTGTATACTTCACTCCATTCTAAAAAGGTATCCAGTCACCACTAATCTGCTTTCAGTCCCTTAACAATTTTGTATTCATGTTGGCACAGTCCTGTAGATTCAATAGATTTTAGTTTTGCTAACAAATTGATTATGTGATATCTCATGAAATACCTTTTGAAAGTTCACTGACAGAATTTCAACCACATTACTTTCAACAAAGAATTCAGTCACATTAATGTTGCTATTAACATATCAATGCCTACTGTCATTTATTGATTAATAAATTTAAATGTATTAAATTTTGACCTTCCTTCCAGCATGCTGGCAGAAATGGGGATGTTCGCTGATGACTGCACCATGTTTAGCACCATTCGCGACTCCTCAGATACTGAAGCAGTTTGTGCCCGTGTGCAACAAGACGTAGACAATATCCAGGTTTGGGCTGACAAGTTGCAAGTAACATTTGTGCCTCACAAATGCCAGGCAATGGCCATCTCCCACAAGAGAGAATCTAACCATTGCCCCTTGATAGTCATTGGCATTACCATCACTCAATCATCTATTATCAACAGCTAGGGGTTACCATTGACCAGAAATTCAACTGGACTAACCATACAAATACCGTGGCTACAAGAACAGGCCAGGGGCTATATGAAACCTGCAGTGAGTAACTCATCTCCTGACTCCACAAAGCCTGTCCACAATCTACAAGGTACAATTCAAGAGTGTGATTAAATACTCTCGACTTGCTTGTTGCAGCTTCAAGACTCAAGAAGCTTGACACCATCGATGAGAAAGCAGCCCGCTTGATTGGCATGCCTTCCACAAGCATTCATTCCCTCCACCACCAATGCACAGTAGCAGCAGTGTGCACCATTTACAAAGAACAAAGAACAAAGAAATGTACAGCACAGGAACAGGCCCTTCGGCCCTCCAAGCCCGTGCCGACCATGCTGCCCGACTAAACTACAATCTTCTACACTTCCTGGGTCCGTATCCTTCTATTCCCATCCTATTCATATATTTGTCAAGATGCCCCTTAAATGTCCCTATCGTCCCTGCTTCCACTACCTCCTCCGGTAGCGAGTTCCAGGCACCCACTACCCTCTGCGTAAAAAACTTGCCTCGTACATCTACTCTAAACCTTGCCCCTCTCACCTTAAACCTATGCCCCCTAGTAATTGACCCCGCTACCCTGGGGAAAAGCCTCTGACTATCCACTCTGTCTATGCCCCTCATAATTTTGTATACCTCTATCAGGTCTCCCCTCAACCTCCTTCGTTCCAGTGAGAACAAACCGAGTTTATTCAATCGCTCCTCATAGCTAATGCCCTCCATACCAGGCAACATTCTGGTAAATCTCTTCTGCACCCTCTCTAAAGCCTCCACATCCTTCTGGTAGTGTGGCGACCAGAATTGAACACTATACTCCAAGTGTGGCCTAACTAAGGTTCTATGTGGCCTAACTAAGGTTCTAATTATCAAGATTAATTACTAGGGGACATAGGTTTAAGATGCAAGAAGGAAGGTTTAGAGGACATGTGCGAGGCAGGTTTTTTTACACAGAGGGTGGTGAGTGCCTGTAATGCGCTGCCGGGAAAGGTAGTAGAAGCAGATATGATAGCAACGTTTAAAAGGCATCCTGACGAATACCTGAAAACGATGGGAATAGTGGGATACGGACCCCGAAAGTGCAGAAGGTTTTAGTTCAGGCAGGCACCATGATCGGCACTGGCTTAGAGGGCTGAAGTTCCTGTTCATGTGCTGTACTGTTCTTTGTTCTTTGTTCACTGGAGGAACTCACCACACCTCCTGAGACAGAGCCTTCCAAACCCATGATTACTACCATCGAGCAGGACAACAGCAGGAGATACATGGGAACACCATCATCTGGAACTTCCCCTCCAAGCCACTCATTATGGTGACTTAGAAACATATCGCCATTCCTTCACTGACACTGAGTCAAAATCCTGGAACTCCGTCTCTAACAGCACTGTGAGTGTACCTACGCGACATGAAACTCAGAGGTTCAAGAAAGCAGCTCACCACCATCTTCCCAAGAGCAATTAGGAATGGGCTATGAATGCTAGCCTAGCCAACGAAGCCCACATCCCTTGAATGTTTTTTTTAAATAATTTTTTTCCAAGTCTTATACTTATTTCCACCATCACAGTCAGACTAACTGGCCTGTAGTTGCCTGGTGTGTCCCTTTTCACTTTATCTGAACAGTGGTATAGCATTTGCAATCTTCCAGTCCTCTGGCACGCTCCCATTTATATGAAACATTGGAAGATTATGGCTAAAACTTCCAGAATTTCCGTCCTTACTTCCATCAACATCCTCCAATGCATTCCATCTAGACCAGGTGATTTTTAAAAACTTTTGCTCCCATTCTAATGTAACCATTAATGGCAATACCATTTGTCTCTTATTTCAATAAAGGCATTATCTCATATATTTCAAATGGAGGTTTAAATCTGCATTCAAATAACAAATGGAGGAATGTCATAGAGGCTATGGAAGAAGTGCTGGAAAATGGAATTAGAATAGATAGCTGCTTGATGTCCGGCACACACACAATGGGCCGAAGAGCCTCCTTTTGTGGTGTAAAGGTCTATGACAAATAATCCAAATTTTCATCCATTATTAGCAACATCAGTGATATTTGAGCTTCAATTAACATTGTGGCATTGATGCTTTTAATGGGTTTTGGTCACAAGCTAAAGGTGGGTTAGTGACTATTGAGGACTCTTTAAAGTTTTGTTAATTGGCTGCTTCTTTTTTAGCCCTTAAATTCCATTCACGAGGGTGTGATTTTCTTTCACCACACTGCTCCTTCTTCCTCAGGACCTCATGACCGCCCTGCGTCCTCCTCCAGTTGACCCGGCTCATCAACTTCATCGCAAGCACTGTTCATGTGGCTTTGATTATCAAGGTTGACCAAACAGGCAGCCGACAGGTTTCTGCTCTGATAAAGTGCATCGTGCCCACAAGGTGTCAGGTTTTGTGTGCTGACTAAAGGACAATAAAACTCACCTTGGACGAGGTGACACATCATGTGGGCAATCCTAAGTGTAATTCCATCTCAACACTGAATGAACGAGCTGGACTGTCTCTCTCTCTCTCAATGGTTGCAAACCTTTTATAGTAAAAAAAAATTGCTTTATTTGGGGTAAACAAAATATGACAAAGCAGTTTTTTTAAAAAACTTCGGGCTGGATTACCACCCCCGGCCTGTGGTATGTTTTGTGGGAGTGGAGACGACGCACCATTGGCCACTATCAACGGGTTTTCCAATTATTCGTACCCTCCGCCAACAGGGAGAACCCATGCCAGAGATTTGCCCTTGCCAGGACGAGAAAGAGCCCCCGGCGAGATCGGCCAGAATATTTCGGCCTCAGTTGAAATGCCTTTGGCCAATTCAACCCTTTTAATTATCACCTGCTGACATGGACAATTGTTTTTGCTATTAAAAACAGAAATTGCTGGAAAAATTCAGCAGGTCTGGCAGCGTCTGTGGAGAGAGAGAAACAGGGTTCACGTTTCGAGGCCACATGGCTCCTCTTCAAATTTCAGATTCCCGGCGTCCACGGTATTATGCTTTTAATTATTTTTGTTTATCTGTAAAGTACGATAACATGCACTGTAGGCACTGTGTAGATTATTTTTAATTATCTTTTGTCAATTTGCAAACACGCAACACCTACCAGGAGGCTACTTGTTCCTAGTTGCATAAGTTATGAAATCGCCATGGGCAACCAATTACCTCAGTTACTGCCGATGAGAGCTTGCTGGTATAGGTGAAGTTTCTGTTGCATGAGAATGAGCGTGTCCTTGTGTTGTGGGGCGGGGGGGATGCAAAAGATGAAAGCAAAATTCTGTTACCACTTCTGTTAAAATTCTATTATATTTAGCTAGAGCTAAGGAACAAACAAGAAGCAATTACATTGCTCAGTGTAGTCTCCAGATCACCAACTGGTGGAAAAGATGTTGAGGAATAAATTTGCAAGGAAATTACAGAGGTGTGAAAATTTTGGAGTATGTACAATAGGGAAGATAATAGTTGGGGTCTACGCTGCATTTGGTTTTAATTGGCATCTGGTCCAAACAGATAGGATAGTGCAAAATTTTGAGATGCCAGAGTTTGAAGAAAAGGTGTTGGTCATCTAATTTCTAAATCTACTATTATGTAATTCTCCTATCTTATTATCATTTAAGTCCCCAAATATCAGCGAAACTATACTTTTAAAGTGGAAAATATGAGTGCCCGTCAGCATATTTGTTTGAACCACATGGCGGTGGCATTGTGACATGCTCACTGGACTAGTAAACCAGAGAATTCAGAGTAATGCCCCAGGGACCCAATATCCGGTCCCGCCACTGCAGATGGTGAAACATGAATTCAATAAAAGTCTGCGATTAAAAGTCTAATGGTGACCACGTTATAAAAACTCATCTGGTTCGTTAATGTCCTTTCAGTGAAGGAAATCTGCCATCCTTACCTGGTCTGGCCTACATGTAACTCAACAGCAATGTAGTTGATTCTTAACTGCTCCCTCAAGGGCAATTAGGGATGGGCAACAAATGCTGGCCCAGCCTGCGAGGCCGACGCCCCATGAACAAATTTTAAAAAAAATTTGAATCAGTGGTCTTTAGCATCACTAGATTTCATTTTGCAACAGTTTCATTATTTAATTCATACCTATTAAAACATGAATTACAGAAACATAGAACATAGAACATTACAGCGCAGTACAGGCCCTTCGGCCCTCGATGTTGCGCCGACCTGTGAAATCACTCTAAAGCCCATCTACACCATTCCCTTATCGTCCATGTCTATCCAATGACCATTTGAATGCCCTTAGTGTTGGCGAGTCCACTACTGTTGCAGGCAGGGCATTCCACGCCCTTACTACTCTCTGAGTAAAGAACCTACCTCTGACATCTGTCTTATATCTATCTCCCCTCAATTTAAAGCTATGTCCCCTCATGCTAGACATCACCATCCGAGGAAAAAGGCTCTCACTGTCCACCCTATCCAATCCTCTGAGCATCTTGTATGCCACAATTACGTCACCTCTTAACCTTCTTCTCTCTAATGAAAACAGCCTTAAGTCCCTCAGCTTTTCCTCATAAGATCTTCCCTCCATACCATACCTTTTCTTACTTCTGACTGGGGGATGGAATATAGAGGGTTTACTGCTTTTCTTGATTTATATAAGTAACCTAGACCTGGGAGTACGGAGCGCAATTTCAAAGTTAAAAGATCATGCAAGACTTGAAAATATTGCAAACTGTGAGGGGCACAGTGATAGACTTCCAGAGGATACAGACAGGCTGGTGGAATGGACAGACAAATGGCAGATAACATTTAATGTAGAGAAGTGTGAAATGATACATTTTGGGCAGAGGAATGAGGAGAACTGGCAGAAAATTAAGGGTAGAATTCTCAAGGAAATGCAAGAGTAGAGGGACCTGAATGTTTGAGTGCATAAATAAATGAAGGTGGCAGGGCAGGTTGAGAAAGAAGTTCCTACATTATATTGAATCTTGTGTTTTATAAATGGGGGCGGAGCATAGAGTACAAACACAAGCAAGCGAGAAACCTTCGTAAAACACTGGTTCAGCCTCAAAGGGAAGAATGTGGAGGTTTTAGTAAGGGTGCAGAAAAGATTTATGAGAGTGTTTCTAAGGATGAGAGACTTCAGTTATGTGGATAGGGTGCCGAAGCTGGGGCTGTTCTCCTTGGAGAAGGGACGATTGTGAGGAGCTTTGTTAGATGTGTTCAAAATCACATGGGGAGAAGCCGTTCCCATCGGCAGAAGGTCAAGGATCCCAAGGTGATTAACCAAAAATCCAGAGGTGACATGAGGAAAACTCTCAGCACGGTATATAGCACGGGCAGCACGGTAGCCTTGTGGATAGCACAATTGCTTCACAGCTCCAGGGTCCCAGGTTCGATTCTGGCTTGGGTCACTGTCTGTGCGGAGTCTGCACATCCTCCCCGTGTGCGCGTGGGTTTCCTCCGGGTGCTCCAGTTTCCTCCCACAGTCCAAAGATGTGCAGGTTAGGTGGATTGGCCATGATAAATTGCCCTTAGTGTCCAAAATTGCCCTTAGTGTTGGGTGGGGTTACTGGGTTATGGGGATAGGGTGGCGGTGTTGACCTTGGGTAGGGTGCTTTTTCCAAGAGCCGGTGCAGACTCGATGGGCTGAATGGCCTCCTTCTGCTCTGTAAATTCTATGAAAACCTCTTCACGCTACAAGTGATTTGGATCTAGAATGCACAGCCTGAGCATGTGGAGGACACAGATACAATGCTGTTTTCAAAAGGGAAGGGGAAAATTGTCTGAAATTAAAATAATTTACAGGGCGACAGGGAAAAAGGTTGATGAGTGGAACTATCTGAGTTGCAAAGGACCGACGCAAAGACAACATGCTGAATGGCCTCTTTCTGTCCTGTAACCATTCTACTGGCGCAATTCAGCAACCGCACTGCGCCCAGCGGGGATCAGGACGTGCCAGGTGAATAGCGGGAGAGGGCAAAATCGAGATTCGCTGCAAGCCCAAACCATTTTGCAATTCACCCAGTCTGCTGTCGATGACGAGTTCCGGGTTCCGCCTGAAAATGAACACATCATTAACCCTAATTTGTATCATTTCAATCTCATTAACAAGAAGTCAAATGCAGCGGCCTCCCGGGGGGTTCCCCAGCGGGAAGTCACGCGGTGTCATTTAGCAATCCTTTTCAAAAACGGGAAGCTGTCGCAATGACTGCTGAGGGGAAGTGAGGAGTTGAGCAGCCATTTCCATTTTCTAGCATGCTGCGCGAGGGCACCGGAGCTGCTGTCCCAGTGCTTGGGGGTGCGGGGGGGGGGGGGGAAGGGGGCGGGGGGGGGGGGGAAGGGGGCGGGGGGGGGGGGGGAAGTGGGCAGGCGGGGGGGGGGGGGGAAGGGGGCGGGCGGGGGGGGGAAGGGGGCGGGCGGGGGGGGGGGAGGGGGCGGGCGGGGGGGGGGGGGAGGGGGCGGGCGGGGGGGGGGAGGGGGCGGGCGGGGGGGGGGAGGGGGCGGGGGGGGGAGGGAGCGGGGGGGGGAGGGGGCGGGGGGGGGGGTTGGGCGGGGGGGGGGTTTGGGCGGGGGGGGGGGTTGGGCGGGGAGGGGGGGGTTGGGCGGGGGGGAGCGGGGGGGGTCTTCAGGGGGTTGGGATTGTTTGGGGGCTGGAGGGTTCCAGGTTTGTGGTCACCCCTGGGCCAGAGGTTGAGGGGCCTTGTGACTGTGAGGCCTTCAAGTCATCTTTAAATATTGTGGAGACCCATAACAGGGGCTGCAGCCTGCCTGTCCTATCAAACACTTTCAGGGCAGATGCAGCTTCTCCCCTGAAAGTCCATTTCACTCCCTTTGACTGTGAGCAGCCTCTAGCCTCACAGCTGGAGGATATTTCAAATGAGGAATTAGTCTTGTTAGCAGTGAGAGCACTTCACAGTCCTGAACTCTCAAGTGCCTCCTCAAAGGCACAGGTGCCATGTCTCAGAGGATGATTAGTGCACTGCATGTCCAGCTACCTTGGATGCTTGAACAGTGTGCCTGTATGGTAGGAGTGTCAGCACCATATAGGCAGCTGCTAACAATCAAACACTAAAGAGCAGGGCTTCACCACTGAGGATCCTCTCGCAGCCAAAGGATAAATGCCTGGATGGGTGGAGGACAGCGGAGCACAGCCTCCCTAATGTTCCCAGGAAAGCTCTGCGGGCCAGGGGCTCCTAATGTGGCTAGGGTGAGTGTGCAGAGCGAGGTTTACCAGCACAACAGGCTCGCTGGGTGCCTCTGTGAGAGAAGGCGGGACAGTCATGGTAAGGGTGGGGGAGGCTTAAGGGATCTAGGGGTCCAGGGGTGGAAGCCCTAACTGATTGACGGTCTCTCTCCTCCTCCAATTCCTCCGTTGCCCTCGCTGTGCTTGTCGCAGCCGAGGCGGGCAGATGCCATGGAAGGCAGCAATGAAAATACAGGCTGGAGGCGGCAACACATGTGCAGGGGGCTGCCACACACCCTGAAGGTAAGGCCGCCCATCAGGAGGGGCCAGAAGGGAGGCCAGCGACGGCACAAGGTGTACAGGCATCATTGGTACTTCCTTGAGCTGATGGGCAGTATATGCCCCAGAAGCCTGCACCTTTACAGGGATACAGTGCGGCACCTGTACCACGTCATCGCTGACATGGTACCCCATGGAGGAGGAGGACACCCGTGAAGGTCACTGCAGCCCTATGCCACCGGGTCATTTCAGGGCTGGACTGCCCCTGGGGGGCCACCAATGTGGCCTGGCCCACGATCAGGACCCACCGATGGGCGGGCTGGCCTCTCTGTCTCCCGGCCTCCTTTCTTCCGCGTCGGCGCCTGTATTCTTGTGCCATGTTGGGTCAGGGCCGGCGTGGACAAGGGCGACACCGCGCATGCGCGGAAATCATGGTGGGACTGCGCCTGCACGGGTTCGCGCGGGACCCACTGCGCATGCGCGCATCCACCGGCGCCCATTCCACAGCCGGATCAACAGCTGGAGCAGTGTGAATCGCTCCAGCGCCCTGCTGGCCCCATGTAGGGGCCAGAATTGCTGATCCTGGGGCCGTGTTGACGCAGTCGAGAAATGCGACGGCGTTTCCGACGTTGTCAACACTTAGCCTCAGGATCAGAGAATCCCGCCCCAGATTCTTGTGGTTGGGTACAATTGTGCTGCTTGGTAATTTGAGGGGTGGCAGGTGGAACTGATGCCAAGAGAGAGGTGGTAACTTACTCTTGCAGCTCAGTGAAGGTCGTTGTTCTTCTTCCGACATTGGACACAATCCTCCTGGTCATCCTGCCCACACCAGCAGCGGTTGGCACTGCCTCCCAGGCAGCGTTGCTGACCCTGTTGCTGGTTCTTCCACCCCCTCGGGGGAACAGGGTGCCCCGCCCCTCATCGGCGACATTGGGAAGCCTCCTCAGGTCACCATCCACAAAATGAAGAACAGGTCTTCGCGCTGACACCCTCATTCGTTGATTGGGAGTGAGTGCCGAAGGAACGTTTACAAGCAGCTCCCCCTTGTTAGTGCCAAGCTGCTGAGGTGCGAGTTGGGCGAATCAGACAGCGAAGGAGCCAGGAATGCCGAGATTCGTTTGGGGGCTCATTTTAAGAACTAAGTGTTGTTGAATACAGGCTGCGATCTTGCCATTGTGGCTGATGTGAAACACATCGCCAAACCCGCCCAAAATGACACTTTAACATTTTTCCACTGAATCGCGTGCTATGATTCTGTTATAGATACATTCAGGAAACTTGATAAACACATGAGGAAGAATGAAGCTGTCGGTTACCCTGATAGTGTGATCAAGCAGAGTGGGAGGCTCGAATGGAAGTACCCCTTAGAGGTACTAGAATGGTTTGGGCTAGGAGCAGGATTCACTGCCTGGGTGAAACTCCTGTACAACGCACCCAAGGCGAGCATTCGAACCAATACCACCAGCTCTGAATACTTCCAGCTGCACAGAGGGACAAGACAGGGATGCCCACTGCCCTCGCTCCTCTTCGCCCTAGCAACTGAACTCCTAGCGATAGCTCTGCGGGACGCGAAATGTATCCAAAATGGAGGCAGAGAGCATAGAGTTTCACTCTATGCAGATGACCTGCTCCTATATGTCTCAAAGCCGCAGGAAGGACTGAAAGCAATTATGCAGATCCTGAAAGAGTGTGGAACCTTCTCGGGTTAGAACCTTAACCTGGTTAAGAGCGAGGTATTCCCTGCGAACCCAAACAGGGGAGGGGTAGAGCTGGAGTGGCTCGCTTTTAAACTAGCCCAAAACAGATTCCGATTTCTGGGGATCCAAATAGCCAGCGACGGGACACAGATCCACAAGTGAAATCTGACAAGCCTGGTGGAGGAAGTCAAAAGGGACCTGCAAAGGTGGGACGCGCTCCCACCCTCCCTGGCGGGAGCGCAGACGGTCAAAATGAATGTGCTGCCGAGACAGTAGGATACACCAGGGCCTGGGGACCACAGGATTAGAGGATCTGATGAATGTGAACGATAAGGAAGGGGGGAACTGCAGGTAAATATATGGGAAACTACTGGACAAGGCCCGAACGACATTAGATGAGACCAGACAGAAATGGGGGGACGAACTGGGGACAGAAGTGGGTTGGGGACTCTGGAGCGAAGGACTGGGCAGGGCCAATTCCACCTCCTCCTGCGCAAGGCTCAGCCTCATGCAGTTTAAAGCGGTGCGCAGAGCACACCTAACCAGAACCCGAATGAACAGGTTCTTCCCGGAAGACAAATGTGATCGGTGCCAGAGAGGCATGGCCAACCACACATGTCGTGTTATTCACCCTGGGGTAACGCGGACTGCAACACGATGCAGTTAAATGATCAAGCATACACCAAACGTAGGCGTTGGTTTAATAAGATTTATTGAACTTCAGTAACAAAACACACAGCTGCCTGTGGGTTGACTCTCTACTACTCTAAGTAAACTAACATTAACTATCTAGACCAGGCTAGCTCTGATCCACGTGTAGAAGGAGTTGAATGATTTGTACACCCTGACTGTCACTACAGTTGTCACCAGTGGAAAGAGGCAGAGTGCTGATGCCTCGTGTGTTTTATAGTTGGAAGCCCCCTCTGTTGTTCTGTCTGGTGATTGGTTGTGTTCTGTTCTGTATGTTGATTGGTCACTGCCTGCTTTTACCTCATGATGTGCATGGGTGCATATTATGACATCCCTCCTTTTTAAAAAAATTTGTCGGCTGCTTATAGCATATACAACATATTTACGAAAGGAACTATTTACAGCAATTGGTGAGTGAATGGATATGTACATGTAAGATGCCTAGTGTGCAGAAACATAACAGTATATATACAAAGGAACTATTTATAAGTCCAGTCGTTGGGGCTGTCGTCGGATTCTTGTGGACCGCCTGAGAGGTGGAGGTGGGGATGATGGTGTCCTGACAGGTTGGCATGCAGCCAGATTGGTGGTCTCGTGGAGCGAGGTGTTTGGATAAGGCAGAATGACATCTGGGAACGTGAGATCCGGTGGTGGGCAGGCAAGTTTGCGTAGTGCCCTTCTGTTGCACCGGACAATAGATTCATCGGCCATGCAAACCACAAACGACCTGGGAGCAGCCTCTCGAACAACAACAGCTGGAGCTAACCAGCCTCCACCAGGCAACTTGACGTGAACAGTGTCCTTTGGAGAGAGCACGGGCAGGTCAGTAGCATGAGCTTCGTATGTCAGCTTTTGCCAGGTTCTGATCTGCTGCATCTTCTGCAGCACTGGAAGGTGATCCAGGTCAGGGACATGAATGGCCGGGACAGTCATCCGCAGGTTACGATTCATAAGGAGCTGTGCTGGAGACATACCGTTGGACAGAGGGGTTGCCCTGTATGCCAGAAGAGCAAGATTAAAGTCCGAAGTTGAGTCCGCAGCCTTACAGAGCATCTGCTTCACGATATGGACCCCATATTCGACCTTCCCATTAGATTGCGGGTAGTGCGGGCTCGAGGTGATGTGCTGGAAGTGGCATTACTTTGCAAATTTGGACCATTTTTGACTATAGAAACAGGGACCGTTGTCGCTCATAACCGTGAGCGGGATTCCATGCCTGGCAAATGCCTCCTAGCAGACCTTTATGACAGTCCTGGATGTTAGGTCAGACAGTTTCACTACCTCGGTGTAACTGGAGAAGTAATCAATTATCAGGACGTAGTCACGCCCGTTGGTGTGAATAAGGTGAACTCCGACCTTAGACACGGAGAGGTCACGATCTCGTGCTGCTGGAGCGTTTCTTTGGGCTGAGCAGGCTGGAAGCGCTGGCAGGTCGTGCAATTGAGGACCATGTTTGATATGTCCTGATTGATGCCGGGCCAATAGACAGCCTGCCGGGCCCAGCGCCTGCACTTCTCAATACCGAGGTGTCCCTCGTGTATCTGCGTGAGCACCAAGCTCTGGAGGTTGCGCGGAATGATGATATGATCCAATTTCAGGAGGATCACCTCGACAAGAGTTAGGTCATCCTTTACATTATAGTATTGGGGGCATTGCCCTTTCTGCCAGCCATTCGTGAGGTGATGTATGACCTGCTGCAGAAGAGGGTCCTTGGCGGTCTCTTCTCGAATGATGTCGAGTTGTTCGTCGGATGGCGGGAGGATGCTGGCACACAGTTGCACCTGTGCCTCAATGTCGTGTATGAAGTCTACCTGCTCACATGGCGAGGTGATGGCATGCGGCAGGCCTCCGCGATGATTAGCTCCTTTCCAGGTGTGTAAACCAGTTCAAAATCATACCTGTGGAGTCAAAGGAGAATGCGCTTCAGCCTGGGTGCCATGTCATTTAAGTCCTTGTGTATAATGTGCACTAGGGGTCTGTGGTCCATCTCTACTGTAAACCTCGGGAGACCATAGACATAATCATGGAATTTCACGATGCCAGTGAGAAGGCCCAGGCATTCTTTCTCTATTTGAGCATATCGTTGCTCAGTGGGGGTCATGGCCTTGACGCGTAGGCGACTGGGGCCCAGGACGAGGTGTCGTCCTTCTGGAGGAGCACCGCCCCAATGCCGTCCTGGCTGGAGTCTGTGGAAATTTTAGTCTCCCTCGCTGGGTCAAAAAAAGCCAGAAGAGGAGCGGTGGTTAGCTTCACTTTCAACTCAAGCCACTCTGCTTGATGTGCGGGAAGCCACTGGAAAGTGGTGGACTTCTTCACCAGGTGCCTGAGGGCCGTGGTGTTTGACGCGAGGTTGGGAATGAACTTCCCCCAAACATTTACCATCCCCAGGAAGCAGAGGACCGCCTTCTTGTCCTCTGGGGTCTTCATTGTGTTGATGGCCTTGACTTTGTCGAGTCTGGTTACATGCCCTGCTGGGGGATCTGATCACCCAGAAACTTAATTGACGACATGCCAAAGGAGCATTTGGTTTTATTTAATTTCAGGCCGCTGGCATGTACGCACCTGAAGACTTGTTGCAGATGTGAAATATGTTCCTCCGGGGTCGTGGACCAGGTGATGACATCGTCAACATAAACCTGCACACCATCAATACCCTCTAGCATTTGCTCCATTATTCGATGAAAGATTTTGGAGGCCGAAACAATACCAAACGGCATGCGGTTGTAGCAATATCTTCCGAAGGGTGTATTAAACGTGCAGAGCTTCCTGCTGGCCCCGTCCAGTTGTATCTGCCAGAAGCCACGCGATGCATCCAGCTTTGTAAAGAATTTGGCATGTGCCATCTCACTTGTCACCTCCTCCCGCTTCGGGATCGGGTAGTGTTCCCTCATAATGTTGCGGTTCAGATCCTTGGGATCGATACGAATGCGCAGTTCTCCAGAGGGCTTCTTGACACAGACCATCGAGCTGACCCAGTCAGTCGGTTCCTTCACCTTGGATATTATTCCCTGATCTTGGAGCTCCTGCAGATGCGCCTTTAAATGGTCTTTTAGGGGCGCGGTAGGGCAGCTATCCCACTGAACACATCCGGGTATTGCAATAGTAGCTCCTCAATGTCGGCCTGAAGAGTGCTGTTGGCAGAGGACATGGCATGTACACGCTGGACGAGATGGAGTAGCTTGCATGCATGGGCACCAAGCAGAGAAGCCTTGCCGGGCTTGACGGTCTCAAACCGCAAAGTGGCCTTGATGGCCTTGTTGGATACATGCAGGTGACAGGACCCTAACGCAGTGATGGCATTTCCATTGTAGTCGAGCAACTGGCAGGCCGGCTGATGAATTGTTGGCTGCCTTTGGATATGAGCAAGATCTGCTTGGGATATTAGATTGGCTGAAGCACAGGTGTCCAGCTTGAACCGGATGCTACAATCGTTGACTTGTACTGTGGCACGCCACTCGTCCGCATAATCCACATTGAGGATGGGTGTGTGTGTTGCTGAATGCAAGGAGGCCTTGTCATGCATGGGGATGATGCCCACTCGATATGGGGACTCCGGGCAGTCATCCTCTGGATCCGTGACGGGATCAGGTTCCAAATCCAGCAGCCCTTGCTGCACACTTCGAACGCGTCTGCGTTGGAACTGGGATCGCTGGCCCCCTGTCGGAGGTGCAGACCTGCACCAAGCCGCATAATGGCCAAGCTTCTTGCAGATGAGACATCGCCTGACTCTTGCAGGCCATTGCCACTTTAAATGGGCGGTGCCGCAGTTGGGGCACGTCATCATGTCGACGTCGTGACACTCGGTGCGTCATCGCACATGCGCAGTGTGGGCAGCCGCCGCTCGCACCTGCGCAGTGTAGTTTTCGGCTGCTTTGTTCTCCTGACCGTGGTGCGCATGCGTGGACCCCTGGAAAAGCGTGAAAAATGGTCACCTTCATCGATGCTCAGGCGCCGCATTCGGGCGATGGCCTGTACACTCTCAGCCTCGTGGGAGGCAAGTTGGTCCTGCTCTGCCGACTTAAGGCGGGAATAGCGACTTTTTGCCTGTTTGTGAACTTTGCACGCCTCGATGGCCACTGGCAGGGTCATATTTTATTTTTTTTGGAGCTGCTCCCGCAGGGCATCGGAGTGGACGCCAAACATGATCTGATCCCTGATGAGGGAATCAGCGGTGTCTCAGTAGTTGCAGGATTGCGCTAGAATGCGAAGATGAGTGAGAAAAGACTGGAAAGGCTCATCCTTATCCTGAAGGCGCTGCTGGAAGACATAACGCTCAAAGCTTTCGTTCGTCTCGACCTCACAGTGACTGTCGAATTTGGCTAAGACGGTCTGGAGCTTGATCTTGTCCTCACCGTCGGCAAAAGTGAGCAAATTGAAGATTTGGAAGGCCTGGTCCCCCGCAGTCGACAGTAGCAGTGCGATTCTTCAGGCATCGGACGCACTTCCAAGGCCCGAGACCTCAATGCACAGACTGAATTTCTACTTGAAGACCCGCCAGTTGGCGCCAAGGTTCCCTGGAGATCCGGAGCTGTGGAGGTGCCTGGATCTTTTCCATGCCGCTGGAAGGCAGTTACTGGTCGTCAGTGAATTTTCGAAGGTAAATTACTTAGAAGCAGTAGCCACACCTGATATCATGTTGTGTTAATCACCCTGGGGGTAACACGGACTGCAACACAATGCAGTTAAATGATCAAGCATACACCAAACGGCGTTGGTTCAATAAGATTTATTGAACTTCAGTAACGAAGCACACAGCTGCCTGTGGGTTGACTCTCTACTACTCTAAGTAAACTAACATTAACTATCTAGACCAGGCTAGCTCTGATCCACGTGTAGAATCATAGAATTTACAGTGCAGAAGGAGGCCATTCGGCCCATCGAGTCTGCACCAGCTCTTGGAAAGAGCACCCTACCCAAGGTCCACACCTCCACCCTAGCCCCATAACCCAGTAACCCCACCCAACACTAAGGGCAATTTTGAACACTAAGGGCAATTTAGCATGGCCAATCCACCTAACCCGCACATCTTTGGACTGTGGGAGGAAACCGGTGCACCTGGAGGAAACCCACGCACACACGGGGAGGATATGCAGACTCTGCACAGACAGTGACCCAAGCCGGAATCGAACCTGGGACCCTGGAGCTGTGAAGCATTTGTGCTATCCACAATGCTACCGTGCTGCCCGAGTAGAAGGTATTGAATGATTTGTACACCCTGACTGTCACTGCAGTTGTCACCAGTGGAAAGAGGCAGAGTGCTGATGCCTCGTGTGTTTTATAGTTGGAAGCCCTCCTCTGGTGTTCTGTCTGGTGATTGTTCATGTTCTGTTCTGGATGTTGATTGGCTCACCTGGGTGTCTGTCACTGCCTACTTTTACCTCATGATGTGCATGGGTGCCTATTATGACAATGCCCACATGTTTTGGGACTGCCCCAAGCTTGTTGGGTTCTGAACAGCCTTTTCAGAGGCAATGTCCAGGTTGTGGGGGTGAGGGTGGAGCCGTGCCCGACAGTGGCAATCTTCGGTGTATCAGAGCAGCCAGAGCTACAGATGGGGAAGAGGGCCGACGCCCTAGCTTTCGCTTCCCTAATCACACGCCGGAGAATCCTGCTCGGCTGGCGATCAGCTGCACCACCCACAGCTGCAGACTGGCTGGCTGACCTGGAGGAATTTCTCCACTTGCCGAAGACCATATGCACCATCCGAGGGTCGGAGGAAGGTGTCCTCAAAGCATGGGGGGAATTTTTCGGCCGGTTCCAGGACCTTTTCGAGGCCAACAATAACTACAAAAGAAGAAAATGAAAAGATTAGAAGAGGACTGACAGGAATACACAACCCTGGGGGATAGGGGATGGGGGGGAAGAGGACGGAATCGGAGGGGATCAAAGGGAAGAAGGGGAGAAGGGGGAGAGCTGACGTAAAGGGGGGGCAACCTGTCAAACAAACAAGGAGGATACCAAGGAGGGGCTGGGAGTGTGGGGTAGTGGAGAATGCATTGAGACAGATAGAAATAAAATGTAAATAGGCACATAGAATCCGATGTACTGTCCAATAATGTACACAAAATACAACTGTCCATAAAATCGGAAATGTCAATCAAAATATTTTTTTTTAAAGAGTGGGAGGAGGCTTGTGTGGAACATAAGCACCAACATATATGAGGTGGGCCAAATGGTAAGTTTCTGTGCTGTAAATTCCATGTACAGCTGCCAGGCAGGGAATACAAACATTATGCCACATATCACATCCCCAGGCCATCCCAGCCAAGGAATTAATGTTCAGTAAGCAAATGCAGCAGGGTGTTTGAGGGTATTAACGTGGAACCTGGAGCTTCAAAGACCCTGAAATGACTGTTTATGGGAAAGTTGTGTGCAGGAAGTTGTAAAGTCTTTATTTTCTTACATGTCAGGGAGCTGTATGCGGTGCTTACTGCTGTTGTTGCTGCTGCACATTGACTCAGAGACCTGGGCAGCAGCAAATGAGGCCATTTCAGAGGGCATTGAAGAGCCAACCACCTTGCTGTGGGTCTGAGCCACATTTAGGCCAGACCAGGTAAGGGTGACCAATTTCCTTTCCTCAAGAACATGAGTGAACCAGGTCGGCGTTTACGCCAATTGACAATGGTTTCATGATTACCATTAATTGTTTTTTAAAATAAATTTAGAGTACCCAATTATTTTTTCCAATTAAGGGGGAATTTAACGTGGCCAACCCACCTATCCTGCACATCTTTTGGGTTGTGGGGGTTAAACCCACGCAGACACGGGGAGAATGTGCAAACTCCTCACTGACAGTGACCCAGGGCCGGGATTCGAACCCGGGTCCTCAGCGCCGCAGGCAGCAATGCTAACCACTGTGCCACCGTGCTGCCGTGATTATCATTAGTAGTGCAGTGGTTAGCAATGTTGTCTACACTGCGCCAGGGTTCCAGGTTCGATTCACAGCTTGGGTCACTGTCTGTCTTGGGTCGGAGTCTGCACGTTCTCCCCGTGTCTGCGTGGGTTTCCTCCGAGCGCTCTGGTTTCCTCCCACAAGCCCCGAAAGACATACCGTTAGATGAATTGGACATTCTAAATTCTCCCTCCGTGTACCCGAACAGGCGCTGGAGAGTGGCGACTAAGGGATTTTCACATTAATTTTATTCCAGTGTTAATGTAAGCCTACATGTCAAAATAAAGATTATTATTATTAATTCCAGATATTTTTCATTGATTTCAAATTTCACCATCTGCTACGTTGGGATTCGAACACGGATCCAGAGAATCCCCCAACACCCGCACCCCCAACATGCGTATCCCCCAATCCTCTGTTGAACATTTGTCAACGTAACATCTCCAATCTATTTCCTACATTTACAACAACAGTGGTTAGACTCTAAAATGCCTTGGATATGGAGAGGATCCATTCAAGAGGAACCACCAATGATTGCTCAATTGGATCTGATCACGTACATAAGGAGGAGTGGAAAATACAGTCAGCAGGCAATGACAACTTGCAGCCTCTCTGTGTCCTCCCCGCAGCTTAGCATCCCTCCTAACTCTGTATTATCAGTAATCTTAGTTAACTACTTTGATATGTTAGTCTCTTGTCCCTTCATCTAAATTATTAATAAGTCATAAGACTGTAAGTAGCTGAGGCCCCAGCATTGACTCTTGCAGCACCCCAAAAGGCACAGCATGCCAACTTGAGAATGTTCCATTCATGCCCACTCTTTACCTCCTGTCCGTCAATCAATCCTTTCGCTTAGCCCTTATTCATGAGCCCTTATCTTGCTTATTAACCTTTTGTATGGAATCCTGTCGAATGCCTTTTGGAAATCCAGGTACTGCATTTATTGGACCCCCTTTATCGACACTACAGAAAACTCGAATAACCTTGTCAAATATGATTTTGTAAAGTCATGTTGACGTGTTTTAATCACATCACAATTTGTTTTTCTTGTGTTGTGAAGACTTCCTCAACAATGGACCACAGCATTTTTTCATTGATTTATGCTCGGCTAAATGGCCTGTGGTTCTTTGATTTTTATCTCCCTCCTTTATTGAAAAGGGATATTACATTTGCCAAATTCAAACCTAATGGGACCATTTCCAAACCAAAGTACTTTTAGAAAACTGTAGATAGTACATCCGCCATCTCGGCAGATATCTCTTTTAGAACCAGAGTGTGCAGGCCATCAGGTCCATGGATTTGTCGGATTTTGTTCCTTTAAGTTTCTCCAATACTTAGCTTTGCTGATATTAATTTCTTTAATTTCTTCACTCTTTTTAGCCCCGTTTACCCTCTATTTCTGATATGCAACTTGAGTCTTCCACTGTGAAGACAGACATGAGGGGCTAAACTTTCCCTTCTGAGTTGGGAGCAGAGGCTGGAAAATTCATGACTGCAAATGAGGAGCAAGATTCTCCAGCCTCCCAGCCATGTGTTGCTCGTGGCCGACTCTCTGCGCTTGCCGCTGTCAATGGAAATTCCGAGTGAAACCACCCTATGCCACCGGGCGTTCACAGTCAGAAGGACCAGAGAATCCCACTCCCAGCAAATGGCCGGTAACTTGGAAAGGTATGTAGACTTTTTAAAAAAACTTTTTTTGCTCGTTCTATTAAACAGGCATTACTATTGTTGTTAATTCTTTTAAAGTAATTTGTTATTTTTTTATGAATAAAGGTGATTATTTATAGGTGAACATAGGTTTTGTTATTTGTTTCAAATCTGTGAAACTATTTAAATCTGCACTATCTTATTATATAATTTTATGTGTGGCTCGCTTAAAAATGTTCGTATGTTTTAATTTAGATTGTGCTCATCAATTTTTTTAAGTGCCCAGGGCTTTTTGCTGTAACTGTTGTTATGGGCGAGCCGTTTTCAGAACCCCACAATGTATCATGGAGTTCAACCAACTTCTCTCTTTAATGTTTTTGTTGTTTTACCGAGCACGCGGCTTTTTCCCTTGGTGTGGGATTACAATTATGGACACGTGGGTTTTTAAACACAAAACACTGTTTATTCCATGAACTCAACTTAACATCTTAAATAAACATTGGATCTCGAAACACCCCTTACTTCAAAGATAACTCAGAAAATATTGCAACAGTAAATCATTCCTTAAAATGTTCCTTCAAACTTCCAAGAGACTTAACACATTTAAACAAAATCACATCAGGTTAAATACTTTACAATTATGAGTTTAAATCATCCAAATGATCCAGAGATGGTCGTTTATGGCAGACACACACAAGCTGTTTTTAAACTGCAAAACTAAACTGCAAAATGGCTGACCTGACCTCAGCTCCACCCACTCTCTGATATCACTGTTTTCTTAAAGGTACATTGCTTAAACATCCATGTCTTAAAGGTACTCTCACATGACACCTCCCCCCAAGAAAAAAAAATAAACCATCAACTTCAAGATGGTTTAATTTTTCACTTTTGCACCATCCACTAAGAAATGCACACAGTAAATATACATTTTCATTTAAAGAAAACAACACACTCAAACAGGTATAATATATCATAATATAGTCCATTTTTCTTTGTTCTTCTTCCTCCAACCGAAATCCTTCTCGATTGACAGTCTCTTTGAACAAAGTCTCTGCACGATCCATCCATTCCTCTACTCCTCGGCGTTTCTCTTCAGAATCAGATAATTTAGTTCAATCTGATCACAGAGGCCCTTGCAATTCTCCAATACAGGAACATTGGTGATCACAGCTTTAAGGCAGTCAAATGCCTGTTGAAAGTCCGCTGTCCATTGAAATTTTTTAGGTTTCTTTAGCAAGTCCATCAGTGGAGTAATCACTTTGCACAGCTGTTCGATCAAATTCATTCATGTTAAGAGATCACATTGCCTCCCTTCGTCTTGAGGGTATCGGAAACTCCTCAAGGAAAGTGATTCGGGCTTCTCCAAATTCACTTTCGGCTAGGTTCATCAACAAACCCGCCACCTGAAGTCGATCGAAGAACTCCATACAATGATTTAAATGGTCTTTCCATGTCTGGAAGTTAAAAATAAAAGCTGATTGTCCCACTTTCTCTATGCAATCCTTCAATGGTGGGACAGGATAAGAGTCCGTTCTTGTAACTGCATTCACCTTTCGATAGTCCACACACAACCGTTGGATACCGTCTGGTTTAGGTACCATCACTATGGGTGAGCTCCATTGGCTGCAACCCACTTCAATTATGCCATTCTTCAGCATATTCTCAATTTCTCTGTTAACCTGTGGCAATTTTAAAGGATTAAGTCTATAGGGATGTTGTTTGATAGGAACAGCATTTCCCACATCTACATCATGTATAGCCATTTTAGTACTTCCCAATTTATCTCTACAAACTTGCCCATGTGATATCAATAACTCTTTCAGGTCAGTTTGTTTTTCCTCTGGAAGATAACTTAACAATTCATCCCAATTTTTAAGAACATCCTCACTTTCCAATTTAATTTGAGGTATGTCAAATTCACAGTCATCTGGATTTGGTTTGTCACTTTGAGTTAGAATCATTAAAAACTCCTTTTTCTCTCCTTCCCTTTCAAAGTACCTTTTAAGCATATTCATATGACACACTCGGTGAGTCTTCCTTCTATCTGGTGTTTTTTACCACATAATTCACCTCACTTAGTTTCCTTTCAATCTGATATGGTCCACAAAACCTAGCTTTTAAAGGCTCCCCTACCATTGGTAACAACACTAAAACTTTATCCCCACTGGCAAAACTACGAACTTTGGATTTCTTGTCCGCTACCCGTTTCATCACATTTTGTGCAACTTTCAAATGTTGTCTAGCCAATTCACCTGCTCTATTTAATCGTTCCCTAAAATTTGACACATAATCCAATAGTGTAATTTCTGATTTCTCACCCACCAATTTTTCTTTAATCAATTTAAGTCGTCCTCTTATCCCATGACCAAAAATTAGTTCAAAAGGACTACATTTGGTAGACTCATTAGGTGCATCCCTAATTGCAAACAATATGAATGGGATTCCTTTATCCCAATCCTCTGGATAATCTTGACAACATTGTCTTTAATGGCTGATGCCACCTATCTAGCGCTCCCTGCGATTCTGGATGGTACGCGGTCGATTTAAATTGTTTTATTCCTAAGCTATCCATAACTTCTTTGAATAACTTTGAAGTGAAATTCGTTCCTTGATCCGATTGTATTTCTGTGGGTTGTCCATATCTAGTAAAGAATTTAAGTAACTCCTCCATAATCCTTTTAGCTGTAATATTACGTACTGGAATGGCCTCTGGAAACCTAGTAGACACATCCATTACAGTCAAAAGATATTGATTCGCACATTTTGTTTTAGGAAGTGGTCCTAGACAATCGATTAGGACCCTTGTAAAAGGTTCCTCAAATGCTGGAATGGGTATTAAGGACACTGGTTTTATCACTGCTTGAGGTTTCCCGATCACTTGACATGTGTGACATGATTGACAAAATTTAACTACATCTTTATGTCGTCCCAGCCAATAAAAATGTTTCTGGATTTTAGCTTTGAGTTTTTCTGATTCCCAAATGACATTCTACTGGTACCTCATGTGCAACTCGCAACACCTCCTTTCTATACCCTACCGGCAATACTACTTGATGAACTTCTGCCCACTTTTCATCCGCCTGCATATGTACAGGTCTCCATTTTCTCATCAAGACATCATTTTTACGGTAATAACACTCTGGTATACTCTCAGATTCCTCTTCCGTGTATGCTTTCTGATATATCCGTTTTATTTCTACATCTTTCTGTTGTAACTCCGCCAATTCTCCTGAACTAAAAATATCCGTCTCATCCTCCACCTGTTCTTGTTCTTTTTCAACCATCTGATCAAAAATCATTTCTCATAATTGCATTACAACTTCATCTTCACTCTTTGATTTATCCTCTTGTCTTAACCTGTGACTTTGCGACCTTGTTACTACACAATCCGGAAAAATCCCAGGGTATTCGTCCTTCAAGCTTCAGTTGACTGATTTTCCACTGGCTTATCAACCACAGTAGGCATCACTCCCACCTGCGATCCAGCTATATCATTACCCAAGATAAACTGAATTCCTGGACAAGATAGTTTCTCTATTACTCCTACTCCCACTTCACCACTCTTCACTGGACTTTCCAACCTTACCTTATATAATGGAATGCTACTCCTTTCACCCTGAATTCCACATATCACCACCTTGTCTGGCAACATTCTTCCCAAACTACATCATTCCTCATCTCTTACCATTAAAGATTGACTAGCCCCTGTATCTCTTAAAATTGTGACTTCTTTACCTGCTCCTCCTGATACACATGAGTAAACTTTACCCCACAAGTAAATTCTTTAAAGACATCTGGCATTTCTTAACAATTACTTCTTGAACAGGCTGTACAATCGTTTGCACCTCATTCGCTTCCCTTGCGCTTTCCTTTACCCTCTAACAAACCCCACTGTCTTATCCTGTTTGACCACATCAGCCTTCCCAGTGCTTTTCTTCAACCACCAACACTGTGACTTTACATGGCCTAGTTTATTACAGTGAAAACATTTGAAACTTTTCATTTCTTTTCCACCCTCCTGGCTTTCTGTTTTAATCTGAGGTACACTCTCTTTATTATCTCCCATCAGATCACCTTTACCTTTACCACTTGAGTATTTCTCATGTCCCCAGTTTCTATCCCTCACCGGCTGAAACTGATGTCGTAAACCAATCTATGATTTATGAACTAATTCATAATCATCTGCCATTTCCGCTGCTAATCTCACAGTTTTAACCCTCTGTTCTTCCACATGAGTTCTCACTACATCAGGAATTGAATTTTTAAACTCCTCCAAAAGTATAATTTCTCTGAGAGCTTCATAGGTTTGGCCTATTTTCAAAGCCCTGATCCACCTATCAAAATTACTCTGTTTGAGCCTTTCAAACTCCATGTATGTTTGACCAAATTCTTTCCTTAAATTTCTAAACCTTTGTCTGTAAGCTTCAGGCACCAGCTCATATGCACTTAAGATGGATTTCTTCACCTCCTCATACGTTCCAGATACCTCCTCCGGTAGTGATGCAAACACTTCACTAGCTCTACCTACCAGCTTTGTTTGAATCAGTAACACCCACATGTCCTGTGGCCATTTCATTTGTTTAGCTACCTTCTCAAATGAAATGAAAAAGGCTTCCATTTCCTTCTCGTCAAACCTTGGCAATGCTTGGACATATTTAAATAGATTCCCACCAAGCCTTCGACTATGACGCTCTTTCTCACTATCCTCATCACTATCATCCAACTGTACGTTTCCCTTTACATCTGCCAATTTTAACTGATTGTCATGTTTCACGGCCATTTTCTGAAGTTCAAACTCCCTCTCTTTATCTTTTTCCCTGATCTGTATCTCCCTTTCTTTTTCTTTTTGTTCTGCTAGGGCTATTCTTTCTTTTCTCCTTTATTCTCTCTCCTTTTCTTTTTCCTCTCTCTCTCTTTCTCTCTCTTTTTCTCTTCCATTTTCCTCTCTCTCTCTCTTTCTTTTTCCTCTCTCTCTCTTTCTCTTCTGTTTTCCTCTCTCTCGCTTTCTCTTTCTTTTTCCTCTCTCTCACTCTCATATGCCAG